>NC_141760.1:8885363-9208974 GCF_982258835.1 Parasteatoda tepidariorum | reverse complement strand
TTTCGAAAATATTGATTTTCCGCCTGAGTTCATTTTGCAAGAGCTAACGGTTTCCCGATAGGTTGTTTTGCATATTTATGTTAGTTACAACAACGAGAGTTACTTAAGAAAATAGATATTTGGTTCCCTTTTACCTCAATGGTGCGATTTTGTTTTATATCATGAGAGAAATTATTCACAGATATTTACGTGATTGTGTGAGTAGGATTAAAGCGTATTTCTGGGTTCTCTTCGTATAGAAAAGTATTTCACGTTGTACATTTTAATAGAAGGAAAGTGACATGAGCACTATTTTCTTCTTAATATTTTAATAAATTAATTTATAATTCGCAATATTTTTGTTTAGTTTTACTCACTGGCGTATGCTCTGTTTAACATAGTCATTCAATTTTATACTTTAAGTTAATAATTAAATCTTTTTGATATTTATTAATAGTTTAATTTTCGAGTTTTGTGCGTTGTGAAAAAGTATTGATAAATCAGCTCAAAATAGGACTTGAATCATGCATAGAACTCCAAAAAATATATAAACACGTGTGGATAGAAATAATAATCGACATGTTTTAATTGCATAAAAATAAAAAATTGGTACCCATTCTAAAGGCTTGTGAGGCGTGAATGAGAAGAAACAAAAGTGATAATAGATAAAACGTAAAGTTGCGGCAAGGATAACTCGGTTGGTAGGGCGTTAGACCCATGTCTGAGAAATCGCGAGTTTGATCCCCGTCGGCCTAAGACTCCCAGTGTAGCAAATGGTGACTGGTGCACGTTACATCTTACGAGTCACTCCATTTTCCCATAACATATCATACCTCTAGGGATACTGAATTGGAGAGGGATCATTCTCTGGTTCAGGTCAAAATCTGTGTGGATGCCTGAATGTATGAATGAGTCAGCTCTAAAGCGGGTTGTGACGTGTGTGGCTGGAGTCGTATTCTTTGCTATAGATGGCACACTGAAAAATAAGAAATTCCCCTTCCACCGTTTCACCAAGTAGGCTTAGAAAGCAAGGCATTAGAAACAACGTAAAGTTACTTACGAAAAATGGAAAATAAAGGTGAGAAACGAAACTAGAAAAACCGTAACAACCTGTAGTGAAAAACAATAAAGATGAAAAAAAAAACAGAACACAAAAAGCTTGCGCAGTCAAGAGGAGTGAATCAGTGAATCAGGATAAAATGCTTTTCCACGCATTATAGGAAAGTGGCGAGGAACTAATGTCATTAACAAGGGAATCAGCATTCATAAGAATGAAACAAGATTCCAGGACATCATGATGAGCTGATGTGACTGGAATGGAAGAGATTTTGGCATTGTCGAAATTGAGTTTATGGCCAAACTAATATCTGAAAAATGTGATAATTCATCAAATAAATCAAATTCAAATATCAAATAAAAAGGGTGGTTTTCACTCTTTAAATACATTAAAATAAATATTTTTCAAAAAATATAAATCTTTTTTAAGGCAATTTAACTACTATAGCACAATTGTCCATGGGACCAAAAAATATTTAATTATACGAATTGTTTTAAATTGTTGTAGATTGATTGTAAAATACTTAACTTTTCTTCTAATTTTAGGTTTAAACTGTTTTTCTTATTATAGTGAAATGCTTTCTTATGAAGCAGTATATATTTTAAATAAAATATGTCAATATTTATTCTCCAATAAATTTTAGAATAAAGCTAATTTAATTTTGGCCTTAGATAAACCTTTCTGAGCCGTAATAAATGACTACGACTACTTAATTAGTTGTCAAGTTTGTTCACACTAGCCCATATATAGTTTGTCTACGTAAAGAACTGCCCTAGCAGTTCGTCTGGAGTAGTGGCGGTGATTATGGTTATGAGGTTTAACTATTTCAAGTAGGGGTGTTGGGTCATAATTTAAGGCAGGGTTTTGGTTCGGGTTGGAGAGAGAAAGGGAGTGAGGGAAGAAAGAAGCTATTATCTTTGAAATGCGCTATTTCTTATGTCCATGGCAGCAGACGGCTTTAGACTTCGTGGCGAGGGGAGTTCTTTCTGTAAACAAACTAGGGCTAGTATGGGCAAAAGAAATTTAAAAAAAAATCTAAACAGCTCCTTGTAACCCCGGATATAAACCAGAATGCAGGTAAAAGTCTAAAATATTGTTCAAAAAAATTCTTCACGAGTTGAAAAGCACATTAAATATGTTTTTTTTAATGTACGCTCTAGCCCCTCTCACATATTATGAGTGTTAACTTGTTACTTTGTTTCCATTACATAAAATCTATGTTCATACTAAATTTCCATAAAATCTATTCAATAATTCTGGAGAGAATCGATCTACTGCGAAAATTCTTTTAATTTTATCTAAATTAGTGTATAAAAAAGTTAGTTTAGTTTGACGTGAAATGTGAAGCATTCACCCAAAAATCCGCCGTGAGATACAAAGGAAGATGAAGATTAAGGCAGCCCAATTTCTTGACAAATAGCTTGATAGTGGTAATGTGGCTAGTACCGTGTAAAAATCATCTTTGCTTCTTAGACAAGCAGGTATTAGTCAATCTGAAGTTAGTTAGGCTTCAAGGCATTCCATAAGATCGAACCCCAGTACTTCACAACGATAGATAATTAATTTAGCACTTAAAAGTATTAATTTTCTGTACTTATTATTTTTATATGCTTACATTTTTTTTTAAATCTCTCTATATGAAAAAGCCAGCGTCTCTGCTTTGGGCCTTCAATTCTAAGTTACTTTTTGTTTTGCTCAGTAAAACGTATAATACCTAGAAACTTAAAATTGCGAAGATGAGTAGATATATGTGTAGGGAATTGGAAGGAATAAAAAAAATTAACATTCGATAATTAGTTTGGGACATATTAACTGTTAAACTTGTAGAAAAACAGACCAAGAGAGCCGTTCTCCAAGCCGTAGAAATGCAATTACTGACTTGAAATTTGAAATGCTGAAAGGGACATTTATGTTTTCGAACTTGAGCGAACTTTTGTTTCGAAATTTGGCGTCATTTGAAAGTTATTGAAATTTTATATACAGTTTTCTCACTTTTCTTGCTTTAAAGAATGACTATCCATTAGGGAAAAAAATAGTTCTCTCAAAAAATGATTTCAGCCATATTGTAAATCTTAAGATTTGTATCGAAAATTTTAAAAATATAAAATACTCAAGAGAGATAAAAAACCATTTCCAATTTGAACTTTGACATTATATAAGGCAATAACTACAAATTGTTAACAAGTAAAAGTATTTCTCATTTATTATTTCGTATCGTGTAACACATTTTGTATTCCTTAGTAAAACCACTTTTCATTTATTATTTGGTATTGTGTCACACATTCAGTATTCCTAAGTAAAACTACTTTTCATTGATTATTTCGTATTGTGTATCACATTCTGTATTCCTAAGTAAAGCTACTTTTCCTTTATTATTTTGCATTGTGTCGCACATTCTGTATTCCTAAGTAAAACTACTTTTCATTGATTATTTCGTATTGTGCCACACATTCTGTATTCCTAAGTAAAACTACTTTTAATTTATTATTTCGTATTGTGTCACACATTTTGTATTCCTAAGTGAAACTACTTCTAATTTATTTATTTTTTCGAATCGTGTCACATATGCTGTAATCTTAAGTTTAAGTATTTTTTCAAGTGCATTTGATTGTTTTTGAAGTTGAAATAATAGCTCATTTTATTACAATTAACACATTAACGAAATGTTCTTACTTAAAAATTATAATAAGTACATATTTTATAAAAAATGATATTTTTTCTTTCAAAAAGATTGACTTTTAAGGGAAACAAAAAGGTGAATGCGAGGCTACTTTAGGGGTTGGTGAGTGGAGCATGCTGGGAATGGACCCTTTTAGTATATCATTAAAACATAAAACACGCATTTCAATCATTAAACAAAATTTTATTAGCTCACAAGCAAATTTAAATTATTCCAACGTTAACACTTAGGCAAACCTCCTCGGATAATGTAAAATTACACACAAAAAGAATTAATTTTCAATCAGTTCTAAACAATCACTCTGAGTATGTGGCGAACACTAATTGAACTCTAACAAAGGACACACTTTTAGAACGCTGAATTCGAAGCGAGTTATTGTGTCGAACAAAAGAATACAGGACACTTTGAAAAGATTTCACAGAAACTAAAAAGAGAAATCTATTGTTATTGAAATGATTTTTAAAAAAAATGCAGCACCTCTTTCAAAAAGACTGTGTAAATTAGTTTGCAAGAGCTAATTATTCCTTCAAATTTACGCGAGACATTATTACCGATAGTATAACGAAAGCTAAAAGAGAAAATTTAGAAGCTTAAAGTTAATCAAAAGAACATTTTTAAAAATTCAAAATTTATATATAAGCTTGAATAAATTAAATTTAAATAGATAAAAAATATTTATGCTTCGATTACATACTGAAGAATTGAATGTGATATTTTTGATGGCTAAATGTTGTTTATAATTAGACCTGGACAAAAAAAAAGAAGTAATGTAAAATTTTCATTAAAAGTCAATTCCTACTTATGTCAAAAAAGAACATTTTTATTTTAGTTACTTTTCATTAAATAATTGCAATTTTTCTCCCATATAAAACTAAAATTAATTAATTAAATTAAATTCTACAACTTTCAAAAAATGTATTTGTACTTGAATGAATGAATAAAAAGTATTTTCTTAACGATTGACAAGATATATAAATGTATATAGGGACAGTGAGAACTAATAGTAGGAATTGAAAAAAAAGAAAGGTGCTTGGTGTCAGAACTAATAGTAGGAATTGAAAAAAAAGAAAGGTGCTTGGTATCAGAACTAATAGTAGGAATTGAAAAAAAAGAAAGGTGCTTGGTGTCAGAACTAATAGTAGGAATTGAAAAAAAAGAAAGGTGCTTGGTGTCAGAACTAATAGTAGGAATTGAAAAAAAAGAAAGGTGCTTGGTGTCAGAACTAATAGTAGGAATTGAAAAAAAAGAAAGGTGCTTGGTATCAGAACTAATAGTAGGAATTGAAAAAAAAGAAAGGTGCTTGGTGTCAGAACTAATAGTAGGAATTGAAAAAAAGAAAGGTGCTTGGTGTCAGAACTAATAGTAGGAATTGAAAAAAAAGAAAGGTGCTTGGTATCAGAACTAATAGTAGGAATTGAAAAAAAAGAAAGGTGCTTGGTGTCAGAACTAATAGTAGGAATTGAAAAAAAAGAAAGGTGCTTGGTGTCAGAACTAATAGTAGGAATTGAAAAAAAAGAAAGGTGCTTGGTATCAGAACTAATAGTAGGAATTGAAAAAAAAGAAAGGTGCTTGGTGTCAGAACTAATAGTAGGAATTGAAAAAAAAGAAAGGTGCTTGGTGTCAGAACTAATAGTAGGAATTGAAAAAAAAGAAAGGTGCTTGGTGTCAGAACTAATAGTAGGAATTGAAAAAAAAGAAAGGTGCTTGGTGTCAGAACTAATAGTAGGAATTGAAAAAAAAGAAAGGTGCTTGGTGTCAGAACTAATAGTAGGAATTGAAAAAAAAGAAAGGTGCTTGGTATCAGAACTAATAGTAGGAATTGAAAAAAAAGAAAGGTGCTTGGTGTCAGAACTAATAGTAGGAATTGAAAAAAAAGAAATTTGCTTGGTGTCAGAACTAATAGTAGGAATTGAAAAAAAAGAAAGGTGCTTGGTATCAGAAATAATAGTAGGAATTGAAAAAAAAGAAAGGTGCTTGGTATCAGAACTAATAGTAGGAATTGAAAAAAAAGAAAGGTGCTTGGTGTCAGAACTAATAGTAGGAATTGAAAAAAAAGAAAGGTGCTTGGTGTCAGAACTAATAGTAGGAATTGAAAAAAAAGAAAGGTGCTTGGTGTCAGAACTAATAGTAGGAATTGAAAAAAAAGAAAGGTGCTTGGTGTCAGAACTAATAGTAGGAATTGAAAAAAAAGAAAGGTACTTGGTATCAGAACTAATAGTAGGAATTGAAAAAAAAGAAAGGTGCTTGGTGTCAGAACTAATAGTAGGAATTGAAAAAAAAGAAAGGTGCTTGGTATCAGAACTAATAGTAGGAATTGAAAAAAAAGAAAGGTGCTTGGTGTCAGAACTAATAGTAGGAATTGAAAAAAAAAGAAAGGTGCTTGGTGTCAGAACTAATAGTAGGAATTGAAAAAAAAGAAAGGTGCTTGGTGTCAGAACTAATAGTAGGAATTGAAAAAAAAGAAAGGTGCTTGGTGTCAGAACTAATAGTAGGAATTGAAAAAAAAGAAAGGTGCTTGGTATCAGAACTAATAGTAGGAATTGGAAAAAAAGAAAGGTGCTTGGTATCAGAACTAATAGTAGGAATTGAAAAAAAAGAAAGGTGCTTGGTGTCAGAACTAATAGTAGGAATTGAAAAAAAAGAAAGGTGCTTGGTGTCAGAACTAATAGTAGGAATTGAAAAAAAAGAAAGGTGCTTGGTGTCAGAACTAATAGTAGGAATTGAAAAAAAAGAAAGGTGCTTGGTGTCAGAACTAATAGTAGGAATTGAAAAAAAAGAAAGGTGCTTGGTGTCAGAACTAATAGTAGGAATTGAAAAAAAAGAAAGGTGCTTGGTGTCAGAACTAATAGTAGGAATTGAAAAAAAAGAAAGGTGCTTGGTGTCAGAACTAATAGTAGGAATTGAAAAAAAAGAAAGGTGCTTGGTGTCAGAACTAATAGTAGGAATTGAAAAAAAAGAAAGGTGCTTGGTGTCAGAACTAATAGTAGGAATTGAAAAAAAAGAAAGGTGCTTGGTGTCAGAACTAATAGTAGGAATTGAAAAAAAAGAAAGGTGCTTGGTGTCAGAACTAATAGTAGGAATTGAAAAAAAAAGAAAGGTGCTTGGTGTCAGAACTAATAGTAGGAATTGAAAAAAAAGAAAGGTGCTTGGTATCAGAACTAATAGTAGGAATTGAAAAAAAAGAAAGGTGCTTGGTGTCAGAACTAATAGTAGGAATTGAAAAAAAAGAAAGGTGCTTGGTATCAGAACTAATAGTAGGAATTGAAAAAAAAAGAAAGGTGCTTGGTGTCAGAACTAATAGTAGGAATTGAAAAAAAAGAAAGGTGCTTGGTATCAGAACTAATAGTAGGAATTGAAAAAAAAGAAAGGTACTTGGTATCAGAACTAATAGTAGGAATTGAAAAAAAAGAAAGGTACTTGGTATCAGAACTAATAGTAGGAATTGAAAAAAAAGAAAGGTGCTTGGTATCAGAACTAATAGTAGGAATTGAAAAAAAAGAAAGGTGCTTGGTATCAGAACTAATAGTAGGAATTGAAAAAAAAGAAAGGTGCTTGGTATCAGAACTAATAGTAGGAATTGAAAAAAAAGAAAGGTGCTTGGTATCAGAACTAATAGTAGGAATTGAAAAAAAAGAAAGGTGCTTGGTATCAGACAATTAAAAAAGTATAAATTTAGTGACGTGGACCACACGTGTTACCATGTAATTTTCTTTATTGAATTTATCTTACACAGCGAGTATAAAATAATTAAATATTTAAATGTGCTCAATAAACTATTTTTTTTTGTTCAAATAGAGCTATAAGTTAGAAATTATCGCTGATGTTATTTTTAAAATATATGAAAAACTGAATATCTTATAGTAAAACTTAAAACAATGACTAACACTTAACCTATCAGAAAATTCTATTTCGTTTTTCGCTCATCCCTATTTAATTAATGAATTAATATGTGAAAGCATCAAGTGTAATAATCAATGTCCACTACAAGTTCAAAAAAATATATTTGAATTTGAGTGGATCAATAAAAAGTATTTTATCAACGATTGAAAATTTAGACAAGATATAAGGAGAGCGTGAACTCATAGTAGGAATTGAATTATAACCTTGCTTACCTTTAATGACGATGGTTTTTTAATGTCTCTAAATATCATAAGTAAGTGAATAGTTCCCTTACCATTTCGGGCATTCTCATTGGTGGGAAAGTTCACTTGATATAATCACCAATAAGCAAAGAAGATTTCATATGGCTGTCACCTGAATAAAATTAATGTTGTTGTTGTTCACTTACGTCGCACTAGAGCTTCTCAATGGGCTATTGGCGACGGTCCGGGAACCATCCTTGAAGATGATCCGAAGACATGCCATCCCAATTTTGATCCTCTGCAGAGGGGATGACACCCCTGCTTCGGTAGCCAGACGACCTACACGCGAAATCGAGCACTTTACGGTAGAACAGTTTAACGAAGACCAATACCGCGCACCCTCGGTCCCTACGCAGACTGATCCAAGTGGTCACCCATCCGCTCACTGACCGCAGCCAGTGATGCTTGACTTCGGTGATCTGCTGGGAACCGTGTCTTTACGATCAGTCCACTGCAGGATGAATAAAATTAATAAAAGTGATAACGATAAATTTTTTTATTTACGGCTTATTTAACTGAATTTATTAGTAATATTTACTTATCATCCCTTCTGAATATTAATGCGTCTTTTTAACGATCTTTATTTTGAATTTTAATCTCTTGAAATTAAAAGCAGTATTAAATTAATAATCCCAAGAAATTGAGTCAGTTAAATATTACCAGATAAAAATCTTCATCAATTTAAGAAATATACAAAATGGAAATGACGGTTGACATGTTTCAAGCCCTCAAAAACAAGAGCCCATTTTCGAGACTTGTCAGACCAGGCGTGAATGAGGTGAAGCAAAAGTGATTTGAAATATAAAGGATAAGGTTGACAGCGAGAAATAAAATATAAGGATGAGAAACAAAACTAGAAAAACCACAGTTGCCAAGAGAAGCAAATCAGGCTGAAATGCAGATCTACGCATTATGGAGAGGTAATACTCGTTTTGTTTTTTTTTTGGAGGAAGTACTGTGTTTTTTTTTCTAATTTTTGCTCCTTACCTTTATTTTTCCATTTTTCGTTGGCAACTTCAAATATTGTTCAAAAAAATTCTTCACGAGTTGAAAAGCACATTAAATATGTTTTTTTTAATGTACGCTCTAGCCCCTCTCACATATTATGAGTGTTAACTTGTTACTTTGTTTCCATTACATAAAATCTATGTTCATACTAAATTTCCATAAAATCTATTCAATAATTCTGGAGAGAATCGATCTACTGCGAAAATTCTTTTAATTTTATCTAAATTAGTGTATAAAAAAGTTAGTTTAGTTTGACGTGAAATGTGAAGCATTCACCCAAAAATCCGCCGTGAGATACAAAGGAAGATGAAGATTAAGGCAGCCCAATTTCTTGACAAATAGCTTGATAGTGGTAATGTGGCTAGTACCGTGTAAAAATCATCTTTGCTTCTTAGACAAGCAGGTATTAGTCAATCTGAAGTTAGTTAGGCTTCAAGGCATTCCATAAGATCGAACCCCAGTACTTCACAACGATAGATAATTAATTTAGCACTTAAAAGTATTAATTTTCTGTACTTATTATTTTTATATGCTTACATTTTTTTTTAAATCTCTCTATATGAAAAAGCCAGCGTCTCTGCTTTGGGCCTTCAATTCTAAGTTACTTTTTGTTTTGCTCAGTAAAACGTATAATACCTAGAAACTTAAAATTGCGAAGATGAGTAGATATATGTGTAGGGAATTGGAAGGAATAAAAAAAATTAACATTCGATAATTAGTTTGGGACATATTAACTGTTAAACTTGTAGAAAAACAGACCAAGAGAGCCGTTCTCCAAGCCGTAGAAATGCAATTACTGACTTGAAATTTGAAATGCTGAAAGGGACATTTATGTTTTCGAACTTGAGCGAACTTTTGTTTCGAAATTTGGCGTCATTTGAAAGTTATTGAAATTTTATATACAGTTTTCTCACTTTTCTTGCTTTAAAGAATGACTATCCATTAGGGAAAAAAATAGTTCTCTCAAAAAATGATTTCAGCCATATTGTAAATCTTAAGATTTGTATCGAAAATTTTAAAAATATAAAATACTCAAGAGAGATAAAAAACCATTTCCAATTTGAACTTTGACATTATATAAGGCAATAACTACAAATTGTTAACAAGTAAAAGTATTTCTCATTTATTATTTCGTATCGTGTAACACATTTTGTATTCCTTAGTAAAACCACTTTTCATTTATTATTTGGTATTGTGTCACACATTCAGTATTCCTAAGTAAAACTACTTTTCATTGATTATTTCGTATTGTGTATCACATTCTGTATTCCTAAGTAAAGCTACTTTTCCTTTATTATTTTGCATTGTGTCGCACATTCTGTATTCCTAAGTAAAACTACTTTTCATTGATTATTTCGTATTGTGCCACACATTCTGTATTCCTAAGTAAAACTACTTTTAATTTATTATTTCGTATTGTGTCACACATTTTGTATTCCTAAGTGAAACTACTTCTAATTTATTTATTTTTTCGAATCGTGTCACATATGCTGTAATCTTAAGTTTAAGTATTTTTTCAAGTGCATTTGATTGTTTTTGAAGTTGAAATAATAGCTCATTTTATTACAATTAACACATTAACGAAATGTTCTTACTTAAAATTATAATAAGTACATATTTTATAAAAAATGATATTTTTTCTTTCAAAAAGATTGACTTTTAAGGGAAACAAAAAGGTGAATGCGAGGCTACTTTAGGGGTTGGTGAGTGGAGCATGCTGGGAATGGACCCTTTTAGTATATCATTAAAACATAAAACACGCATTTCAATCATTAAACAAAATTTTATTAGCTCACAAGCAAATTTAAATTATTCCAACGTTAACACTTAGGCAAACCTCCTCGGATAATGTAAAATTACACACAAAAAGAATTAATTTTCAATCAGTTCTAAACAATCACTCTGAGTATGTGGCGAACACTAATTGAACTCTAACAAAGGACACACTTTTAGAACGCTGAATTCGAAGCGAGTTATTGTGTCGAACAAAAGAATACAGGACACTTTGAAAAGATTTCACAGAAACTAAAAAGAGAAATCTATTGTTATTGAAATGATTTTTAAAAAAAATGCAGCACCTCTTTCAAAAAGACTGTGTAAATTAGTTTGCAAGAGCTAATTATTCCTTCAAATTTACGCGAGACATTATTACCGATAGTATAACGAAAGCTAAAAGAGAAAATTTAGAAGCTTAAAGTTAATCAAAAGAACATTTTTAAAAATTCAAAATTTATATATAAGCTTGAATAAATTAAATTTAAATAGATAAAAAATATTTATGCTTCGATTACATACTGAAGAATTGAATGTGATATTTTTGATGGCTAAATGTTGTTTATAATTAGACCTGGACAAAAAAAAAGAAGTAATGTAAAATTTTCATTAAAAGTCAATTCCTACTTATGTCAAAAAAGAACATTTTTATTTTAGTTACTTTTCATTAAATAATTGCAATTTTTCTCCCATATAAAACTAAAATTAATTAATTAAATTAAATTCTACAACTTTCAAAAAATGTATTTGTACTTGAATGAATGAATAAAAAGTATTTTCTTAACGATTGACAAGATATATAAATGTATATAGGGACAGTGAGAACTAATAGTAGGAATTGAAAAAAAAGAAAGGTGCTTGGTGTCAGAACTAATAGTAGGAATTGAAAAAAAAGAAAGGTGCTTGGTATCAGAACTAATAGTAGGAATTGAAAAAAAAGAAAGGTGCTTGGTGTCAGAACTAATAGTAGGAATTGAAAAAAAAGAAAGGTGCTTGGTGTCAGAACTAATAGTAGGAATTGAAAAAAAAGAAAGGTGCTTGGTATCAGAACTAATAGTAGGAATTGAAAAAAAAGAAAGGTGCTTGGTGTCAGAACTAATAGTAGGAATTGAAAAAAAAGAAATTTGCTTGGTGTCAGAACTAATAGTAGGAATTGAAAAAAAAGAAAGGTGCTTGGTATCAGAACTAATAGTAGGAATTGAAAAAAAAGAAAGGTGCTTGGTGTCAGAACTAATAGTAGGAATTGAAAAAAAAGAAAGGTGCTTGGTGTCAGAACTAATAGTAGGAATTGAAAAAAAAGAAAGGTGCTTGGTGTCAGAACTAATAGTAGGAATTGAAAAAAAAGAAAGGTGCTTGGTGTCAGAACTAATAGTAGGAATTGAAAAAAAAGAAAGGTGCTTGGTGTCAGAACTAATAGTAGGAATTGAAAAAAAAGAAAGGTGCTTGGTGTCAGAACTAATAGTAGGAATTGAAAAAAAAGAAAGGTGCTTGGTGTCAGAACTAATAGTAGGAATTGAAAAAAAAGAAAGGTGCTTGGTGTCAGAACTAATAGTAGGAATTGAAAAAAAAGAAAGGTGCTTGGTGTCAGAACTAATAGTAGGAATTGAAAAAAAAGAAAGGTGCTTGGTGTCAGAACTAATAGTAGGAATTGAAAAAAAAGAAAGGTGCTTGGTGTCAGAACTAATAGTAGGAATTGAAAAAAAAGAAAGGTGCTTGGTATCAGAACTAATAGTAGGAATTGAAAAAAAAGAAAGGTGCTTGGTATCAGAACTAATAGTAGGAATTGAAAAAAAAGAAAGGTGCTTGGTATCAGAACTAATAGTAGGAATTGAAAAAAAAGAAAGGTGCTTGGTGTCAGAACTAATAGTAGGAATTGAAAAAAAAGAAAGGTGCTTGGTGTCAGAACTAATAGTAGGAATTGAAAAAAAAGAAAGGTGCTTGGTGTCAGAACTAATAGTAGGAATTGAAAAAAAAGAAAGGTGCTTGGTGTCAGAACTAATAGTAGGAATTGAAAAAAAAGAAAGGTACTTGGTATCAGAACTAATAGTAGGAATTGAAAAAAAAGAAAGGTGCTTGGTGTCAGAACTAATAGTAGGAATTGAAAAAAAAGAAAGGTGCTTGGTATCAGAACTAATAGTAGGAATTGAAAAAAAAGAAAGGTGCTTGGTGTCAGAACTAATAGTAGGAATTGAAAAAAAAAGAAAGGTGCTTGGTGTCAGAACTAATAGTAGGAATTGAAAAAAAAGAAAGGTGCTTGGTGTCAGAACTAATAGTAGGAATTGAAAAAAAAGAAAGGTGCTTGGTGTCAGAACTAATAGTAGGAATTGAAAAAAAAGAAAGGTGCTTGGTATCAGAACTAATAGTAGGAATTGAAAAAAAAGAAAGGTGCTTGGTATCAGAACTAATAGTAGGAATTGAAAAAAAAGAAAGGTGCTTGGTGTCAGAACTAATAGTAGGAATTGAAAAAAAAGAAAGGTGCTTGGTGTCAGAACTAATAGTAGGAATTGAAAAAAAAGAAAGGTGCTTGGTGTCAGAACTAATAGTAGGAATTGAAAAAAAAGAAAGGTGCTTGGTGTCAGAACTAATAGTAGGAATTGAAAAAAAAGAAAGGTGCTTGGTGTCAGAACTAATAGTAGGAATTGAAAAAAAAGAAAGGTGCTTGGTGTCAGAACTAATAGTAGGAATTGAAAAAAAAGAAAGGTGCTTGGTGTCAGAACTAATAGTAGGAATTGAAAAAAAAGAAAGGTGCTTGGTGTCAGAACTAATAGTAGGAATTGAAAAAAAAGAAAGGTGCTTGGTGTCAGAACTAATAGTAGGAATTGAAAAAAAAGAAAGGTGCTTGGTGTCAGAACTAATAGTAGGAATTGAAAAAAAAGAAAGGTGCTTGGTGTCAGAACTAATAGTAGGAATTGAAAAAAAAGAAAGGTGCTTGGTGTCAGAACTAATAGTAGGAATTGAAAAAAAAGAAAGGTGCTTGGTGTCAGAACTAATAGTAGGAATTGAAAAAAAAAGAAAGGTGCTTGGTGTCAGAACTAATAGTAGGAATTGAAAAAAAAGAAAGGTGCTTGGTATCAGAACTAATAGTAGGAATTGAAAAAAAAGAAAGGTGCTTGGTGTCAGAACTAATAGTAGGAATTGAAAAAAAAGAAAGGTGCTTGGTATCAGAACTAATAGTAGGAATTGAAAAAAAAGAAAGGTGCTTGGTGTCAGAACTAATAGTAGGAATTGAAAAAAAAGAAAGGTGCTTGGTATCAGAACTAATAGTAGGAATTGAAAAAAAAGAAAGGTACTTGGTATCAGAACTAATAGTAGGAATTGAAAAAAAAGAAAGGTACTTGGTATCAGAACTAATAGTAGGAATTGAAAAAAAAGAAAGGTGCTTGGTATCAGAACTAATAGTAGGAATTGAAAAAAAAGAAAGGTGCTTGGTATCAGAACTAATAGTAGGAATTGAAAAAAAAGAAAGGTGCTTGGTATCAGAACTAATAGTAGGAATTGAAAAAAAAGAAAGGTGCTTGGTATCAGACAATTAAAAAAGTATAAATTTAGTGACGTGGACCACACGTGTTACCATGTAATTTTCTTTATTGAATTTATCTTACACAGCGAGTATAAAATAATTAAATATTTAAATGTGCTCAATAAACTATTTTTTTTTGTTCAAATAGAGCTATAAGTTAGAAATTATCGCTGATGTTATTTTTAAAATATATGAAAAACTGAATATCTTATAGTAAAACTTAAAACAATGACTAACACTTAACCTATCAGAAAATTCTATTTCGTTTTTCGCTCATCCCTATTTAATTAATGAATTAATATGTGAAAGCATCAAGTGTAATAATCAATGTCCACTACAAGTTCAAAAAAATATATTTGAATTTGAGTGGATCAATAAAAAGTATTTTATCAACGATTGAAAATTTAGACAAGATATAAGGAGAGCGTGAACTCATAGTAGGAATTGAATTATAACCTTGCTTACCTTTAATGACGATGGTTTTTTAATGTCTCTAAATATCATAAGTAAGTGAATAGTTCCCTTACCATTTCGGGCATTCTCATTGGTGGGAAAGTTCACTTGATATAATCACCAATAAGCAAAGAAGATTTCATATGGCTGTCACCTGAATAAAATTAATGTTGTTGTTGTTCACTTACGTCGCACTAGAGCTTCTCAATGGGCTATTGGCGACGGTCCGGGAACCATCCTTGAAGATGATCCGAAGACATGCCATCCCAATTTTGATCCTCTGCAGAGGGGATGACACCCCTGCTTCGGTAGCCAGACGACCTACACGCGAAATCGAGCACTTTACGGTAGAACAGTTTAACGAAGACCAATACCGCGCACCCTCGGTCCCTACGCAGACTGATCCAAGTGGTCACCCATCCGCTCACTGACCGCAGCCAGTGATGCTTGACTTCGGTGATCTGCTGGGAACCGTGTCTTTACGATCAGTCCACTGCAGGATGAATAAAATTAATAAAAGTGATAACGATAAATTTTTTTATTTACGGCTTATTTAACTGAATTTATTAGTAATATTTACTTATCATCCCTTCTGAATATTAATGCGTCTTTTTAACGATCTTTATTTTGAATTTTAATCTCTTGAAATTAAAAGCAGTATTAAATTAATAATCCCAAGAAATTGAGTCAGTTAAATATTACCAGATAAAAATCTTCATCAATTTAAGAAATATACAAAATGGAAATGACGGTTGACATGTTTCAAGCCCTCAAAAACAAGAGCCCATTTTCGAGACTTGTCAGACCAGGCGTGAATGAGGTGAAGCAAAAGTGATTTGAAATATAAAGGATAAGGTTGACAGCGAGAAATAAAATATAAGGATGAGAAACAAAACTAGAAAAACCACAGTTGCCAAGAGAAGCAAATCAGGCTGAAATGCAGATCTACGCATTATGGAGAGGTAATACTCGTTTTGTTTTTTTTTTGGAGGAAGTACTGTGTTTTTTTTTCTAATTTTTGCTCCTTACCTTTATTTTTCCATTTTTCGTTGGCAACTTCATGTTTTGTATTTTAAATAACTTTTGTTTCTCCTCATTTTGAGTGGCAAGGGATGAAAATAGGCTCCTGTTTTTGAGTTTCTGAAACTTGTCGACTGTTATTTCGTTATTGTACATTCTTCGAGTGAATGAAGTTTTTAAATAAATAAAGGTGTTATTCCTTTGTTATAAACTATCAACATGATATTTCCTTATTACTGACCTAACATATTTAGTAACCGTTTATAAATTATTAAACAATAGATTTATAAATGCAATTAATGAAAATAATTTCATATAAAGATTTATAAAAAAATTATTTTATGCGAAAATAATCTCATATAAAAATAATTTTACATCAAAATAGTTTTATATAGAAATTTCCAGTCAGCATCAAAAATTAAATTAAAGTCTGCGAAATAATTATTTAGAATCGAAAAATATTATAAGGAATTAACTTTTGGCATTATTGCTAAATAATATCTTAGATTAAAAAACTTGCACCAGTTTAGATAACCAACTTACAATTTGAACTTTGCACTGAATATTCGAATATCCTTAATAAGTTGTTGAGTTCAAACTCAATATTTTTTATTCTAACAATTAATCGAAAACTTAAATTACAATGTGGCTCAAGTTTGTACCTTACAAGTAAGGGGAAAATTGTCATTTATTGTTTAGAATGCGTACTTAAATTTTTAAAATTTTTTTTTTATATTACAGCAAGCAATTTGAAAATTGCTTCAACATTCGTAAGATTTTGAGTTCAATCTAGTATACTTCATTAAAGAGTAAAAAGATTAATATATTTTACTACATTTAAACAAAACCATAAAAAAGCTATCCAGTAGAGTCTAAAAGAAAAATACCATAAAATGAAAAGAAAAGAAGAAGGCACTTAAAAAAAAAGACTTATGTTTTTCCCCCGCAGAATAATTTATTAAGCTACAAAAAATGAAAAAAATGGAATCGTTTTTGACTTGATCAAGAAAACATTTTTGTTTCCTGACGTAAAATAAAAAAAAACTAAGTTCTTTTTTACAATTTACAATAATTTCCAAAAAGTTAAAAACGTCCGAAAAGTTTATTTTTGCAAGAAAAGGAAATTTTTTATGTTTTTTAATTTTTTTATTTTTAGTAGATGCTAAATTTATCGTCTTAGTCGCTTTTTTATAGATATTTTCCCTTCATTATTTTCCTATTCAGTGTAATTCCCGTCGTTTAAAAAATATAAAGTGATAACATAATTATCAAAATTATTATCTTAATTATTATCTATAATTATCTTAGTTATTATCAAAATTGTGACTGGATTTAGCGGAAGGTAAGTACCCCGACACTATCAATCTGATTTTTGTTTATTTATTTGGTTTCCTTTATTTATTTATTTTTCGAAGTATTGGAGAAATTGCGTCAAATGCGCAAAGTGAAGAATTACGTCACATTTCAGTTATAAATATCAAACAATTTCTCGTTCCCGTTTTAATTTAGTAAATAAACTATCATAAAAAATACTTGTAAAATTTTAGAAATATCAACTTTGGACTTTATTTGCACAAAATAATTTAATTTTTATTCTATTTTTGAAACTTAGCGCTCAACATATAGAGAAAACATAGAGAAAAATTACAGAATAATGAAAGGAGAAAAAGAATATCTATCTATCTATATATCTATATATATATTTGCTCGTAAAAAAACAGGTTCCTGAAAAGTCACAAGAGTCTATAAACTACAATTACTTTCTAAATTATAAATTTTTTTCCTGTACACTACAAAAAAGTTAAGTGTTTTGCTTTGAACTGTCTTATTATCTCTCTCTTGTGTAATTGTTCTTCGAATAAGACTCATGGCTCGAAAAAAAATCATCATTTGCACCCCTGCTTTCCAAAAAAAAATGTTCCCATTTTAACTGAATTTATGACTCGTCTCTTAATTGTAGTTGTCTTCAAATTACTAAAAGAATTTTTTCAAGAAGGGTTAGAGGTGGAAGAATGTAGAAATTTTATAAATCACAAAAATATTGCTCTCTTAAACCGGGATTTTACCGTTAAAAGTGAGCTATGCTGCAATAGATTTAACGTTGTTCGAGTATTTTCGACTTGTTCGTTAAATCCGAATTTTCGTTAAATCAGAGCTCGCTATATGCAAGTCCCAGAGAATTTTTTAATATATATTTATGAAATCTGCTCTTTGATGTTAAGGATTTAAATTCTCTGAAAAACTGGCAAAGTCATCGTTAAATATTATTGATTTATTTTCATTTGGAAGTGAACCAGTCCGGAAAACAATTCCCTCGAAGCTTGTCTCTTAAAATTACAGCAACTTCTACTTAAGTCCTGTCATAATTTATGGCTGGGGATAGAAAAATGCATATGTTATGCAAGAATAGGGCTTTACATAGGACACAAATATATCACCTCTGCTTAAAATAGTCCTGTAACCATGAACTAGTTGTAAAGCAAAGCTATTAATCACACACGAAATGCGTATTCCCGAAAGATGGTTTTATTCATGAATGGAAGAATATAATTGATTATATATGTTACAGGTAAAGTTAGATATCCGGAATGGATCCTTGAATTATATAAATAATTATTAGCCTCAATTTGGAAAATAGCATCCCAATATTTTGGGCGACGTTTGCGACATATGATTTTTAAAAAATTGGTAACTCAGAAACTATTCAAACCATTTCCTTCAAACTTTTTTCATTCCCAATTAAATTTGCATATTTTATTACAGTACATAATAACATAAAATGTTTCTCCTATTATTTAACAAATTAATAATATTATTATTTTATGCATGATATTATCTCATAGATAAACTGATTTATTCCGGTGCAAAAACTATTCTCGACATTTAGAGACATATTTTTATTTTATAACAGTCGTTGAAAAACGGACCCAATTTTTGGGTTTACGACTACCATTGTTCAACTCCGTTGCATTGGCATTTTGAAACCAACCCAGAAGACAAGGTAACTCCTGGATCAAGTATTGGAAGAAATTTGCCTTCGTGGAGGATATTTTGATGGAATTAACCCACATTTGCTTTACATGGAGAGCAAAACGACGAAAACCTTTCTCGGTTAGCCTGACGGCAAGGGGACTATAATTCATGATCCGTCGATCACGGAGGATATTTTATGTCAGCACTGTAGTCGGTGCGATACGGTTGCAGATTTCATCTCTACCAGCCATTGCATTCATTGAAACGCGAACGCTCTATTCACTGAACAACACGGCTCCCATATTTTGAGAGTCATAAATCTAAATCAGTCGAAACCGAACAAAAAAATGTAGGTTTATTGATAGAGGGCAAGTTCACGTGTCTGATTTATTCACCTAAAGAATGGCCTATTCTAGTTAATTAGCATATTTAAGGTTAAACTCTCAATTCATTAAGATTGAAGTCTTAGTGAGTGAAAATCCAATCATTAGATCAAAATTTACTCAGGGTGTTAATTCTTTTACGCATTGTGCATTGATAAGATTGATCCTCAATATTTCTAAATAAAACTATGCACATCCTATAAAATTTTGCAATGCTTTCAAGTCATTGCTAAAACGTCCACAGTTTGGTATAGTGAAGAAAAAAAGTGATTCAATGCCAATTAACAACTTGATAAAAAAAATAACCTAGGTCGTTATTTTAATTCATAGCACGTACTATAATCTAAATCTAGAGGGATCACTTAAAAGTTTAAATCGTCCTATTTTCGTCTTTTAATAGTCTTCATCTCGTACATAACGATAAATTTACACCCTATAAAAAACACTCAATGCTTTTTATGGTTCTTCTTAAGGAACTTTCTTTCATAAAAATCATAAAGTCATACTAGTTACGACTTTTTTTAATGTTTGTCAAAGAAGAGCATCTTAAATTTGCATAAAGTAAGGTCTAATGGTCAAAAGCGATGAAAAGCATTTAGAAAACAATAGCGGTGATGATAAAGGACATTTTGCGAAAACTTTTTTTTTCGCGAGTATATCACCTCCATTGTTCGGCTTTTAACACTTTTTTAGTGTAAGTTTTCTAGAAGTTATTAACGAGCATAAATTTTCTAGCGACTAAAGGTTAAGTGAATTATCTTATAACTTTAACTATTTTATTCAAATAGAAGAAGTTTTTTTTAAAAATAACTTTCATTCTTGATACTTTTTATAAAAGATCCTTTTTGGTGTGGTGGTGACAAAATTTATGTGATCTTAAGAATAAAAGAAATTGGCTGATATTCGTGTATGTTTTTTTAAAATTATTTTTCTTATAACGTTTTGCTTTCTGAACAATTTATGAAAGTGATGGGCTTTTTTAAAAAATAAATGAATTTTAATATATTTTTTCCAGAAAATTCCTTCCGAAAGTTTAAATATTAAAAAACAATAAAAAGTTTTCATAACAGAACTAAATTTTCATGAGTTACTTTTTTTAAAATTTTTTAAATGGAAAGAATATACGTAATTTGAAAGAATTTGTTGAGTTTTATATTAAATTAACGGTCAAAAAATTTATGAAGGCTGGGATAGCGTGGTTGGTAGGACGCCGGGCTCGTGTTCGTGAGAATCGTGAGTTCAAAATCGGACGTCCGAAGAATCCCTGCGTATTAAATGGTGACTGGTGTTTGTTAAATCTGTCGGGGTCACTAAGTCCTCCAAGTTCCCATAACAAATCAACATCTCTAGGGTACCGAATTGGAGATGGATCGCTCTCTGGTTCAGGTTAAAAGTTATGATCTGTGGATGAATGAATGGATGTATGAATGAGTCCACTCTATAAACGGGTGTGACGTATGGGTGTGGCATGAGTCGAATTCTTGGCCATAGATGGCACCCCCTCTGCCTTAATGGAGGACGACAACATTTAAATTCATTAATACTTTGCGGTTATAAGTCTCTCATAACCATGAAAAAAAATAACTAGCCTTCCCTCTATCTTTAAATAATATCAGGAATTGCATTGGTATATGTAGCTTAGATGAATCTAAACTTTTAAATGCGATAATTTTGCTTCATTCATTTAATGAATTTCTTTGAGCTATTTTAAATATTATTTCAAAAATAAAAAGTTTCAATATTTAAATGTTTTTGAATAATGTAGGATAATTTGGGTACTTTTACGTAATTTAGTCACTGATCAAAATTCACTTATTTCACAAAGCAAAGAATTTATAGGCCATGAAGTTGTTCGAAAGGTTATTCGAATCGAATATTTCCTCTTCCTTGTAATTTTTCATTGTTATTAAAAGCTATAGTCCTCGTGGGATAATCCAGCTATATTTTTGCATATTAAGAATGTTATAAGTTCTGGCAAATACTTGATCTAGGACTTTTGATTTCTGGATCCAGCTGTATTCAGTAGCAACTTAGAAACAGATACAAGGAAGTTAATATTTTCAATTTGGTATATTTTCAATTCGCCTGACTTAAAAAAAAAAAATGAATTTTTGCAGGATTACATTTTCGTGTCATCTTAAATTAATCGCATAATATTATAATTTCCGGTAAATTTACAAAAGAATTTCCATAAATATTTATTGCCAAGCTCATTATCATAGGAATTTTAAAATGTTTGTTTTCACTACGAATCCAACCCTTTCGGATTCTTAAAAATAACTGAGACTTAAAGTAAATTTTAATATTTAATAAATTTAAAAAACTGTAGAGAGTATTTGAATTATAAGCAAATCTGTCAAAAAATTGGTTGAAGTGTCAAAATGTTGTAGACGTAAAAACTATGGCAACTGTCCAATTTACTAACCTTACCGGTTGACAACAAGAAAACTATAATTTACCAGTCCATCGAGTAAATAAACTGGAGAAACACTGATAGGGGGTATTTTGTGAATTAAAAATTTAGGAAAAGTATAATTATTTATCATGAAAAAACGAACAGTCTCAAAAGTTATTTATTTACAGTCTATTTCTGACTACGAAAAAGCGCAACATTTTTAACCAATTCTACCGAAGAGACTGATTAAAACTAAAGAAACTCCAGTTCACATAAGTTTAGTTGTCTTTAGTTAGAAACCACACAAGTTTAGTTGTCTTTAGTTAGAAACTAAATGTAAACAAATTTGGTTTCCTCTGTTTCACTCAGTCTATACTCCGTTGCAAGTTAAGAAAAGACTATTTTGGTATAGGATTTAAGTAATCAACCACGACTGCATATAGTTTCATTTTATTTAGCTATACAACTACTACATAATGCTTTCAATACAAAGCTTTTAAAAGTTAAACAAGTCTGGCAGAAATTTAAATCGTGCTATTTTTTTTTTGATAAGCCAAAGGAAGGCCGTGGTACGTAGTTTCAAGAGTTGGCGATGTTTATATTCGTTCGTTCTTGAAGTGTTGCCCCCGTGTGGCGTGCAGATGATCTTAACCTGCAGAGTATAGTGTTTTTAAAGTTTTTTTATAAAGCACTAGAACTTTTCAAAACTGAACTAAAAATCTAATTGTGAAATATTAATGTTAATGTTTAATTTTTTGAGCGACCAGATCAAAAATTTAAGACAACTAAACCCAATCTCAGACGTAAAATGAAATAAATTTTTTCTCAATGAACTCGCAAATATTAAGTTTAAGCACTTTTCATATCAATTTGAAGTGCTTGGGGCAGACAAACATTTTCAAACTATTCAGAAGAGTTTGACCTTACATTTCCATCAAATCAAGCTATATCTGCGGATCGTGCTGCTACCTAGTTGAAAGTATCCGAAAACAATACAAGGGCAGTTTAGTATAATAATGCCGTATTTCAACATTTACCAGAGCTCTTCATTTTGAAGTCAGCTTCAGAAGTGATAGGATTGAAAGTAGAATTCGAGGCATAGTTGACGACCCCAAACTGTCACCTTCATATAGGAATAGCTTATATTTACACACAAACTACAGGGTTCAATTTACATTTTTCGAAATGAGACATTAAATTACAAAATTTCATGGGAAAAAATACAATTTTATTTTAAAATATACAATCTGTATGCCACTAGTTTCACAAGTATACATTGAATATCAGTTTAAAAGAATAAAATATTCATAAACTAAGTCTAAAAAAGCATGTTTATAATAAGTCGTAGGGTTTGTAAACCCAAGTAAAACATTCGCAACTGAACTTTGTGTGAATCAGTCTTGTAGAAGATGGCTATGTTTATCCAGTCACCAAAAACTGACGTAAAATGCCTGAAAAAAATGTAAATAAAAAGTAGCTATATGAAATTTAACGGAGGAATTTAAATAAGCCGTCAAGAAATTTGGGACTTTGTTAAATGTCTTGTAACAAAGTAGAAAATAATGATGGTTACTTCAGTTAAATAATGATGCAAATTGTTCTCATGAACTAGGCTCACACAACAGTATGAGCAATAAAACGCAAAAGCCGTATCGTTACATTCATTTTTAGAGAACTATATCAATCTCTATTTAAATTTTAATTTTGTCATTTCACATCAAAAATTTGAAGATCTAACTACTTTACGTTTAAAGTTTGTCTGCGTTTTCAACAAGTATTGAAATTATTAAAGAATCTAAAGTCTCACTAAAGAACTATTTTAACAAATAAGCAATCACAGAATTATTGAAGCCCACAGAAAATGTTTATTTTATGTTTCTATTTGTATGCCTTTGGTTATAAACTGTTAACATAAATTTTGAGAGTTTGTAATTTGCATTGCAAACCGAATGTTTATAAATTATTTAATTATCAAATAAACACTTTGTTATTTTACTTTATTTCAAAACATTCGATATTAAAATGGAAAATATTTCAAAATTAAAATTTAGAAGATATTCATGAGTAAAGTTAAACATTAAGATTCTTCTAAACTTTTAAAATGTTAGCTGCAGCAAGAACTAATCTAGAAAATTTAAAAAATCTAAGTTTCCAAAACTTTCTTGATTATATTAAACATTTGTCGTATACCCGTTCTTAGTATTGGATGAAAACATGCATAAAAAATCAGTACTTAACCTGCAAAATCGTGTATAAAACTGAGACAAATACTTACAAAACTAAAACCAAAATAATTCCAATGTTTTTCTTTTAATTATTAGTCTCGCATATCAATTACTTTACGTTATTAGATTTAGAAAGTAATTCATTTTAAAATAAAGATTAAGTGCAGTATCGTCTAATATACTGTTCCTCGAGATAACTTGCGATATTTTTAATTTACCACAACCACACTGTTTTCTTCCGGAATTTTATTATGAAGCAGTAAAATATGCAAGATAAAAGCGTATATTATAGGTGAAGATTTAATCTGCATTAAATTTAGTCATGAAGTACTTTGTACCTATCAGAGTATTGATACCTATTAAAACTGCACCAATTACCATAATGCCAGCATGCTTATTACCAATATTGAACATCATTGGCGTCAGTAATATTTGTTTTCTTATGTTTATCTTCCACAAATTAGTACCATTTCTCTACTTCACTTTGCAGTATAAAACTTATTTGCAATGCACGTTAAATCTGTCGAGTCTCAAACTCCTCCATGTTCCCACAACAAATCAATACCTCTGGGGGTACTGATCCAGGAATTTCCTTGTCTTCTGGATTGGTTTAAAATTACAAGGCTACGGAGTTGAACGTAAGCAGTCGTAAACCCATGAAATTGGGTCGGCTGTTCAACGACGGTTATAAAATAATAAAAATTTCAATTGCCGGCGATTTTAAATTAGCTTCTTAGAAACGCGTTTTAAAAGCGCAACTAAAAATATAAACAAGTATTAACATGGTGACCTAGTCAGTTTGTGCTACCACGATCACGTTGATCATTCAGCACTAACGCAGCAACAAAACGATTAAATAAGTATTACAGAACACGCAATAAACAAATTTTAATTAGAGCTTTAAGCTAGCTTAAATATTACTGATGTTGTCTCAATGTTTGGAAAAAATTGAATCTTTTAGAATTTTTAAGCAATGAGCAAATCATATAATTCTATCGTTTAAATATCTGTATTATATAGTTTAAAATATCAAAAATCGGACTTTTAATTTGTTTACAATTGTACAGATTCAGCTTTATGTTGAATGTTGTATTTTAGAGCTTACGGTAAACCTACAGTACAGCATACAGTCAGATGCAAATTTGCTGTTTATTATATGCATATGGAGAGAAAACTATTCTTAAAGCCCTATTTTGAATGTTTTGAATTTTTAGCATTCTACAGTTTTATTTAGATTGTTTTCGGGTCACAATGTTAAAATTTCTTAATTTTCTTGATCAATATTACTTTCCAATATTTTTTAGACAAGCTGTTATCTAGTTTCGTTGCGAAGTGATGTATTCAAAATTAAAATATACAAAAGCGCTGAAAAAGGTCATACCTATGGATTTCTTAAGAAGTCTCTTAATCTTAAACTCTGAAGTAAGAAATGTTTCCAAATGCATCAAGATGGTTTCCAAGACCCTGAAAGCAAAGCGATGAGTAGAATGTTTGCAGATTTTCCTTCCGGGCTGTGTCCAATCAACAGGTTTCAGGGCAGACTGAAAACTCAGCGTGTGAAATAGTAAAAACATCTCATATTCCATTGGATCACTTAAAAAAAAAAAAAAAGATATTAGAAGATCTTCAATTTCTTGAAATAAAATATTTTATCATTCATATATTATGACAGTCTTTTAATAGGCGACTGAATTTTCAGTTTGAAACTAACAATGTTCAACTTTGTAGCTTTTTACTTTTGAACCCAATCCAGAAGAAAAGGGAACTCATGGATCAAGTATTTAGAGAAATTTGCCTTCTTGCTGGACTTTGATGGAACTAACCCGGCTACCCGGCTAAAACCACTAAACCTTTCCACGGCTAGTCGGAGAAAAAGGGATTAACCCATTATCCGTCTACCACAGAGGATATTTTGCGTCAGCACTGTGGTTGGTGTGAGCCGGGTGTGGAATTCGAATCAACCAGTGAGATTCGAACCAGATACACCTCATTGGGAGGCGAGCGTTCTATCCCCTGAGCCACCTCTGCTACAAATTGTTATTTTAATAAACTAAATACACTTTAGAGCAGGACATGAAGTATTAGTTATAAGCATACTAGTTAAAATAAAATTTTTAAACTCCTAGCAGACTTCGTATAAGAAACTTCTTAGTAACAGAATGTAGAGCTTAAAAATCGAAACATTTACTGCAATAAATCAAAATAAGGTTTTAATTTTCCTGAAACAAAATAACGGTTTAAGATTTGGAACGTTGGAGACCCAACCTCTTTGACTCTGAATTTATGCTCAGTAAATTCAAATATTTTAGTGGATGTAAATTATTCCTTCACCTTACGAATCCATTTTATCTAATTTCCAGCTCTGGCCTAGAATGTAAAATTTGTACCGAATAATTTTGGATTTTAAAATTCTGGAAACAAAATGTTGCAATCTCTAAAGTTTGCAATTTGATTAATTTAGAAATGTTTTAATGTTTTATATTTAAATATGTATCGTAAATATCGTAGACTTTAGAATGCCAAAATATGTTTCAGGGTCATGTTTAGATAGGTTCCAAAACAAAAAGATGTTTCTTAGTCTGAATGCTTAAAATGTGCAAATTGTTCAGGAATCTAAAATATTATGTTTTTTATAAGCACTAGATGTTAGAAAGTTTGGAAATAAGTGCAGCTCTATATTTTCTAATGCAACCCATATTTAAAAACTAATAAACCTGCATTTTATCCAATTTGTTATTTCATAGAATTTCATTTCATGTTTTTTAAAATGTTGATTAGAACGTTTGCACCGGACCCTTCTTCCCTATAAAAACAAATTTTTAGTCATTAGACTTGGAAAAATTTAAGTAATTTAAACCTTTATTTTGATGTTGCCACAAATATAAACTCCTTGAATCACTTTTGAAAGAAAAAGACCCCCTAAATGTTTAGTCAAATTCCTAGAGGGTCGTAATTTATGGTCATTCATATGGTTTGAAACTTTTTATAAAGGATAAAACTTAGTCACTTTTTTAAAAACTCTGTTTACTCTTTTTGTGAAATGTCTGTTCTTTTATGAAGTACATTTTTAGTTAAAACATGTTATTTCCGCAGTTATCTTGACGTTTGTTTCTTCTTTGACATAAGCCAGCACATTTTTATTTCATTTTTCGCTTATGAAGTTCATTTTAAAGGGGTAGTTCTTTTGTATATAATTGAAAAAAACTGATTTCTAACAGATTTCTGTTTGTTTCAAACTTAAAGCAAAACATTGCTAAACTTTGAAGTATTTTTGTAACTATGAGTTAATATTTACGATATTATTTATGCATTTATGATATTGATTAACGATATAATGTCAGTTTTCATCTAGATCACGAAGGTCGTTTTCGCAAGAGTTACAGTACTTTGTAATAGTTATAGAGTACTTTAAAAAGTTATAAAATTGGCATTATTTCTAACAGTATTTAATTAACGTTGAAACAATGTTCTGTACAAAGTCTTAAATTTAATAAGAAAACTAAAGTATTAGTATGTAAAAACTTTAATATACCAAACTTTAAAACAGATTTGGTATTTAGTTTTCATGTATTTTTCAAAACGTAATTTTAAAAGTTCATTATACTTACAAAATGTGTGAAAAAGATACAAGTTTATAATATTCAAATAAAAGCATATAAACTATTTTTACATCATATTTAATTTAGAGTAGAAAAATCTAGTCAAAATATCTTATAGAATATAAATAAGCCTAGTATGTAAGCGTTTTCTACAAAATAAACATTCAAAAAGTAAAAAGCTTATTACAAGAGAAATAAAAATTTTAAAATAAATGAAATTTGAATGTAACTATGAATGGAATGATAAACTATACTGTAAAAAATAGCTGTATAAAATATTGCGGTCAATTTAACGCTTATTAAATTTAAGAGTAAGTATTAACAATATTTACATAAATTTTCAGTTACTTCATTGAAACAAAAATGAAAGTTTTCCTAGTATAACGTTTAAGAAAAGTTGCATGATATTCATGCAAAATATATTGCAAAATAATTTTTCTTCGGTAGGCAGTATTAGTTAGTATCAGAAATGCAAAGATTGTACTTCGTTTGAAATTTTTAAAATTAAAAAATTTGAAGTATATTTATCCGAAATATTTAAATTTCGCAACAGTATTATAAGAAAAAGATCTAGATATAAATATTTCACTCTTAAATTTATAAACTTGTTATTACAAGGCTTTTAATAAATACACATGAATTAGAAAACCGATACAAATTATGCATTATGCTTTTCACATTCAACTAAATAAAAAAATTTCGGATTCAAAGGAAATTTATCAAAAATTATTCAATCAAATCAATAATTCTATATATCAAAGGCTCAAAAAACCTCAAATTATAAAAATATTACCTTAGGAATAAAAATAAAGTATGTAACAAGTTATAGTTTAAATGAATTCCTTGAAATTAATTTGATTAATAATTCTGTTTACATTACTATAAATATGAATAATTTTCCAAATATCAAAATAATCTTTTAATCAGTTACCTTATAACTTTCAAATTAACCGGAGAAAGAATCTAATCTTTCTAACAAGATTCTTGCAAATTTTCGCAGACTCCATTTCTCTGATTAAACTCCAAATCCGTGGTTAGCATAATAAAGAAACATTCATAAATAAATTAAATTTGCTAAAGTTCATGTTACAAACTTAAATGAAATAATCGAAGAAGTCTCTTTAAACTGATTGCTATATCGTAGATTTTAAATACCGGGGCTATTATCTTCAAAATCGCAGCTATTCTGCAGGGTGGAAGCTACAACATTTAAATTTGCAAGTCTTGGGATTATTAAGATTAGTTTACTCTAAACGTACTTTAAATAACTATACACAAACGTGCAATTGTTAAAGAAGAAAAATACTTTTAAATATATCCTTACCACACGTTGAAATATGGAACATCTTGTATGTCTGAATTGCGGGCAGCAATAAATCTAGCCTTGTCATTTGCAAGTATTCTTTGATCAAATACTTTCTTTGAGAAAAATAAGAACACGAATATTTGCAATAACTTCATGTTTAAAATTAAGAAACAACAAAACGTAATAAATGTTAGCTAAAAAGAGAACAATTCATTATAAACTATTTTGAACAAAAAAGGTATTATACGACTTCTGTAGAAAAGCAGGCATTTTATAATAAGTGCTTCAGTGATAAGCTTCACACAACGAAACATATGGCTTATAGTCAGTTGCGAGCATTGCTACCGTTTTTTGACGCTTACATATAGTCCAGTATATCAAAACGTTCTTAGCTGCTTAGTTTTACTATACTCAGGACTAGCTCATTTAGCCGAGGTGAGAATACACAGTCAGGTACTGTGCGGTCAGATCTCTACCACATCAGTGGCACGATAAAAATTAGCAACTCTAGTTATCTTCAATTAATGCTAGGTACCGTGCGTGGATTTTTCTGTCTATGAAACCATGGAGGAGATCATTGCATTATAGTGTATTTTGAGTCACTAAGAACGGTCAGAGAAAGCGTTATTCTATCAGACATACACCCTTCAGAGCGGAGAATTGAACAGTCCAAAGCGTGGTAGGTGAAACTTAACATTAAGTAGGGCCTTAGTCAATAAAGATGATAATATGGGCTACTTAATAGTAAATTTCTTGCGTGAACATATTTCATTGAATATAGTAGAGGAGCTCACAGGTTCGAGTGCCCAAGTCGCTTAAGAGCCTCAGTGATTATAAGGGAACAGCATACAAGCGTACATGTCAGTAGGATAAATTTTATAAAATAGAGTTCGGACTTTGACAGAAAAGTACTGAAGTTCATCTTAAGTTGAGTCTTTGTAAAAAATTATCTCTCAATATATTAGTTCCAAGGTTGCATTATTCTCTAATAAATAAATCACGAGTCATTTTATTATTCGAATAATTCTCTCCAATACGATAATTATCAAATTTGCAAGCGTTATTCAAAATTGCAAGCGTTCTATCACTGCAAGACCTCCTCAAATTAAGAAGATATGTTATAAATCTTGGTTTCTCAACTGACCGTCAGTGGGTTAATGTTTGTATTAGTATTAATATAAATGTTGTTTATATTTGAATTAGTTTTGGATCGGAATATTTTTCATTGAGGCGAGATTGTGAGAGATCTGAAACAAACTGACAAAATTTTTTTTATGTCCAACAATTATGTATATTTTGAAATTATGCCAATAGTCCAAATTACTAACCTTATCAGTCCGTGATAAATCACTGAAATCTTTCATTAGTTCTTTGAGTAACTCGGGCTTAGAAAAACTGATGTAAATGACGGAAAGAGAAGTAGATGTTTAAGGAATGGAATTAGTGAGTAGAGTCTGCCTTATGATAGGGAGTTGGATGTTCAAAGTTGCTAATAGTGTGTTTGACAGAGGGCCCAAGATCACACATAAATCTGTATGAAATTTGCTCACCTTCATGCACACTCTTGTATGCTACCCACTTGTATACGTCTAGAGTTTCTAATGACCTTGGTTCATGGTATCCCAATGGTTAGGGAATCAGACATTAGTCCGAAGGGGCCAAGGTTCAATCCTCGACTATGATAAGAATCCCCAAATTCATGCGATATACGTGATTGTAAAATCTATGGAATAGAAAGCCCTGTGAACGGATGTGGAGAAAAGTTCATTCCTCTTCAGATGTATGTTTAAATTGAGGAAGTGACCTCGCAAATGAGATGAACTCTGTAGAGGATCAAAATTGTGTTGGCATATCTTTGGATCATCCCCAGGGATATTTCCCAAACCATCATTAATAGCCGATTGTGCAGCTCTAGTGCAACGTAAGTAAAGTACCTACCTATTACTTTGGTCCGTAATCCTCAGTCACGGTTTCTAGTTGATCGCCGAAGTCAAGCATCGCTCCCTGTGGTCAGTGAACGGGTGAGTGAGCACTTTTGCTGGCGAAGGTAATAAAGGTGTGGGGCATCGGTTCTCATAAATTGTTCTACTGTAAAGGGCTCGACTTCGCACCCCGGTCGTCGGACTACCAAAGAGGGAAAGCTTTTTCCTTTGTAGTAGATCAAAATTGCGATGATGTGTCTTCGGATCATCCTCAGTGATGTTTTCCAGACCATTGTCAATAGCTTATTGTGCAGCTTTAGTGAGACGTAAATATATTACAACTAGTAATACTACTAAGTCGTAGTGGATCAGGGGATAGAGTATTCACCTTCCAATGAGGTGAGCCGGGTTCGAATCCCAGTGAAGGATAAACGAATTCCGCACTTGGCTCACACCGATCGCGAAAAATATTCCCAGTGCTAGACGGATCATGGGGTAGAATCCCCTTACCGTCAGGCTAACCATGGGAGGTTTTCGCGGTTTTTCTCTCCATGTAGCGCAGATGCTGGTTAGTTCCATCATAAAGTCTTCCACTAAGGCAAATTTTTCCAATTACGTTATCAGGAGTTTCCTTATATCCAGGATTGGGGTCAAAATTACAAGGCTATACGGAGTTAAACATTAGTAATCGTAAATCCAAAAATTGGGTCGGCTGTTCAACGACGTTTATAAAAGAAAATGAAAACTACTACTACTGGACTGGGATAGCCTGGTTGGTAAAGTGTTGGACTTGTGTTCGAATCCAGCCCGCCGAAGAATCTCCATGTATTAATCGGTAACTGGTTCACTACTCTGTGGACTTGCAATTTTGAATCCAATCTTGAAGAAAAGATGCAATAAGTATTTAATTTTTTTATTTTATAACCGTCGTTAAACAGCCGACCCAATTTTGAGTTTGTGACTACCAGTGTTCAACTCCGTAGCCTTATAATTTCGAACCCAGTCTAGAAGGCAAGGGCACTGTGCTTTCATGGAGGACACATTAATAGACTGGTATTCTATAGACTGGCCTTCTTTGAGGATATATTTATATAATCCATGTTGATTAAATCAGCTAACACATTTTGACGCAGAAAGAAAGAATAAAATGGCGTTTGGTGGGAGGCACGTGAAGTTGTACAGCAACTGGTTCACTGGTGTCGTACCCTTCACTATCACTTTGTTTTTTATGCGCATGTACTGAATCTTAGTACATATGATGCTCTGTTAAATCCGAGTACGTTGCTTTCCCAGTAATTTGTTTTTCTGGTATAGCGAACCACAGCCAGCAATTTCCCGAGTTTGTTGTGCATTCGAAAATCCGCCTTCCGCAAATTTTTGGTATTGTGTTAAATTTAGTTCACGTTACTTCTCGATCCGTCTCTTAATGAGAACTTCAGCTGAGTTCACAGGCGTCTCATACCTAAATATGCCTCAAGAAGAAAATATCGTATAGGTAACAGTTAGAAGCAATAAATTATTCGAGAAGAAAAATATTTTTTATGAATGATGAAAAGTCATAAGCTTCAATTAAAAAATGGTAATCCATTATAATGTATAAAATAAGGAGTATTCTAGATTCATGAATAAGATCAGCTTATTATTAATGAATCAAAAAGCTGACACAAAAGAATTTCGTGAAATGATTGTTGAATGGTTCGATTCTAATTAATTTGATTCTTTAGTAAAGTTTGATTGTTGAGATTTCTAAACCCTTATTTTGTCATGAAATATATTGTATTCTTAGGTTGCAGCTGCTTCTTTTTACACTTTCTAACTTTATTTTTTCTCTTTGAAATCTATTTCACACCTGGGGTCTTGTTTAAGAATGATAAATATTGAACAAGTGTTTGAACACAGAAATTAAATTCTCTCTTTGCCAGGACGTGTGCGTCCTTCTTTGTGAGAAAAGCAGAAATTCTTTTCGAAATAAAAGAGATGAAACAACTATTTTTTTGTTTAAAATATGGCTGCTACTTTTTGAAAAGTGTGATATATACTTATAATTTAAAAAAAAAATTTAAATGAATTCTCTGAAATCGAATCGAATTAAATCTAACCGATTAGTATTTGCTTTAGGAAAGATTACAGTTTGCAATAAGATGATATGTTGAATAAATAATAAGATGATAGCTTTGAGAAGTTGATAGTTTTAGTAATTTGGAATATATAATAAATTGATAGTTTTAATAATTTTGAGTAGATAAGATGCTTGTTATGAAAAGATGAGAGTTAATAATTTTGAATTGGTGATAAGATAATAGTTTTAAAAATTTTATTATTTTTATATAAGGGAGCGACACGATTTGCTGATTTGTATTGCGGTGGTATTTTATTGCGGCTCTTTATTAGGAAGGTACATGCATACTATAAATATGCTGTTTTAATTTATATAGATAAGGTTGGAAACATATGATTGCATTGACTGTATAAATAAGACAAAATGTTTATAAACTTCTGTAAGTATACCTTGTTGAATTCTGAGCCAATCAGCATCAAATTTGGTGTAAATATGATCGAAGAGACTGCGGATATAACTGTCTACTTTAAAAGTCTCTCAAACCCCAGGTTTACCTGCTTTTTCCTAAAGAAAGACTGTGCAGTACGATAGGATTATTATTTAATAGTATGAGTGATTTGCTATCTTGCCGCTCATATCAATCATAAATTAATTTCATCACACGTTTTTGTAAATTATTTATCTCTGCTTTCACTTGTTAAATGGAATACCTATAAGTGATCTAATGTTGGTATCTCGATCCTGATTGGCTGTCAAGCTTGGCATTTGCTTACGTTATAAATTGCTCTTTCCATTCTATTTCGAGTAAGCCAAGTCCAACAAATTACAATTACCTTAAATGACACATTCTATATTCTTTCACAAGGATTTAAATTCTTTCACTATATATTTCTTGCTGCTAGTTATTCAGTTATTTAATTTTGTTGTATCATGTCAGGTAAGCATAATCAGCGTAGAATTACATTATTGATTGAGTATTTCTAAATTTTTAATCTGGAATCATGCATTTAATTTGTTTATCATTATACTTTTGAATTGTGCCTCTATAAAACTGAATAATTTAAATTAAAATTAATTTATGTACTTTTATAAAAATTAATGAAGTTAATTGATTGATTGTTGTAAAAACCTGACAATCATGAATAGATTGCGAGTCATAGCATCATGCCGTATACTGAGAATAGTTAATACTTATTTGATCAGTTGAACTTTTAAAGATATTGTTTGCCTAATCTAATATAGTAAAATCTCCGAAATACACAATAACAATTTATAAATATCTATAAAGTTATTAGAAGTATTTTAAAGTATAGACAACATAGAAAGACATAGAAAGACAACAAATACTAATTAATATATTAAATTGGAAATATTTTAACGTGAAGTCTCTGGGACAGGCAACAAATAACAATAAATTGAAAAAAGATATTTTTCTTTTATTAATTGTGCTGGTATATAACTTTCAGCTTTGTGCATGATTTCTTTGCGTTGATTAACTTCTATTTATTGGTTATTTACTTTTTGTTTCATCCCAAGCGAAGAAAGGGTATTCTGCTAGTCAAATATAAGTCTCATTCGATTTTATAGGGAATCGAGTAAAAGCCTCTTCTGACATTTAATTAGACAAAACACTTATTCTCCTAACAGAGGTGATAAAAAGAAATTTTTTTGTCATTCTAAAGAAGTTGAAAACATAAATATTGTTTGTTTTTGCTTAAATTCAAATATTTCAAAATTAAAATTATACGACGAGCAATAATATATTTCTTAGTATAGTGAAATAAAATAAAAATAAATTATAATACCTGTTTAAGAGCAGTTGCTTATATGAGTTCTTATTTTATTTTACTATAGATGACAGATTAAGTAGAGATTTCCGAGTTTATTTTTTTAAGATCCAAGAGGGTAAATGCAGTTTCATTTTTGTAAATTTCATGTACTACATCAAAAAAAAAAAAAAAAAAAAAACGACGATTTTACCTTAATGCTTTAGTAATAACTTTTGGCAAAATTAAGAATTATATATGATTTTATTATTACGCTGTTTGCTTTTAAATTTAGTAATTTTAATAAAAAAGTGGATAATTTTAATCGGGAATTTTCTAGATAGCTCTTAAAAGGCAATAATATAAACAAAATAAGGACTGAAGTTTTTAGTTAACAAGTACTTATTGCATGCTTTATTTACAAACGGACACTGAATATTATAGATAAGTAAAAAAAGTGTGATTGCTAATTGTCATGATAGCTCTTTTAAAGAAGTATAGTTTATTTACCTTTCATGATTCGTTCAGAATTTTATTATTAACTAATTAGATTTACGCAATCGTTTATTTACGTACATCTTTAATAAAGTTGAACTATTCCAACGAAATAATAATTATTTTCTGGATTCTGTATTGTTTGATATTTTGTGCAGATAGTTAATTATCTTCCTAAAAATAACATAGAAAAATAAATGTCGTAATTTAATTATCCAAGAAAAATAATTTGCTATGTGAGTTGGTTAAATTCATTCGCTGTCTTGAAATAATTTCAGCTCGACTTTAATTTAGATAGAAGAAAAAAGGGCAAGTAAATTCAATTATTTTATCCAAATTAATTCAAAAATTTAGATCAACGCTAACAACTCGCTGGGCTCTAAACAATTGTTTCGTGTTCATCCCTCTAATTATTTAATACTTTTACTTTTTAAATTTTTTTTTATTTAATATTTTTCAAAGAGGCAATTAAATGTGAACGCAATTTCAGGATGATGTTTAATCAATTTTGGCTCTCAAACTGCATAGGTTTCTTTTCTAGAGATTATTTTATACATTATAGGTATAGTCAAGAATAAAATAGTTTGGTGATGTAGTTGGTTTATTTTATGAACTTAATTTAAAATCTCTTTTTCTGCAGACATTTATTATTTCTACATGTTATGGGGTATGGATATGACTGAGAGTGTAAAAATGATACATTTAATTAATTTTGTAAACTAAAAAATTAGACAGATGGCCAACTAGTATAGAACTTCTTTCTACTTTCTTAATATGAACTATGAAGTATTGTATTATACAAGTTTAATTACAAGATTTATTAATATTTCATAAGATATTAATTGATAATTTATGGTGAAATTAATACAAATATTTATAATTAATGTATAACTTTCCTCTGGTCACAATAAAAGGTACAAAAAATATATTTTACCGGGTTCTTTCTACCTTAGGCATTTGAAAAAGTTAACAAAAAGAGATTGAAATTTCTCTCATCTGTTTCGTCTCATCAGTATTAATGTTTAAGTTCGTTTTTACTTAATGTTTCAAAAGTTATTTAACTGATTTCTACTGATGAGTATATCTTATTTCAGAAATTTTACCATTAACTAAAAATGTCTTTTCTAATTACTCTTTATGATAACAATTGACAATAAAGCAAGCAAAGTTTCATCAGAAGAAAATTTAAATCTCGTGTGCAGTAAGTTTTATTTTCATTGTTAAAATCAATTAAAATTCTTCCGCTTCGTTTTTTTCGTAAAACTAATTAACTTTTTTCCCAAATGAAACACATTTTAATACAAAGTGTTAGATGAAATAAAAATGTTGTTAAAATCAATTAAGACTATTTATTTTATGCTTTTGGTTGTACCTCTCCCAATAAGTATTTCAAAATTAAAATCCCTAGTTATTTTTGTCTTAGCGAGTTAAAGCGAAAGAATCAATTCTCTTCTTTTGTTAATGGCTTAAAAGAAACTAAAAGTTCGAGTTGAGTTGTTGACAACTGAAGCCTCCCCTAAGAGTTCCATTATCGGCCGAAGAAGGTTTTTACTTCTTCTTCGGGGAATTAAAAGTAAAGAAAAAAATATTAATAACAGTCTAATTTACACTTGATTGCATCTGAATATATTTGCCACATCTTAATCAAATTCGGCGCTAAAAGCTAATTGCATCGCTCTTATCAGTTATTAGTTTTTGTAATTAATAAATAAAAACGGTTGACCTTGTAAGTTGTGACCTAGCGTTACGTCATTTTCAAAACACAGCCAATGAAGTGAGGACAAAAGCAATTCAGTCCTAGAGGGATCAATAAATAATATATAAATAAAAAAAGTAATGAAAAAGTTCTTATAAGATTAAATTGTAGCTAGTTTATATTTTGGACACGGGCTGTTGAATCCGGCGCTGTTTGGATAAAAAAAAAGTACATTACTGATTAAGTTATTCGTGTAAAGTTTGCAATTCTTGAAAATAAGTATTGATATTACTATTTTATAATCATGTTTGATGAACAAAGGGACATAGTTTTACTGATATTTTGTTTCATTTAGCTCTGCTATAAAGTTTTTCAATAAAAAGTATGTAAATAAGAAAATAAAAAAAGATGTTTTATGAAATTAAATTGAAGCTAATTTATATTTTCAAAGAGCTGTTGAATCTAAAGCCCTGGATACTTAGATTGAGTAGCGACATACCGCCATTTTGGTGACTGCACCTCTCTTGCGACAGCAACATTCAATGTAAAAATACTGAGTTTCTATTTTTAAACTTGACTTTTTATTTATTAATATTTTCATATTCTTAAAGATAACTTAACTATTTGCTATTTTTTCCATTAATTATTTTTTTCTTTCTGAAATTATATATTTTGTTTTCTTTCCATTCAGGGAAAATAATACGTTATCTATATGTTAAAACTTTCTCATTTAATCTTTCATAATATGCTGTAACTTTTTTTTTCAATTCCCTGAAATTTTTTTGCAGTCTGTTTCTTAGAAGGTTCAAAGGGTTAAATATAGTTAAATATAATTAAAATAATAACAGTTTTTTAGAACTTTAAAATTAAGGCATGTGATAAAACAGTCAATAATTAGTAAATGGGAGCTTTGTCACATTTAATGACAAAACAGATGAGTTCTGATTTGTTCAAAAATTAATAAATATTTCTTTGAGAATTCTTATTCAAATTCTGAATATTAAATAAAACAAAATTATTTTGCACTGTCGTAAAATTTTACTATAATGTATGAATTATTTAAAACAATAAATATAATGGATCATCTTACCAAAATGTAAACATTTAAAATCTATTCATCGAAAAAATATTTAATATGTTACGCTAGTTTACTTTTAATTCCAGCAGAAAAACACTCAAATATTTAAATGCTATTAAAATTTATTTTTGAAGTTTTCTAACAAAAATATATTTAAGTTAAAATCAATATTAGTAGTCTATTTTCATGTCTCTTAGGTGAAGATATTTTATTCAAATTGAATTTGTTAAACCTCTAATAGGAAAAAAAAGTGAAACATATATGTTATTACTGCATAGTTAGTAAATAATATCAAGTAAAATATGTAACAAATGAGTAAATAAATTAATTTCTAACTTACCTTTTACAGCCTGCTGTTATCGTTTGGATTCCATTTTTCTCTACCAATTCTATGCAGCTATATTTTCAGTGTTACTTTATTCCGATCTCCAACAGGTTAACGATATAATTCAAATCCTAAATTTGTTTTATTTAAACACCCAAATGCGCTACAACCAGTCATTATAAATTTTAAAAGTATGAAACAATAAAAGTTAAGAGAAAAGCGAAAATAAAAATAACAGATCGGTCGCCATCATACTTCGCCTTTCAAGCCAGTCAACAAAATGTTGGCAGTTTACCCATGTGATCAGCGGCAGCCAATTAAAATCGAAAGAGGCACAAAGGTCGGCAGGAAAACAATGGCGCTTCTTTATTTAAGTATCCAAAGCTTTAGTTGAATCCGGCATTGTTCGGGTAAAAAAATACAGTATTAAATAATTTGTATAAAGTTTTAAATTCTCTAAAATAAATTGTGACGAATCCAACAATGTTCGGGAGAGAAATACAGTATTAAATAATTTGTATAAAGTTTTAAATTCTCTAAAATAAGTTGTGATGAATCCGGCATTGTTCGGGTAAAAAAATACAGTATTAAATAATTTGTATAAAGTTTTATATTCTCTAAAATAAGTTGTGATGTTACTTTATGTTCATGTTTGGTGAATAAAGCAGTGCAGTGCTATGGATACTTTTACATTTGCTATGTAATACATTTTTCCAATAAAAATTAAGTAAACAAAAGAAGTTCCTATAGGATTAAACTGAGCTCATTTTTTTATATTTCAGTATTTTTAAAGAAACTATTTTATAATGCTGTTAGGTGAACGAAGCAGTACAGTATTACAAATACTTTTTTTTAATATTTATTAAGCCCTGCTATAAATAATCTCTGTGATCTGGCAGTTTATAAGTAAATTTAGTTTTAACTTCACATTAGCAGATTTATCAAAACGCATTCTAAGTCTGTGATAATAATAATTAAAAAAAAACACTTAGTTATACATAGTTTTTAGAATACTATTTTGTAGTTCACAAGTTTTACATAGTTTTCACAAGATTTACTAGAATCATTATTTTGAGTTATTTTTGGTAATATATGAGTCATGGTACTTAGAAATCTTTCTTTTAAATCTTATTAACATGAATAATATACATATAATTGGTCAAAAAACTTAATTTATAGAAACTTTTTAAATTTTTTGGGGTGAACATTACTGTAAAATGTAGTTTCTGCATTATTATTCAGATTTTACAGTACGGTAAAAGTAGTTTAAATTAATTCCAATAGCGAGTAATGGTAACTTTCTTCTCACCCTCTATAATTTCATATTTTCTAGTATAATTTCATATTTTCCTCCATTCATACTTTGTGATGTGATGGTACATAGTTCCTCGGTAGGTTTCTAATGAGCTTTCCCGGGTTCGATTCCTAAACGTGACAGATATATTTTTGATTTTTCACCATGCTTTTTTACTATAAATAGTGAATTAATAGTAAAAAGTATTGGTACATAGATTGCCAGTATTGCATTGGTACTTTTAACTGTAAATTATAATACTAATCGTTTAGAAAAAATTTGCTTAATGTTGGCTCATACTATCTGTACCATGAATTATAAATCCGACATCGATTTTCTGAAGCATTAGTTAAGGTGTTAAAATGAATATTTCCATTCAAGTTGTACTTATTCGTATTATTAAATTTCTGAAATATTATCATATGGTTCAACTTAGAATCATAATAAAGGTTGTACAGTCCTTGGTCAAATTATTAGACACACTATAAGATACTATGTAAAATTTTAATTATGATATATGCTCCTCAAAATTGTTACCGAAGGTACATGATTTTTCGCAAGTGCTTTTAATTCAGTGTAATTTTCTTGGTGGGGAAACGTCACTACTTTCGGAGTCATTAAAAAACGTATCGATGAGCAAAAATTAGAATCTATAAAAATGATCCCAACTAACAAAGACAAATTTACCAATTATGAGTGATAAATCCATTTTTAAATAAATAAACAATTTTTTTTGTTTAAATTTGAATTAATTTTTATCTCAGCTTAGCTTTAAAAAAAGAGAAGAGGTGTTTTTTTCTCTAAAATAACTTTTTCTTCTAATTTAACTTTCAACTCTAAAAGTAAATCATTGATAGCATCATCTTTAATGCACTCTGACTGCAAAATGAGGTTGTATCATAAAAAAAAAGCGAATAAGAGCCTTACGCAAATATTTTGAAAACAATTTAACCTTTTTATTTGTTTCGTTAAATTTTTTGCTCCCATATTTTTTCGTGTTTCCTTATTTGGCCTTTTTCTCATTGGTTCAGATGTCTGCCTTTTCGCTGGGAGAGGTTTTATTGGTCTCTCCTAGACGTTTTCTTCAACACAAAGTCTATGGAAATAATTCCGCGCCTCCCAAAAGTGGTCGTAAATAGATCGTTAAAACGTATTATTTGAGCTACTATTATAAATAAAAACAGCATGTAAAATCTAAGTAAAGCTAATTTTAGTCTAAACAAACAGTTTTAAGTTAATGATCTTAAAAAAATCCCTATAACAATAAATATAAAATTAAATAATTATAAAATTATAATGAAGCTTAATAAATGCATTAAAACTAACTTCTGCCATTTTCCTTCCTTCCTCACTGGCTCGACAGCCCAGGATGGGCCTTGGCCTTCTCCAGTAGTTTTTTCCAAGCTGTCCTTCTTTTGGCAATGGACTTCCAATTCTTTATTTTTAATATAGATAAATCTTTCTCCAGGGTATCTAGCCATCTGAGATTTGGTCTGCCCCTTCTACGTGTTCCTGTCGGCCGGGCATCAAAAATCTTTTTCACAATACGGTCTTCTTCCATTCTTACTAAGTGGCCTGCCCATTTTATCTTTTGGACCTTAATGAATCTTATGATGTCTGGTTCATTATATGATCGATAGAGTTCTAAATTTGATCTTCTTAACCACTGACCGTTTTTATTAATTCCTCCAAAAATGCACCGTAATATCTTTCTCTCAAATATGCTCAGCATTTCTTCATCTGCACGAGTCAATGTCCATGTTTCACAAGCATATGTTAAAACTGACCTAATGAGGCCTTTAAATAATAACAGCTTTGTTTTTCTCTTGATTACATTTGATCTTAAAAACTTTCTTAATCCATAAAGGCACCTATTTGCTGCTGTGATTCTCTTTCGTATTTCTGCAGTTACATCGTTCCTGTTATTTATTTCAGAGCCTAAATACGTGAAGCTGTCCACAACCTCGAGTGAATGTCCCCCAATTTTTAGATGGGTACTCCTGTGGGCTGTTTTAGTACAAGGCATATATTTAGTTTTATTTTCATTTATTTTTAGACCCATCTTCAGGGCCTCTTTCTCTAAAGAAATAAAGGCCTCTTCAAGTGCTCTTGGTGTTCGAGCAATAATTCCTATATCGTCAGCAAAAGCCAACAATTGTATTGACTTATTAAATATAGTTCCTCTGTTATTGATTTTTGAATCTCTTATTACCTTTTCTAATGCTAGATTAAAGAGGAGACAGGCTAAAGAATCTCCCTGTCGCACACCATTTTTTGTTTCTAATGGCTCTGATAAACAATTCTGTATTTTTACCATGATTTTAGTTTCACTTAGTGTTAGGTTAATCAATCTCACCAGTTTTTCTGGTATTTTAAATTCTCTCATTGCCATGATCAGAGCTTTTCTGTTAATACTATCATAGGCGGTTTTAAAGTCAATGAACAGGTTGTGCAAATCAATTCCAAATTCTCTCGTTTTCTCCAATATCTGCCGAATGGTAAAAATTTGCTCAGTAGTTGATCTTCCCCTTCTAAAACCACTTTGATACTCTCCTATTATTCCCTCTGAAAACATAGTAAGTCTATTGAATAAAATATTTGAGAATACCTTATAGCTCGTGCAAAGTAAGTCAATTCCTCGATAGTTTGAGCATTCAAGAACATCTCCCTTTTTATGAATTACACAAGTCAAACTAATTTTCCAATCCTCTGGGATTACTTCCCGTTCCCATATAATTAGTAATAGATCATATATTTTCTTCGCAACCTCCATTCCCCCACCTTTTATTAATTCAGATGGTATGGTGTCAGGGCCAGGAGCTTTATTGTTTTTTAATTTGTCAATTCCCATGATGACCTCTTCCAACGTTGGAGGTGTAACCATTTCTTGGTTATGCATCTGTGAATTGTCTATTGCTATCTCGTCTTCTTCCTCATCACCATTCAACAGATGGTCAAAGTGTTCATTCCATCTGTTCAGCACCTCTTCTCTATCGCTTAAGATCGTTCCTTCCCTGCTTCTGCAAGAGTTTGTTCTTGGCTTGAATTCCTTGCGACCCAAGTTTATTTCTCGAAAGAAAGCTCTGCTTTCCCTTGATCCCCTTAAATGTTCAACATTTTCAAAAAGATCTTCGAAAAATAATCTCTTTTTTTCTTTATGGATCTTCTTCTCTTCTTGCTTCTTTATAAGCATTTTCAGCATTTCTTGCATGCCTTGAACTTATCATTCTTTTATAAGCCTCATTCTTTTTATAAGTTGCCATAAAACAATCATTGTCAAACCAGTCCTTTCTTCCGGTTCTCTCGATCTTTTCCACAACCTGGTCTCCTGTTTCGATAAGAGCTCTCTTAATAACATTCCATTCCCTGTTAACATCATCCCTTTCTGAAGAATCATCAGTCACTTCAAGCCTCCTTTCAATTTGTTCCTGGAACTTTTTTCTTGTAGTCTCTTTTTTTAGCTGTTCACCATCATATTTTTTCAGACGTTCTCCTCGAGCTTTACGAATATTTGATATTCTGGCTCTAACCTCTGCCAGAACTAGAAAATGATCGGAATCTATGTTTGCCCCACGATAAGATCTTACGTCCAGTATATCCGATTTGTGTCTTGAATCAATTAAAATATGGTCAATCTGGTTGTAAGTATTTCCATTAGGAGATTTCCAAGTCATTTTATGAATTCTTTTATGTTGGAACATTGTACTTGGTATGACCATATTATGATCTGTAGCAAAATCTATGAGTCTTTTTCCGTTGTCATTTGAAATATCATGAAGACTATACCCTCCAATCACTGGCCTGAACTCTTTTTCCACTCCAATTTTTGCATTTGCATCCCCTAGAAAGATTTTAACGTCATTTTTAAGACATGAATTATATAATCTATGTAGCTCCTCGTAGAAAAGCTCCTTTTCCGCGCCATCTTTGTCCTCTGTAGGAGCATGAAAGTTGATAAAACTGTAGTTAAAGAAAATGCCCTTTATCCTTATTTTGCATAGTCTAGGTGTCCTGCAATCAAAATCAATCAGAAGTGGTCTTATTCTCTTACTCAATATGAAACCAGTACCAAACATGTGTTTTTCTCTATCACAGCTATAGACAACTGTATGATTTTTCTTTTCAATTATTCCCTCTCCTGTCCATCGAATTTCTTGCACAGCCAACAAATCAATTCTATAGCTGTCAACTTGTTCAATCAGCATTTGCAACCCCTTATTTCTATACAATGATCGAACATTCCACGATCCAATTCTCATATGCCTCAAACCATTTCCAGTCCGTTTCCTTAAAGTCAGCCCGGGTTTATTTTCTACTTGAGATTTCGTAACTTGGAGTTTTTTACAGGGTGGGGTTGTTGGCCCCACGCCCAACCCCCAACCTGGAGGACCAGGGTGTTCCTCTTCGTCTGGTGTCTCCCCTCCGACCAGTCCGGCTTGGGTGACCCTGCCAGGAGCCGAAGCTCCCGCCGGCATAGCTCTCGGGATCAACAACACACACAAACCACAACACCACGTTAAGGTGGGAACACCATCGTGTGGACTTCTGCCATTTTAGTGAGATATATTTTTTGAATATTTAAAATTGTGAAGACCTGAAAAAAATAGTTAATTTAAACCACACATATGACATAAATTGCATTAAATTGCATTTTAACTGAAATAGTCCTTTTACAAATAAAAATTTTCTAAATATTTTTACTGAATTGACACATTACTAAGTTAAAACAATATTATTTTTACGCTGTTCAAGGCTATTTTGAGTTGCAAAAGTAAATAAAATAAATAAGTAAACTTATTTCAAATTAGCATTTTCAGAAAATGTAGGGCACAGAATGTATTAAAATTTATTTTTACGACATTTCTAACGAATTCCTGGCATCAGAACCTATTTGAAAACGTTTATTTTCTCGCCAACTCGTTATTTTCTCGGAGATAGTGAACACACCGAACCACTCATACAAACCGAGGGGTGTTATGCCAATGAACGAAACGAAAGCCCATCGACACGTAACCCATAAAAGGGCTGAAGTTGCGGTCGTTAATGTTACATCTATCAGGTATAAATGTTTCTGGAGGGGACGAGTTTCAGTATTTTCTTCAACGTGACGACGTTTAAATGTTGTATACCTTCTTTTCTATAAACAATACTTTGAGTTTTATTTATGTCAAAAAAGTTATCTTTTTATACTTATAAATTTTTAAAAACATTACTTGCCGTGTTGCAAAATATTATCTTATTATAGACAAATTTATAAAATGGTAAAGGTTAATGTCTGTCATTAAATTAGTTCTTAAGTCAGATTTAAGAACAATTGGATTCATGAAAATGTTCTAATACCTATGCATTTATAGGTACTTATTTAGGATTGAATGACTTCAGGATCAGTAGTTATCTGTTTCGATAGATCAGGCTGTTAGCAATAATGATTATAGAGGGTATTTTTTTAAATATTATTTTATAACCGTTGTATCCTTGCAACAATTAATTGATTGTTCTTTTTTCTATTTAATTTAATAATAATTATTACAAAATTAATTTGGAAGGTATGCGAACATTTATAAATTCTTTATGGATGTGACGTTAAATGACAAAATCAAAAATTTCGAGATTGAGAATGGAAATAATGAAATGTCATTTAATTACATTTTCAAAAAGTGAATTAATTTTTAAGTTTTAATTTTTCATGAACTACTTGATTTTTAGGCATATGAATTGCATTATTAATACGGCTATTGAATTTGAAATATTAATTGTTACTATTTATTTTAATACGGAGCATTCAAATATTTTTGCTAAAAAAGTATGGTCTAAACAACAAGAATATAGTAAAATTTACCGTGTTTCTGGCTGTATGGGAACACAAAAAAGCTCGGAAATTTCTGCTGTAACGCTTTAGTAATGCATCTTACAAGTTTATGCTGGCTTTAAGGATTTAAGACTGCAATGATTTTGAGCCCTGTACTCCATGTACGGATAAAATTTTATGAGTTATTTGGTTCAAATACAATTTTCATGAAACATTGAAATGCAGAGAAATCAAATTTTAAAGCGAGAAAAAAAAAGTATGGGTTACACTCTCAAATATAGTAAAATTTACCATACATATATGGCTCCAGAGGAACACCAAAAAGCTTAGAAATTTTTATCGAAACTCTTTGCTTATAATTTTGTTAAAATTTAGCAGTAGAATATGGTTTTGTTATTAGGCGATAAAATTTGGTGAATGTGGTAAAATTTGATATTTTTATGACACCTTATAACATGGGACAAAAACCATTTATTCGATTAAATTTACATTTCACTTTTGCATTTTTTACAAAATCTGTGGTAATAAGAACTATAATTTTGAAAGCGAGAATTTCTGGTAAACCGTTACCATATGTATGGGAAAATTACCCAATGAATGGTTTAAATATCATATGTTTTGATTTTGATCAACCAGAATTATATTTTTTGTACCAGGAATGTCATTACCATACACTTTGACAGTTTCACGAGAATTTTTACTCCCTTGTGCATTCACGGGTAAAAAAGATCCTATATTGAAATTTCCAACAGTCGTAACAATTAGTTATAAAATTATGAAATGCTGAAATAAAGCATGGAAAATTTTTTAAGGGGAGAAAATGGGTTCAAACTTACGAAAAATAAAATGTTTACATGTTTGAAAATACACAGTAACTTCATGAACTAAAGGTCCATTAAAAGTTACGGTTTATTCCAAAAAATAATCATATTTTCAGGTCTGTTTAGATTTTTTTTAAAATTTTTCAACCTGTCAAATAAGTTGAAGATTTTAAAATTGCCTTTGACAGCAACAAATAATAAAACCAATGCCTCAAAAGTGGAAGGTCGGTAGCAATGGAATACATAAAACTGATGATTATTTGATTTGAGCAGGAAAGCATAAAAGAATTAAATGGAGAAAAAAATAATAGTTCGAGACAGGAAGTCCATTCTTTTCCATACGATATCTAGAAAAGGAAGACGGAAGAAATTTCGTAGGATGGATTTAGAATACGAAACTATTGCTTGTTCAGTTTAGATCTCTGCACTTAGTCTCTGCTAAAGAGAAAAGAGGCTAATAATGTCATCTGTGAAAGAAAATTTTTGCAAATTATTTTCGGTGGATTCAAAGAAGGCAATTCCTACAGATCAATAACAAGCACAGAAATTTAAGAAACTTATAAAAGTACTGATGTAAAGCATTTATAAAGTTAAACAGAATGAACATACAAACATACGTGCAACTAGACCGACACATGAGAATTTCAAACATAAACTAATTGCTAGTAGAGCTAGAGGACGTCCAAATCTTTAGCGGCAGGATTCCATTAACACTGATTTTGAATCAATCCCGGTATTGAATTGAACTGGAAAAATCTAAGGAAAACTAACTGCATGGAGAAATGATCTAGCAAAGGCATGCCAGGGCTGTCGCACCAATGGTTATGATAGATGTAGAGTTATAGGGAAAAAAACCACTTCGATTTTTTATGTGGTTATTATAAATACACGTTTATTCGCTTGATTTTTAAAAAATATAGAATTTTTAATTTAAATATCTCTTGAAAAAACCCGTTAAAATATTAATGCCAATTGATTTGGAAAGTCCAACTTTGAAATCTGACGAGGAAGAGACAGCCGTTTCTGACAACTTCTGTAACACAGATTGTTTTCACTTTCAGTGAAAAATTCAAAAGATTGCACTCACTTGTAACACTTGTGTTTTAAGATTGTAATAAAAGTTGTTTTCATATAAAGTGAAAATAAAAATAAATAAATATCTGGATAATCCATAGATTGTTTTCCTTTTAGATCAGCGTTTCTCAACCTTTCAGTATTCGCGGCCCAGTTTCTAATCAGAATTTTCATTGCGCCCCCCGCTTACAGTAAAATGTGTACAACAATAATGTATATTGAGTATTTTTAATTCAGTCTTTAAATTATTTTTAACTGCCAAAACAAAACAAAAGTAAAGTAAAAGCCAGCAGCAATTGAGATTGTAAATTGACTATGTTCGGAGATGATTTTTCAAAACAATTACAGTCCACACCTTTTTCAAATGATACTGTTGCTTGTCGAATTGGTGATCTAGGTGAAGATTTAAAATGACAGCTTTTCTCAAAATTGCGTGTCAAATTGTTTTCAATACAGCTTAATTATGAAACAGATTTTAATATAGATGCTCTTTTAATTGCCTAAATTCGATTTTGTGATAATATGTTAGTAGTAGAACTACTTTTCTTCAAATCAATCGAACTCAAAATAACAGTGTTCGCATTATTTGCTATTTTAAATGATTTTATGAATGAAAAGAACATATAAATCAAAAATTGCATCGGAATATGCACCGATGATGCTCGTACAATGTCCGGAAGATTCAAAAGTGTACAAGCACTTGTAAAACAAAAATCACCTCAATGCGTCTGGACACATTGCATGATCCACAGAGAAGCTTTAGCTTCGAAAGAAATGAGTCGTGGCTTGAATATTGTGTTAACTACTGTTGTAACCATAGTAAATTATCTAAGAATGAGACCCCTGAGATCGAGAATCTTTTCCGCACTTCGTAAAGACATGGGTTCAGTACATTCAGTGTTAGTATTTAATTGCGAGGCAAGATGTTCATCACGTGAGAAATTTTTGCAACGTGTTTATGATTAAGAGAAGAAATCACCATTTTCCTAGAAGATAGCAGACCGGAAGCCGAGAATTTTCGCAATTGTTTATTTGTGATGAAATTGAGCTACTTGGTTGTCTTATTCCAGAAATTAAATAACTTGAATCTTCAACTCCAAAAAGCAAATACACATATGTTCGATACGAGTGATAAAGTTAATACTTTTTGCAGAAAATTGGAATTGTGTGACAGAAATTTAACGCAAAAAAATCTAACAATGTTTTCAATTTCAAATGTGGATAATTGTACTAACACTTATAAAGCTGAAAAACATATAAATGTCGTTTTTGTAACCATTGAAAAACATTTAGCCATGCTGGCAAAGAATTTTTAAAAGTATTTTCTTGCTGACGACAAACTGATAGCAAGTTACTAGTGGGTTAGGGATCCAGTTCATAAGACTTTCGAAGGACTCTCAATTAATGAGGAGGAAAAATTCACAGACTTCACGACAAGTGGCGAAACCAAAATACAATTTAGTAATTAATCACTATTTGAATTTCGGGCAAGAGTAGAGTATGATTTTCTGCCCTAAAAACAAGGGCGTTTCGCATTCTAATACCAGTTTTAACATCCTACCTTTGTGAAATAGGGTTTTCTGCTGTGGCTTCTTTGAAGACCAAATATAAATCTCGGCTAAATATAGAAACAGAACTGAGAGTGGCTATTTCTAATATGAAGCCTTACCTCGAAAGATTTTGCTTTGCAAGACAGGCAAAAGAAAGTCACTAATAATTATCAAATTTGTTTTTAATTTAGTATGTTTTTATTAAGTAAGGAGGGTGAACCAAAGGTGGTTAGTGCTTCTAACGTAGCCCAACCCCCCAAAAGTAAAATTAAATTTATTTTGAATCACAAGATGGTCGTGCTGCATTGCAAATCTTGTATCTGAGGTGCACGTGGCTGAATTGGAATATATTTCCTTGAATGGCCTCCATTGTATGAAGTGATTTTATTTTTTGCAGTTGTCGTTTTAATTTTCGGGTATCTAAGAAGATATTGTAATTTATATGTGTTTATATTCTTAGAACTTTGAGTTATAGTATGTTTTCTGAAAGTTTATTTCTTTTTATTTAACCACATTACTTGAATTCAAATTAATCTATCAGATTAATAGTTTTAAGTTGTACAAATGGTGACCATATGCATGTTTCCAAGGTGACCTGACAACGGTGCCGCCTTGGGGACACGTGGGCCACCTTCGGAAACAAACGTGAAATCTATAAAAGAGTTAATTAAAAACCATTACGTAGCATATTATTCATCAAAAAGGAATTATCTAATTGAATACCAATTGATTAGTCCATTTTAAGCAAATGTGGAACTTTGGTGTTTTTCAAATTTTCATAATATTTCAACGTTCTGCACTTTAGTAGAGTTTGCGATATTTTGCTCCAAGTTCTTTGTTTTGTTTCCATTTTAAAGAGATTTTTTAAGTATTTTTGTGGTAGTTATGTGTGTTTTTGTGGTAGATTCTGGTATTTTCCTGTAAATTTGGATATTTTTTATACTAGTTATGGGTTAGGTTAGTTAACTCTAGTATGGTTATTTAACTCTTACTTAATAGTTATGGGTTAGGTTAGTTAATTCTAGTATGGTTATTTAACTCTTACTTATTAGTTATGATTTGTTAATCCTTTTGACAGAATGAAACCAGTAATTCTTGATCTATTCTAATGAGTTAACTCAAAATAATCACTAGTGACTTCACACAAGAACTATATTACTGTAAAATATTTATAAACAAATTATACACTCTAAAATCAAATATCCTTTTTTTAAAATCCGGAAAACTTGTATTGAACCAGCAAACTTGTATTGTATTGTACCAGCAAGACACTTAAGGTACTTTTTTAAAAGACGTTTGCCAGTTCAAGTGCCTAAAGATAATTTGAGTAAGTGATTTCAATATAGGGCTCACCTTTGGAACCTGTGAGAAGCACAGAAGATACAATTTTGAAATTGTTCTATAAAATAAATGAAATTTTATTTTACAATTAAAAGTATGAGTGGTATATATTAGAGACAGGTGTAAGATGCTACAGAAAAATTTTAGTCACACAGACTTAACCAGAAAATTAGGAGAAATCCTCAAAGCGAAGCCATTTTTGGCTCCCCTCCTTAAGGTTTGATTTAATAAGTTGTTTTACTTTAATAAGTTATTAAATATCTCGAAATGTATTTTGTTTTATTTGCTTATGTGCACTTTCCTTCCATCCAGTTAATCAATTTTTAAAAAGAATATTTTCTCCCAGGTACTCTCGCGCCACCCCTCAAGTGTGTTCGCGCCCCCCTAGGGGGCAGCGCCCCACAGGTTGAGAATCGCTGTTTTAGATGAATTGATGTTCACCTACAGAATATATTTTTCATGAAGATGTGAGAGGCTTAGTAAAACTGTGATATGTGAACGATATAAAACCTTTAAAGTACAATAAAAAATGTAAAATTATAAGTCGTTTTTTAAGAAAATGAATAATTTCATAATGAAATTAGATGAAAAGGAAGTTTAACTGTACGAAATAAAAAATTCGAAATTTTTTTTCTTGGAAGTACTTTGCTGAAATGAAGCATTTTATCCATCTCATTTTATTCATGGGTTAAGTACTCTAAATTGTATTCTGAAAATGTTATAAGAACTATTATTAAAAGTATACATTTTTGCGCAACTAAATACTGTCTTTCATGAATTGATGTTATGTCTGTTACCATATAGTTATTTACATGTTTGTTTAAACATAACAATTGGTATTCATGACTTGCTGTATGAATGACATTAAAGACAATTTAAAAAATAATAGCAGAATGTTGATGTTCACCTACAGAATATATTTTTCATGAAGATGTGAGAGGCTTAGTAAAACTGTGATATGTGAACGATATAAAACCTTTAAAGTACAATAAAAAATGTAAAATTATAAGTCGTTTTTTAAGAAAATGAATAATTTCATAATGAAATTAGATGAAAAGGAAGTTTAACTGTACGAAATAAAAAATTCGAAATTTTTTTTCTTGGAAGTACTTTGCTGAAATGAAGCATTTTATCCATCTCATTTTATTCATGGGTTAAGTACTCTAAATTGTATTCTGAAAATGTTATAAGAACTATTATTAAAAGTATACATTTTTGCGCAACTAAATACTGTCTTTCATGAATTGATGTTATGTCTGTTACCATATAGTTATTTACATGTTTGTTTAAACATAACAATTGGAATTCATGACTTGCTGTATGAATGACATTAAAGACAATTTAAAAAATAATAGCAGAATGTTGATGTTCACCTACAGAATATATTTTTCATGAAGATGTGAGAGGCTTAGTAAAACTGTGATATGTGAACGATATAAAACCTTTAAAGTACAATAAAAAATGTAAAATTATAAGTCGTTTTTTAAGAAAATGAATAATTTCATAATGAAATTAGATGAAAAGGAAGTTTAACTGTACGAAATAAAAAATTCGAAATTTTTTTTCTTGGAAGTACTTTGCTGAAATGAAGCATTTTATCCATCTCATTTTATTCATGGGTTAAGTACTCTAAATTGTATTCTGAAAATGTTATAAGAACTATTATTAAAAGTATACATTTTTGCGCAACTAAATACTGTCTTTCATGAATTGATGTTATGTCTGTTACCATATAGTTATTTACATGTTTGTTTAAACATAACAATTGGAATTCATGACTTGCTGTATGAATGACATTAAAGACAATTTAAAAAATAATAGCAGAATGTTTGGTTGAGGAAATAAAAGTATTTCCTATGTACTTTCTACTCACATATGTTACCATGATTCGTTCTCTAAGAAATATTTATTTATTCAACTGAATTTTTAATGAGCTTTTAGTCTAAGTGTGAGAGAGCGAACCTTTTCCAATTAGTGCGACAATTAAATTACGGTTTTTTATTTGTAAGTATCCAGTTTGCCATTGCTTTGCTTTGCAACCATTGAAATGCATTGTGCAATTGTATTTCAGTTACTTGTAACTTGTTTTAAATTTGAAATAAGGCGTGCTGTTACAATCGATTCTATAGAATGCAAACACCTGCCCACAACATCATGAAAAATATACTATAATGTAAATTTGTTTCGTAATTTAAAAAATAGTTTGAATTCTCTTTCTTACAACTCACCACATTCCCATACTCCCCAAGAAAAACCCACTCATCCCTACGACATGGACTTCCAAAATTGAAGGGGCACAAGTCCTGATGGAAAATGTCGTAATGATGCCCAAAATCGTACTTGGTTTTGCATATAATATAATTTAAATAAAATAATTTAATATGAATTTCACCCGTACCACTGAAATATATGTGAAGTGCCACCTAATGATACGCCTACTATAGGTTCCTCATTTCCGGTTTAATTAAAATAGAATTTCAATTTAGAAAAATTTAGCTTTCAAAATACTCAGATATTTAAAATGACATGCCTGTGACCTTGTCTGCTGGTCTTCATGATATTATAGATAACATACATTGAATTATTTATAAGATTTTTAAGTTTTTTTTTAAAAATATTATGTATACATACCATTAATGATTTTAAAGTTGTGTTGGAAATAGCTTGTAAACATAATTGGGATGACAAAAAACAGACACGACAATTTCCATCATGCATTCCAATAGAAAATAATAATAGAATAAAAGGACTGCAAGCAAAACATTTAGGTATCATAGAAGACGCTTGCATGCTTAATTATTTTTAAAAACTACATAGTCACGATTTTTTTCAAAATAAATCAGATTTTTACGTAATCTGAAGAAGTAGATAATATCTCTATTTGTATGAATAGTTGAACAAAGACAAACATTATTTCCTGCCTTTACATTATTATAAATTAATGCAACCAAAGACAGAATGTCTGGAAGCCTTATTTCATTAGAAATCGATTCATCCAGAAACTGTTAATGCGATATTTCCCACGATTTAAATTGTTACATATTCCTACTTTTATATTAAAACAGAAATGTAATACATGCAATAATTAATTACAGTAGATTGAAATATTATTAGAACTTGTCATTGATTTCATGTTGTAACAATGGTCCATTCTGTAACATCATCTGATGATGCTGACATATGTAGAATATAGAATTCTCTAAGGAAGATTAATTAAACCCCGGGATGGGTCAACCGTAATCTCTCAGCCCTCTCCCTCATAATGAAGTGCGGATCTATGGTTTACATCCAGGAACTAAGCCTAAGATAGTTCGAATGTTTCCACACGAAAGCCAGCAGTTTCGGACATAATCACTCGCAGCTTAAGCTCAAGACGAAACGGTCTTTAGTAGAACGCATGAATTTCGCGGCATAGCATAAATATATACAGCAGCGTAGTATTATTGAGACCTTGCCTAAAAGTTCCCGGGAAAAGCAACCTTTTAATGGGGGGTTTTAAGTCCTCGTGGCACCATTAATTACCTTTATATCTATGTAATTCTTTTCCAGCAAACACAGAATGAAGGTGAATGGCGAATTTGTCGCTATGTAGTAGGTTTAACTATTTAATTCTATTAAATCCTCTTTGGTGATGAACGTGTGTTTACAACAAAATTCCTCTAATTAAATATTATAATATTTATTTTAGCAACATTCAAACAACATTCATTTATGTTTTTTTTCTAACTTAAACTTGAAATTTTTTTGCTTCAACTTTTATCAATACAAATATATTTTTTTCTTAAGTATTTTTAAGTATATTTCTCAAGTTCTTATTTCAATACTTAAGTATTAAAATATTGTTTAAAAAGTTGCACTATTGTTGTTTGAACACTAGAAGCCTGTAGAAATTCTTTGAAACAATAAGAAAAAATAGGAAATCTATGAAAAATGAGAAGAAAAGATGAAAGAGATAAATGAGTAAAAAAAGATGTAGATGAAAGAAAGTAATGATAATTCATTTAGTAAGCAATTGCATTGTTAGTATTCTAACATAAAAATGCATATAAAAATTTACGAAGTGAATTTCTTTGCTTAAACTACATCAAAATAGTATTCTTTGTATTTTTTGTATTGCACAGTATCATCTAAGAAAATGCAGAGGTTTAAATAAAGATTTTTGGGCTTTTTTATGTTTAGTAAATAGATATTTCTAAACGAATTAAAATATTTCGATATTTTTCATAAAACATTAACAATACTACTTTTTTGTTACGGTTATATTTAACTATTTCAAAAATCATTAGCCCTTGACTATAATAATAATCTTAATTTTAACTGTTATTAAGTTGCAAAATTCAAGCGTCGTAAGAACATTTATTTTGAAAAAGTAATATTTGAAGTAAATGAATGCAAACACTTTAAGCTAAAAGGTACGTTTAGTTTTTGAAATTTTTCTTTTCATTTTTCTAATAATACTTTCGAATATCCTCCAATTTCATACAAAAATTAAAAAAAGTAGTCCTAATAATGTTAAACATGTCGGATTTATTTCTTAATTATGAATTTAATCTCGTTGGTCTCGTTTAATTTTAAAAACCTAGATTTAAGATTCACGAGAATTTGATTCAGCATGTAATTTAAGACGCAATATCGACTGCTATAAAGACTTTTGCACCTTTTATTTAAAGTTTTGATAATTTTAATCTCTGTCTTAATAAGTTTTAATACGTGTAGAAGTACTAATGTTAAATATATCTTGAAAAAATTGATATACAGTTCACGAAAGAAAAAAAAAAGAGATGACATCAAATATGCTAACTATTTAGTGTTGAAGATATTCTAAAACTGACACAAAAACGCACGTTCTCTGAATAAACATACTTTTCTTCGAGATACTTGGATACCGTGAGATGTTTTACTGGTTTTCCTTCCCATGTTATTTAAATACGGGTTAGTTCCCTCAAAAAGTCCTTCACGAAGGCAAATTTCTCCCAATACTTGATCCAGGAGTTCCCTTGTCTTTTGGAATGGGTTTAAAATTACAAGGCTACGGAGTTGAGCATTAGTAGTTATAAACCCAAACGTGGGTCAACAGTTCAGCGACGATAATAACAATCTATTTATATTTAATGACAAATACGCAGTATAATTTTGAGTTACGTTTACTTCTATTTCAACATATACTTTTTCTTATACCTAATGGACAGATTAATTCAACTATCTGAATTCCAAAAAAATATACATTATGGATAGTTTATACTAAAACCATGAACAGAAGCAAAATGATCATACCACAAATCAGTAGTAAGGTGTTCTCAAATTTTTTATTTTATGAAATCGTGGTCAACATAATCAACAATGTTGAAAAACAGTGTTCCATACAATTGATCACACTTGGCGGAACTGAGGCATTGGCACCTCGCCCACCGGACCATTTCCTATTGAGGCATATATGGGTAGGAGACACCTATGAACTGAGCTGAAGTTCTCGTTACGAGATGGAGGGAGACTAAATTAACACAATACCATAAATTTGAGGGAGGCTTAGCTAGCCTTTCCTGTGCTGGTAAGAATTATGCAGTTCAGTGCATGTTCATCAATTTCAGCATTTTCTGTGTGTTTTTCCCTGATCAATAAATCAATAAGCAATTTCAGGTATCGATCATTTACTTTCCAATAAAATTTATTATTTCCTGTTGAAATTCTAATTTTATTCTTTTCAGATAATTAACGCTCGTCAAGATAACTACTATTACCCCTCTTATTTCGCCTGGCCTCTTCTTATTTTGTATTTTGTTTCCACTCAGAGTATTGTTGTAATCATTCTCATCTTCTTGAAATCAAAAAATCTCCAAAAAGTTCAAACTAGAATAGAATGCTTTAAAATTTTGAATCTGTTTTGCATCCATGGCACTCAGAAAAGAGTGTCCAGCCCTGATGAATGGTAAGGAATTTGATATAGCCAATTAGAAACCGTGACAGAGTTTCCTTCCAACAATGAGCAGTGATTGTGCTATTATTATACACCAGCATAGTCTTTTTCCAAAGTACCGTAAATGTACCATCGGTACTCTCCAGAGAGCATTTATTTCCGCCTTTTTGTACCCCAAATAACGAGAAAGAACGTATAATTTGCGATTTTTGTAGGCTAATTTTTAAGTGAGTTAGGGTTTGCATAATAAATAGAAATAAGTGTAAGAAGTAAAAATCAATGAATGTCCTGAATAACTTTTGAGTCAATGATTGGATTTTCGTGCTCTGCGATTCAAACTTAATAGTCCAAAGGTTTGACCTTAAGTACACTGTTGAGATCTGGTAGAAAACGTACTTTTTCGCAATAAATATATTTCCCCCCAATAGAAATGTGTTTTAGGCAGGGGAGTGGTTTAAAGTTTGATCCCCTCATTGATAATGTTACGTTTCCTGCCTCGAGATTTGTACTAAATTAAAAGTAGCCTCATGATTTGAGCTAAATTAAAAGTAGCCGCATGATTTGAACTAAATTAAAAGTAGCCGCATGATTTGAACTAAATTAAAAGTAGCCGCATTATAGTGTATTCTCAATGTGCACAAAGTTTTGTCTTAATCATTGAAAAGAACTTATATTTTAATGTAGTAATTACGGAGTACCCTGTACTTAAAATATTTAGAGCTTTCTCATAATTTAAACAGATGCAATTGATGAAAATTAGTACCGTATTTTAAATAACACAAATTTACTTAAAAAATAGTTATTTTTAAAGCAGGAAAAGAAAACTTAATATCGTGTTCTTTAACTCATGCAGAAAATTCTTAGAATTCAAAATAAAATATATCAATCAAAATTGTTATTTTAAAACTCTATTCCATCAATATAAAAGTATAAATGCCTCCTCGAACAAAAATGATATTATATAGGATCATATATAAAGCTATTTACTAATCGAATCACTATTAATAAATAAGAAAAATATTTTTTATACTATGAGTACTGCGTGACATGGATTTTTTTAATTGTAATGATTTAATAATCAAAAAATCTATTAGTAAAAATAAATATAAGTATTTATGTGTACAGATTCATGAGTTGCAAATTTTTGAATTATATATTTATAATTATTTCACTAATCAAGTACCTTTTTCAGATTATTTAATAACTGAAAAGATGAGAAATAAATAAATATAAATGTGATATCTAGAGACATGATAATCAAACACACGTATAACAATTTTGTTATATATCTTAATAATTATTTATAAAGTTAGAGGTTTCTAATTAAATATGAAACAAATTACTAAAATGAACACTTTATTTTTAAATATGTAATGGAATAAAAAAATAATCAGCGCAATTTTTTTAAATAAAAAAGAAATAATTATAAAATGAACGAAAAATAAAAGTGACACAATATTTTGATAGTGTTTTTAATTTTCTTTATCTTCTATTTTCCAATAATTTTTTTTTATCTCTAAGCCCTTAATGTCGAGTCAGCTAAAACTGTTATCATCAAAGTAATAAATTTAAAAAAAATATTTAATTTTTTTAATTAAAATAAAAGCTTACGCTGAAAGGAATATTTTTCCAAGAAGGCATCGAAGCAAGAGTAAGTAAATCTTTTCTGGAATATAATTAATCCAGCGATAAAACAAGCAATGCATTCTCATATTACAAATAATGAAAGTTGATTAGCAATACATAAAAATATTTTTAATGATACACTTTTTAAGCAAAATTCAAAAAAAAAAAATCCTGATTCTGAAAAAGAAAAACGTAATTATTGAGAACTGCAAGCGTTGTGCTTTAATGGCGAGTGATAATTCTTTGTTTTTTAATTATAATATTTTTCTTACTAAACATAATTATTCTTAAATTTATGTGTACCACAAACACTGCTCTTTTGTTGTCCATAAAATTGTTAAATTGTTTTCAAAATTTATAAGGTATTCAGCTTTAAAAATCTTCGATATTATCAAAACAAAATAATTTTTTTTTCTTATAATGCGGAATTTTAGAATGCGGAATAATTATCTTGTAATGCGGAATATATTTTGAAGGAATAACGGGTTATGGTTTCTTGGAATTGGAATCTTGCAATCATCTCAAGCTGTTGTTTCTAATTGTTCCAAAATTAAAGTTTTGGAAATAGTTGATGAAAATAAGAGTAAAACGTTTCACACATATATCTAAGAACTATATTTGTTTCGTCTTGCAGTATATATTTTGACAAGAGTTGTCTACTTTGAGGCTTACGATGTATTAACTTTAATCTATTTTTCAAAGTGTTCTTTTTAAAAGTTTTTTTTTCCTTAAAGATAAGACCAGTATAGTTATTAAAAAGAATAAATCTATCCTTTACTTATCAAACTAGTAAAAGATAAGCTTTCTTTTTCCAGAAACATGATGGTATTGACTCTCGTAACATCTATAATATAAAATTTGTGTTGAGATTTAAGATCAATGCGCAGGGTTTATTTTTAAAGATAAAATAGAAGACAATTTTAAATCAGAAGTATGATTTTGAGTATGACTCCAAATTCAACAAACACTTCGCCTGACAAAGAGGCAGAGAAATCTTAACAATCGAATTCTTAAAGAATACATTTAGAGTAGTAATTTCTGAAAACCATGAACTATGAGGCAGACCTAACTGTCTCTACCTGCCACAAGGCTAATAAATATCAAAATTTGAAAATTCGCTTGTATGTCACCATCCATCACCATTTTTTTCCCATGTACTCCAAAACACTCACTTCCCGAATTATTTATTATATATGAGGAAGTTGTAAATCTGGATCGTTCAGGTTGTTTTATACTGGTTCAGAATTTCAGCTGGTCTGAATTTGGTTATCAAATTTTATATTCTATATTCATTTCGTGTTACTTGTTTTTTAAATTTATGGTCGATAATATTTAAAAGTTATCTAATCTATATAATCACATTGCTATGATTACAACTATTTCCGGTTTGTTTTGTAACGAATTACTTTTATGTTTAGCATAAACATAAATTATATAACCTAAAACTAAACATAAATTTCATGTTGTATTATTAGTTCAAAAATTCAAATCTTAAATCTTATTGGCTGTAAACGTTATAGATGTTACCTTTAAAGTATGAAATCTGTTATTTCATAGAATAACTAGGTATTTCATAAAACAACTAGACAAGTCAGTTAAAGTATATAAAATTATTGAAATCAACGATTTAACTAGGTATTCTATGAATGTTGTTTTTAACATAAATGTAAAGATCTCCTGATCTTTTTACTTCCGGTTGGAAAGTATGCAGTTACTTACTACAGAAAGATAATTTTGTTTTTAATAAAAGAAATAAATTATATAATTTCTGAGCTCAATCTGCTGTATTTCAAAAAATATGATATTAAGTAATGCTGGTGAATTAGTAGTGAAAATTTGTTTTAGAATTTAGGGATGTATTGTTAAAAAAGGTGATATGGTAGATAGATTTAGAAAGAACTCGCTTTTTTGGCAACTTTGATTTGGCCTATTTTCACTTGTTTACTACTGTTTGTTCTTGTTTCAAGCGATGCACAATCTTACTACGTTAGTGTTAGCATATTGTTAAAGCAGCGAAATGAAGTTCATTTAACAAATTATCATTTAGGTTTAAATTTCGAAGTTAGTACTATATTGTTAACAAGGTAAGAAGTGTTTTATAACGATTCTTTTTTCAAATGACAATTCTTACGTCTTCAAATGACAATTCTCATAACAATTCTTCTTTTAACCACAAATAATCAATTAGGTAACAAATACACGTATACGAGAAATACTACTCAAGAGAATCCCAAAACACATTGATCACGTTTGGAGCTAAATGACTTCAAAACACACCAAAAATAGAAATCCGGAAGTGTAGGCCATCAAGTGCTTGCAGCGCTCCCTAGTGTGGAAAACACCATTCATAGAATAATGATTACTTGATCGTTAAAGTTAGAAATACGAAAGTTCTTTGAACCAGTTCTAGTTACTTTTAGTCAGTTTTTTAAACGCTTTTATAGCTGTTTAGCATAGGCGTGTGTGTGTACCTTTCATTCCCTTGCTTTCAGACGTAATTATTTATATGAGCAATAATAAATTATATCAGCTGTTTTGCCTTATTATGTATCAATTAATAATCAGCAATCAAAGATGCCAACTGCTCCGAACGTGCCAAAATAATTTAAAAAGCGGTAAATAACTACAAGCTAAAATCTGCAAATATTTGTTAATTTTGTTTACTTTTTAAATGGTCAAGCATCACTTAACTATTACAAACTGGTGAATTATCGAATATTTTAGAAATAGTGGTAGATAAAAACCTAATAAATTGAATTTATTAAACCAAGAATCACAATTAATAAACTACCACTCGAAAATATATTTTCGCTGTCCGGAGCAAGTTGGCATCTTTGCAAACTAGGGATAAAATATATTTTTCGAGAGATTTTAGCTATTTATGTTCAATTGACTTATAAAATAACTTTGAAATTGTTTATTTCTTACTTGAACTGTCTATCATTAGTTAGTTCATAAATAAAGGTAAAGTATGAAATTTTTCATCTATTATATACTTTAACCGACTTTTCTAATTATTTCATGAATTACCTAGTTATTCTATGACATAACTGAATTATGCACATTAATAGTGACCTATACAGTACTTAAGTTATACATCAACCTAATTGGGGAAATCAGAAATTTTTTTCTTTCCTTTCAGAAATGATCTCTATACTGTTTATCGTATTTTGAGAAATGCTTTTTGAGAAATTTTCAGATACTAGTCAGTGGATGGTAGATTCTAATAATTTAGTAGTCACTTTTTCCTCAAACCTGATGAGTCTGTGACTGATATCAATAGGTTCATCTCATTTAAAAGCTCCTTTTTGCTTCGATTAAATTATATTTAAAAAAAATCATATTAGAAATAATCTACAGCTATAAAAAGTTAATTCATCAACAAGAATAATATGAATGAATATGTGACGAAAATCAGTTCAACAAGTTGTCTTTAAAGAACTTCAATTAGAATCATTTGGGGAGGCGAAATGAATTTAATGTATGTGTTACCGTGAATTACAAGAAATTGTAGAATTTCACCGGTGAATGTCAACAATAACATAACCGCTTCGGTGAATGTCAGAAATATTTGTTACATCCGATTTGATATTAATTTATTCGTTGACAATATTATATTTATTTGATATTTTAATATGTGCTGAGGATAGATTAGGAGAAACAACAGTTTTCGGGGCATGCCGGGTAAATGTATACCGAGCAGTGGCACTAAATCTTACAAAAAAGACATTGATGCAGGGCATACCCAGGGCTAAAGAGAATAGAAGGGCTAGTTCACTCCGCTCTTAGAGCTGAAGCTACGATTTCCCTCCTCATGATGTCACTGTGTCCACAGATCTCGGAGATCGCAAGCAAAGATATGATAACTTTGCATCTTTCTCTTTGTAAAAATAAGTTAGATTTTTTCTGGTTATTAGCCTTCAAACTTTACGTAATTAACACATTATTTCCGTTCATAAACATAGTTCAAAAAAACTTTCTTGGTTATTATATTAAAAAAAATACCATTTTAAACTTATAAAAATGTTTTGCTAGTTGGTGAAAATGACACTATAAATACTTTATTTTAAAAAGTTCAGTTTTAACTTTAACTATTAAGAAAAATGAAGGCATATATCGACACTTTTTTTATCTACATATTCTTTTATAACGATAAGTTAAGTTAAATTTAGAATCCCTGATTTTAAAATATGTCGTTAATAGCAATTTGTTCATACTTAATCATTAGGAAACATCAACCTTAAACGCTAATTACTGAAACAAAATAATAATTTAGGTTCATAATGACATTAGAAATTTTGCAATTGTTTATAGACATTTAAATTTACGATTATATAATTTATAGATATTTAAATTGAAGAGAATATAATTTTTAAAAAAAGTCATAAATATTTAGAATAACTACATTAAAAAATATGTTATGAAATTAGGAGAATTTCAACTATATACTATATATTTTATTTATACTTTTTATTTACATTTTAATTTTCTTTGACTTTATCCATTTTTTAATTCTTTTCACCTGCCTTTCTTTATGAAGTAACGAGGCGGCTTCTATTTAGATAATGAATTTTTATAAAAGTTCTTTACGACAGAATAAATGTATTGCTGTTTTATATTAACTGTGTCATTTCGAAGTCCATTCTTTACATAGTTGTTCATTTACTTTAGGGAACACGCGAAAAATTATACTTTTTCCTTTTGTTTTTGTGTCAGAATTTTTGCAAGTTGCAATCGCGCAAACTGGCATTTCGATAATAGTTTTAAATTCTTGTAAATTCACTGCAAAAACTGAGGAAAGTCATTATAGAAAATAACAAATGTCTTAGAATATCTCGCAAAAAGAAATGATCCAATATTAGTTAGAGCTAGTAAGGCCAAACGCTCCGTTCTTGAAGTAAAAGTGTGAGCTTTGCGCCAAAGTGACGTAACTAGAGTGACGTCAGAGGATCGGAGCGGCGAGAGATACTTCAAAGGAGTGAACCAGCCCTTCTATTCTCTTTAGCCCTGGGGCATACCGGGCAGTGGCACTTAACTAGACCTAGTATGTATTTCAGACATTTTTCAAAGTGACTATGTGATTGTTAACATTCCCTGGTGGAAGTCAACAAGTACAAATTTTGGTCATTCCTAGTAACATATGCATAACAACTTTGAAATATGTGAATTGTTAAAAATCTTTCCTTCCACATGAATCTTTCCATCAAAAATTGATAGTTTCTGAAAGATTAAAATTTTAAATGGTACGTTTTAAGGAAACTATTGTTTTTTAGAGTCTTATGCATTGATGTTATTTATTAAACGATTTTCAGAGAGAACGAGGGGGGGGGGAAGTGACCGACTGCTTACTTTTTTTTATTGTTTCGCCACGATTCTCTTAATCGTAAATTTAATCATGATTAAGGAAAACTCGAGATATTTTTTAAAAAAAAGGCCACTAGTAAAAATACTTGCTCATTCTCAGCAACAAAATTTTCCAATTTCACTCTAAACTGAACATCAGGAACTGTTATATATTAAAATTATTGAAATTAAAATAAAAAAAAAAACTTGCCGAAATTATTGATATGAAGAATACTTTTAAATTTAAATAGTGCTTAGTTTTCTTTTTTAGTTTCATTTTTAGTTTCTATTTAATCTTTTGGAAACCCAAATCAAATATTATTTATCATTCTCACGATATAATTTTGCAAATAAATAAAATGTTTTATTCGAGACAAGATACATGTTGGCAATAATTCATTCCCCAACTCCCTTCACCGAACACCAAATATATGGTGCAGTTTTCAGATTCCATTCTACCTAAGGAATATTCTAAGGGATTATTCGAAGAATTTGGGAATATTTACTGAACCGAAACAATCAAGTCAGTGGTGTTGTCAAGCATGTCATGCATTTTAATTCGAAAATTCGTTCTTCGTCGGAAGAAAATATCGCCCGAATCCTTTTGTTACTCAAAACAGGAGTGTTTGACTCGATAGACAAATGTTATCTTTGTAAACAGAATTCAATTTATTTTCCTTCTTAGTAACTATTGGAGTACAAATATAAACAAATAAATAGCTTTTGCAGTGACAAATACTGCGTTAAAAAACAACAACAGCTTTAATTTAACTGACATCCCTCTTTTATCACTTAAGCATTTGTTACATTGTTTGTTTTCAACTGCTTGTTTGCTGTTTAAAAATGCATTGAACTCTTCTAGTTTCTAATTTTAATAAACTTCAAATATTCTCTATCTAATGTTTCGAACCCTATAAATTAAATATAATAAGTTTAAAAGATAGGGATGGCTTCCACTTTGCTTTCAATTGTTTTCTTAAAGTAGAGGCCTGAATGCCCTGCCCTGGGAATGATTCACGTGCAACTGCTACATTATTGGAGATGCTTAAATTGTAACTAATATTGGTATCTAACTTAGTTAGCAACAGAAACTTCTTCTCTGCACTGAAGTTGCGCATAGAAATTTTTTTCTTTAATGTTTTAAAAATAATTTAAAAAAAAAAAAAAAGCTTTCGGAAATTTAATTTTCTAGTTTTACTATTTTGAGAAGCTCTAATCAATCTTTCTTTCTAAAGTATAATTATTATTTGTAAAATATACAATTAATAAATAGCAGTTATCTAAAACCCATTTTTTCTTAAAAGGATGTTTTTAGATGCATGCTTGAGAAAGAAAGTATGAGTTAACACAGAACAGGTAAAACGGGAAATTTTTAAGTACATAATTTGGACAAATAAAAACAGCAAAATTTTTTTCTTTAACGAAAATAATACGTTAAGTCAGTTATGTTTATATCACAAACTGTCTCTTTCCTTTTATAAAACGACACAGAAATTTGTGCTACACCTAAAATGGCGAAGGCTACGGGCTATGTGAATGGTTTCTTATTAACAAAAGTTCCAAAAAAAATGTAATTTTACATTTTAATATCTCAAGTTTTCATTCAAGCGACTCAATTCAAATTTCAGAATTTTCACTCAAAATTTTCAGTTTAATAACATGCTTGTAAAAATTATGTTTTGATAAATAAATATTGTTCAGCTTGAATTTGATAAACCATTTATTGCTGCACACTAGGTACTCCTTAAGCTTTAAGTTCGATAACGACAAAACTCTTTTCAACCCTTTTACATCAGCTTACTTGATGCTCTTGGATCTTATATCACTCATGCATAGTTAACTATATAAGTTCTTCACCTTCCCTACATATTTAATTTCCAATTTTTTCATTGGCAAATTTGCGTTTTCTTTCTGTAATCGTTGTTTTTTCCCATTCACGCCTGGCAAGTTTTTGAGAATGGGTTTTTGAACCCTCGACTTTTTTTCCATCCTTCTAACTTTTGAAATTAATAAAAGGTTTTTCTGTTATCAAGTATATATTTGGGATTATTCGTTTTCTTTCAAGCAAATAATTTTAAATATGTGATAAAAATATGCTAATAACAGCCAAAGAAATAACCCGTATCTTCATTTGTTAGTTAAAGGATAATATCTTAAGATTTTATGATCAATAAGAAAGCATCGACAACAATTAGATGGCATTTAAAACCATTATGTTTTTAAAATATGAACACATATTTTAACCCTTTAATTGTTAGGGGCAAGATTTAAATATGCTTAATAAACACTTAAATAAAGTTATTTAAACTAGTTATTGTTACAGATTAATTTCTTTTAAATATTTCCTTGAAACTTAAGAAGCGATAACAGATTTTAATAAAAAGCTTAGTATTAGACAATATTTTTTTTGTGTAGTACAAGTACAATATTTCTTTCTCTTAAGCTTCAACAAAAAATATATTTTTATTTCCATTAGTTATTTCAATTTTATTTAATCAAATGAAATCCTTTTTAATCTCAATGTTTTGAACTGACTTTCTTAATGGATTAATTCTCTCGAGGGCTTTGATTAATGGAAGACACCATATTTGAATTTAAAGGTACTTAATTATCAGAACGTTTTTTAAAAAATTAAATCTAATTTTTTTGTTTGATTTAGTCTGGACTGAAAAGTGATTTATGAGAAAAAGTATTTCACTTGTTGTATTTGAAAAAAAAAATGATTGGCATAATTCTCAGTGAGGATAACTTGTTGAAAATATTTTAAACAATGATTTTATGGCAGTTTGTCAATTATTCTCTTCATTTAATCGTGATTATATTTAAAAAAAGTTTTCATAAAGACTGTAGACACTTCAAAAAACACAAATCTAGTTTTAATTTTTTAAAAAAGGAAACAAGTTTTTTTTCAACTTTTTGATTTTCGCTAAGAAATTTAAATCTTTTTTGCTACGAAATTCAATTAAAACATATTGAAACATATTAAATACGAAATTCGAAGTTAAAACATAATAAAGAATTATGATTGCATTTTTAGAAAAACAAGAACTTACAAATAACATAGCTTAATAAAACTAATTTTATTTAGAGAATTATTTTTTAACTATTTTAATATCTTTTTTCCATGCTATTCCCTCAGTAAAAGACTAGTGTTTAAAATTTTTATGTAATATTATTATACAATAATAATAGTTAAAATGTGTGCTGTGGATTACTTTCATATCTAATAACATAAGGAAGAATAAACTTACATGTAAAATTGATAAATATCGTGAACAATCTATCTTAACCTATTTCACCTAGCCTTATTTTTTAACATGTAGTTTAAACAAATTTAATATTACATCTATATTACTTTAGATGTGTGAAAATTTTTTGAAAAAAAGCAAAAAAATAAGAAAAACTTGCAGAAAGAAGTGGTAAAAAAATAAAATTCATTTGACAATCAACGTAAAGTGAACGACACAATTCATTTGATGAGAAAGTTACGGTGTCACATACAACCTATGTAATGAAGAATTTATAGAGAAATTTACCTCTTACATGAGGAGAAAAATATAACAAAAAATACGAGTCACATAACAATAAATAGACAGTAAAAAAAAGATAATGATTAAGATACAGCAAAAGACGCAAGAGCACATGATGAATAATATCTATAAAGCAAAAGACATAACCCACATGATAATAAATCTAAATGAAGCGATACAGATTACATTATGATATGAATGATACAGCCAAAAGGATAATCCATATGATGACAAAGATACAACGATGCATGCGACGTATGAGTTGAGAAAATTATAGCAAAATAATGTGAAAGATATAGTGAAAAACACAAGTCTCATATTATTAAATACACAGTAAAAGAAACAGCTTATAGAATGGAAAAAATAAGGAAAAAGACGCAATCCATATAAGGATAATTAACGATGAAACAAGAGATTTAATCCGCATGATAATAAATTTACATTAAAATATATTGATAATATGATGCGGATGATACAGCCAAAGACACAATGCATCTGATGCGTAAGTTACAGAGACACAAACAACCTATGTGATGAGGTTAGAGGATTTGGCGCACGCAAGCACAAATTTCCATATTTTTTAAAAATTAAGCTTTTGATTGATTAGTTGCGATGTATTAGGCATTAGAATGTGAGAATTATATTTAAAAAAAAAATCTTATAAACTGGAATCCATGGGAGGGGGGGGGGTTCAGAGGTGTGCCAATATGTACGTAGAACATTGTTTGTCACATGCATAAGAATGTAACAAAAATAATTTTTTAAATTTATTTTTTAACAGTTTTTATAACTAATTTAATATAAAATATACAATGATTCTAAAGAAATCAAATATTTTACTACCGTTAAAATAAGTAAATTAAATTTGAAATACTTCATCTAATGACCAGTAATTATAAAATGTTAGCATCCTTTGCTAGAGTTTAATAATAATTTATCCTTAATTTTCTGCATTTTAATGCAACTAATAAATTGGAATACTTCGAATTTCTTAAAAATATTAATATAAAGATTAATAAAACAAATTTAAACTGATAAAATACTGCGAAACCTACAAGAATTAAAAAAAATGTTACCCAAATCTTTAGACGTGAAGTCGAAGATCAAGAATATAAAAATAAAAAAGTGAAATATTTTTGTTTAATTTGCAATATTTTTGCTTTATAAAAGCAGGATATTGAAGTATAATAGAAAATATATTTAACATCATCAAAATAACTAAACACTCATTCTCGAAAAACGCAACAAAAAAAAATTGCATCAGATATGAAAACTGAGATTACCTGAGATTACATTTTCAATATAAAGATTGTTCTATAAAACTGATGAATCTCATCTCATAATTATCTATTACTAATTGAATTTATTTTGAATTTTAAGGTATGCAATTAATTCTAAAAAAAATAGTTTTAACTGGCAAAATACAAAATTTGATTGGAATCGGTCGATTAGTTCCGGAGAAAACAAATTTGTAAAATACGACTTTTTTAAAATTCAATTTTCTTTTGAACTTCTTTTATCAAATTTCAAATTAATATTCAATTATTTTGAAATTTGATGAAATAAGTTCGTGATTTTAAGTACTGAGGATTCAAAATGAAACAACTACAATGCTATGTGTGACAACATTATTTAAATGAACTGCAAAAATATTTTTATTGACAAATCCAGTTAAAAAAGTCTTGTTCAAGCTTTAAAATTCTAAAAATGCAAATTTTAAGTGTGATTCAATGATTTCAAGAACTGTGCTATTTTATACCAAAATATATTTATGACCATCTTGTAATGTAATGGTTATTTTAGACAGAACTTAATCATTAATGAAACAGAAATACATAATATTATCTATTCAGCAATGATTTTATTCAAGTATATCACACAGTAATGATATTGTTGCATTTTTTAAAAACAAAATGCATCGTAATATTGTTTTAAAAAATGCTAGTATGAATTCTGGTTTTGGTAAGATTATTTTTTCTCATTAGCAAACTTTGGTACGGATTTAAAAAAATAAGATCATGCCTTACAAATGCATAGCATATGCTTTATTCATATCGATTTGTTTATTGTAAAAGCCTTTCCAAGCCAGATGTAATGACTATTTACATATTCGGTTTATTCCAGAGGTGTTTTGATATCACTCAATTCACTTTTAATAGTTTTAGTCGCAATATGTGATAGTATTCAGCACAAGTAGATATTGAACCCTTCGACACATAATGAAAGACTATCATGCGTTTGGTAAACGTGGAATGTTATGCATTATTTTGAATAGTGTCCCATTTAAAACTTTCAATAAAATACCAGTTTTGAAAATTGACCTAATTTTTTTAAAAATTATTCACCCAGTATGAGAAAAAAACAAACAAATTAAACCGGAAGTCTTGCAGGTCTTCTTATGATGTCTTAGCAGGTAAGATTAGTGTAAATTAGAGCCCCCGAAATTAGGCGTAATATAGGAGCCTTCGTGTTAATCAATGTTCCTTCATCTTTTATTGTATTGCTATCTGCTGATAATAGATAGAACTTCCATAAGGAATAAGGTAAATAACTCAAACTTACCTTAAAATGAAACAAACCTCACGTGACATAGCAGAATGTAGGGATTGCTTATGACGTCAAAATTCACTTCCTGGGTAAACGGTTACTAACCAGTCTTCTATACAGTGAAATACTGTTGTTTACGAAGGTGTTTTTATTTTATTTTAAAGAGAAAACATACACTGCAGTTAAATTCCAATTTAAATTATGCATATAATGATAAATAAAAAAATCTTTTCAACATTAAATTAAAATATATTTAACAAAATTGTGTTTACTTTTATGATATCTGCAGACAGAGAAAAATTTTCTGAAAGGACAATCTACTGAAAACAAATTCCTTTTCTTTATTTAACTTAATTTGGTCTATACATAGAAATAAGAACAGTTTGGAAATTTTTCACCTAATTGCTTGATCCCAGATTAGGATCCCAGAATGGAAATATTTAAGATTTGGAATTTTAAGTTCCATACTAGAAATGCAAATAATTAAATCTCCTTAATTTTTCATTCATTCATCTATTTTATTTAATTCTTAAAAACCTTCTCTTTAACTAAATTCACAAAAATAATTACTTTTCATTTGCAATAACGTTTCTCACGAGAAATATTGAATTTATGTGCCATATTATTATGTGCCAATTATGTGCCATATTGAGTCTTAACGCTGTTTTACGAAGCTCTGTCTCCTAGGAAAAAAACCGTAGTTAAGGTGCCTTAAACTTGAAGAAATGCGATGATTTTAAACTATATATATAATCGTGGAGTGAAGAATTATATGGGCTTAATTAAAAGTTATTAAACTTTTTAAAAATCGTCAATTTGGAGAAATTTTTTCTCCTAGATGAAAAAAATCAAAATCACTGCCTTATTAACAGTTTTTGCAAGTTTTTATGAGCCAAGGTAATGTAGCATTGAACTAAGTTTTCAAATATTGAAAAATTAGGCCACAAACACTTTTCATTTTCACAAAACTGTGGCTTTTCTCCATATTGACGTTTTGTGCCATTTTCAAAATAATTACAGTCAGCGATGGCTTTAGATAGGCTAAACTTTACCTGACAGTCATGAGCAAGAGTAGCAAACTCACAGCAGTTATAAAAATAGCCTATTATTCACAAAAAAGCATCTTTTCAAATGGCGATGGAGTCTTCTGAAAACCACCTTAAGCTGAATAAAATAGTTTCAGTTTAAAATTTACTGCCACGATTAGCTTAACGACGTTTGAAAGAAGGCAAGATGCATTTCGTAAATTGCATATATTGAAATCACATTTTATGTTCCAGTTTATCATCCGTCGATATAATTTATCGATATAATCGTAGATAGTCGTCAATACAAATTATCAACAATCGAAATGTTTCCAACATAAACAAAATTGCAATTACAACATTAATAAGAGAGAAATTATAAAATTAAATAAGAATTTAAAAAAACTTCCTTTTCGAAACAAATTAAAATATAGAAAAATTATTTAATTTTTCATTATTACGGTGTATAACTTTCTTAAATAGCTTATATCACCATTGTTTTGGGTCTGAACACTTTTAAACTAGTTGATAAACGTAGTTCTTGAAAAATTATTTTATTACTTATTATTTCATCTTATTATTTTATTTTATTATTATATTTTATTAATATATTTTATTAGTATATTTTATTATTTTAATTTATTGTTTTATTTTATTATTTTATTACTTAAAACTGATTTTCTGGAATCGTCTATATTTGACGAAATGAATTAATTATAAGAAATAATAATCTGAATACAATCATCATAATTAATAAATATTGTCATCATTATTTCAGATTAAAACCTAAATAACTGGAAAATTGCAATTAAAAACTTGATTATTTTTTAGCGAGTTCACTTAATCTACATAGCTTTGGCTCTTTCGCGATCCTTGAATATCTCAAAATATTCTCTAAGTCACCATCTTCATCGCATTCATCCAATTAATGACGCAAACTTCCGTTAAAGCTCTCGGAAGCGGAAAACGAGATTTTTCATTTGACCGTGAGCAATATTATCGACTTACTTTTTTCATCTAGAATTGAAGATACAGAAGACAATCTTTTTTCCCCCGTTAGAGCTTAAAGCTTGCTGGAATCACCCACGTGACATCGGAGGAAAGCAAAGTAGTGAGAGTAATCCGATTTCTTCGGTCCCTCTCTCTTTGGTACTATTCCGTGGGAAAATTACTATCCGCGATCAGCGGTAAGCTATAACACAACGCGACTTCATCTCGTTTCTAGATTCTATTTTGCCGTAAGCTCGCAAAAAAAAAAGTTCTTTGACACCGTGTTTGAATGCAAAAAGATTTGCAAACTAATGCGTACTGATCGATTTAAACTCAACTGTTATGCGTACATTAAAATTTACAGAACCCAAATTATACTCAAATTTAAAGTTGAATGGAAAAAAAATAATTTCATGTTTAATTAGATACGTCACCTTTATAAAAAGTGTTTAATTTATGATTATTCTAAATTCAGATATTTTCTCTCTAAAATCCGATGAGCGAGATCGTTCCACTTTTCACGACACACTAAAAGGAAATATGCGTTTTTTTAAAAATAAAAGCAGACTATTCAGTAAGATGTGAATGCCAACACTCTTTGACTGAATATGTTTAGCGCCCTGCTGTGGTGAAAGACTGAACAACTAGCTTTTGATGATGAGTTTAATTTATTGTTTTCTTTCATACATTTCAATGAATTTCAATTGTAATTTGTTTAATTTTAATTCCATGAAATGTTCATAATTTTTCCCCCTCTAATAGTGTTGTGTGTTGACGATGCAAAAGTATATTTTGTCTTAGCACCTTAGCTATAAATTACGTTATAATTCTTTATAATTTACTTTGTCTTAAAATTATTTATATGTTGAATAAAATACACATTTATATCATTGGCATACAATGTTTATCACTTTAAAAATTAACGGAAATGTAAACGCAGATAAGCGTTATTGCATATAATTTTTAGGTTTTTAAAGAAACCAATTAATTGAAAAAAAGAACAAGTAGAAGGCCTTAATATGGATAATTATTTTTTTCATTAAAGTATTCACCCATACTTTCTATACACTTTTGTCATTTAAGCAATATGTTGTTCAAACCGACGGCATAAACTCCAGGTCAGTTAGAATCATTAAATTTCTGTCTGTAAAAACCAGTTTTAAAACATTGTCAAAAACTAAGTCGTTTTCCATTGAAAAATTATTCGAATTCAGAAATAAATGGTAATTAGTGGGATCTGGGACTGGTGAGTATGTTCGTTCTACATTCGCCCTCTATTTAAAAAAAAATTGAAATTTGAATTAATAATTTTTTCTCCACGAAAATGAAAGAAATTGACTTTCTTTTTAGTCTAGCTAGTGCTTGTATTTAAATCACAGTTCAGTGGTCAATTTTTCTTAATTTTGAATATTCAGCAGTCCTTGAACTGTATTTCGTTATTTTTCAAAATCATTTCGCTGTGAAGTGGTGTTGTTTTTTTGACGAAACGGGAACTGCTAATACTTGGCAAAATTGCTTTTTTAATTGCGTGTTTTGTGAGTCTTCCAACATTTTTTATTCGATTAACAAGTCAATTGCGCTCTCTTTTTGCCATTTAAGCAAGTCAAGGGTGTTTTTTTAAATCCAATTAGCAGGTTAAGTATGCTCTCCAGATTCAATCACATCTGATGAACATCTTGTTCATCAGATGTGATGGACTTCTGGTAATCACTCGCTCATGTTGTTGTTGTTGACGTATGCCTGTTTAGGCATTAGGGGTGCGATTGTTCTTGTTTTCCAGTGGCGCCATCTATGGCCAAGAATTCTACTTCTACCACATCATACGTCGTACCCTTTTATAGGGCTGTCCCATTCATACATCCATTCATTCATCTGCAGATCGTAATTTTGACCTGAATTAGAGAACGATCGATCTCCAATCCAGTACCCCCAGAGGTATTGATTTGTTATGGAAACATGGAGGACTTTTGCGACTTGACAGATTAAACGTGCATCAGTCACTCTACTACATGGGAAGTCTTCGGCCAGCGGGGTTCGAACCCACGAACTCTCAGACATGGGCCCAGCGCGCTACCGACCAGGCTATCCCGCCCATGTTCCTATTATTTAAAGTTGTGAACCGTAATCAATTGGTGTGAAGAAACCTACTATAGATACCGAGTAAATAGGTTTTTTATGGTATAGGAATCTAATAGAAAAAGTTGTTGATCCTGGTAAATTCTTGACTTTCAAGAATTGATCTTGAGCAATAGCATCATGCTAAATGATATTGAATACAAATTTTGTTTTGATGGGATGATTTTCAATTAGCGTGTATTGCTTAATCTAATATCAACATAATGCCACCAGGAAGGGCAACAAATTATAAAAAATAAAAAATACAAAATTGCTTTACTTTAATAAATTACAATGGTATACGTTTTTCAGCTCTCTGCATTTGTTTCGATCGTTTTGTAATCTTGATTAGTATATTGGTTTTTTTTATTTTTTTTACCCCGTACAAAAAAACGGATGTTAAGCTAGTTAATGATTATTTACTTGTAATTTATCACAATCTTGGGAGCTGTGAAACAATATTTACTGAAAGCCGAACCTGCACCTAGTTTTTCTCCATGTCGAGTCGATAATATTATGAAATATATTTTAACCGTCTGCAAGCATTTGAGGAGCAAACTTTTTGGCAGCATTTATCCTGTTCTTAAATCCTTGCTCGATGACCCTATAAAAATATTAAGTTAATCAAAACGATAGGCCCACATTCATTATTTACTACATTCATTAATAAGTCATTTTTTTAAATCTTGTTGATGGCGCAATATAGCCATTTCTGGCTCCTGTGAAAATAATCTTCTATCAACCGAACTCCTTACGGTTTTTAACGTAATAATTTTTAATCTACGTGATTTGGACCAACCAATTACAAGCTCAATGCTGAAAAAAATATATCCCGATCGATTTTTTTACACTAGTTTTTTTTTAACACAATATGAGTATTCACCTTATTTCCTACCGTGTTTCATGTTCTCCATGGTAGGGGGCAGTATTTATAGAGGTTGTTTCAGCTTCCGGTGGAAGATTCAGGTCGAAGAATTTTTGCTGGTGTAAAGTAAATTACGTAAATCCGCATCTCAACGATCAGGTAATTACATATCAATCTAGGATAATTTCTCAAAGTACTTTTTTTTATATCTTCAACCGATATTTTAAAATATGAATACATTTTTTTTCGCGAAAACGCGACACAAAAATTAAATTCAGAACAACTGAGTATTCCGAATATGGTACAAACTAAACAGTAACGTCAATGCTATGACGTCAGAAGAGGACCTGAAGACTTCCGGTAGAGTTGTTTGTTTTTTAGGATACATGTTAAATATTCTGTTTCTTACTTTGATAAATAAGCTCAAAAGCGAGGATATTTTTTCAATAGTATTTAAAAAATAGTTTGAAAAATAGAGAAAAATCTCTTCTGAATATAATTTAGATAAAAAAGCAACAAATGCTTCTTATTTTTGCCTAATCATTTGCTACTTATTACTATATATGTTTGCAGTTCTAAATCAGATTTTATTGACTTCACAAATATTCTGCACTATTTTGAATATTCACTTAATTTAATCTGCACTGACGTGCAAAGATTCAGAAAGTGTTACTAAATTAAAATAAATCAACAGCCCGAAGAATTTTAACTATGTGAACTATTTTTATTTCTTCTGCTCACAATAAAACTGGAGTTTTAAAGTGAAGTATTTTGAAGATTTACTTGCAATTATATTCTCAGATAATCTCGATTCTTGTACTAAAGTTTCAAAACAATTTAAACTTTTCTGGGTGAATAATTATTTTCATTCATTTGATCCACGTTGTTTAAGAAACTCGAACTGCTGGTAAAATAAATAAGGCGCAATTAACAGCGGCGAAGTTTCAATTTAGGCTCATTTTCATAAATTAGCTCTCAATTTTCAAACCGCCGTTTTAGTAAATGAGTAGATTTGAGAATGCGGATAATTAATTCAGGATTCTTTAAACAAAAGCTGCATCCTTAATTTAATGTTGAATATTTCTTCGGGATTTAAAAGTTGAAAATAATTGCTTTAAAAATAAAGTGGGTGATAATATAAACTGTTTCCTGTTTAATTCACTCCATGACATACAATTCTTTTTCCACTATATAGTTAAATGTGCTTTTATTAAAAATAGTTATCTACTGTAATAAAATAAAGAGCTTTTCTGAGTGTGCGTCTGTATCGTCTCGAAATTAGAACAAGGGGTGAAAAAGAGACATTTTAGCCACATATATTAAAAATTGTTCGAAAGTTTCAAATAGATTGTTCGGGAGAGACATTTAAAGAATGGAATTTTCTCGTTGGTTTAGAACCAACCACTGTTTAGAATTACACTACCGCTAATTCTGTTTTATCAAATATTTTAAAGATAAAGCTTATAGCTTTCATTAATTAAAAAAATTGCTGGATATTTTTAAAACTTAATAATTAATTATTCATTAAGTCAGATAATTTCAATGATCAACTGGTAACAGTGGCTGACTTAGTCACCAAATTAGTATTTCTAAAGCTATCTGAAAATTTATGTTTATTTTGCTTATAGTTATGCTTTTAAAAGGTGTTTCTTTAAAACTAAATTTATTAAAATCAAAGATGATTGAAACAAATGAAATAAGTCATTAACTGGAAAACGAAATTAACAGAGAAATAGTATTAATTCATTTTGTTAAACGTAAACAATCGCCATACTGTTACTGGTGCCAATGATATTTGATTTTTTTTGGTATTAGGTATTAATTGAAATAAAAAATAAAGCTATGTACTAAAAAAAGCAAATTTTTTTTTGATATATCACAATAATTCAATCAGGAAAAACGTGAAAAATCTCCATGCTATTATTGACGCCAAACCTATTAGAATTCGTATAGTAAAATTACGGTAAAATAGCGGCAGCAGTTTGTTTCTCCAATTAAACATAAAATTTATGGTTTTAAACATTTCTTTACCTTTACGGGTCTGAAACCATTTTCAACCGATATTGTTCAATGAACGTAAACATAAAACTCTTTGATTTTGAAACTACAGTCAAACTATAGTGAACCTTCAAGGGACCGAAATTTTGGTTCACTATAACCGGGAGTTCACTATATCCGTTACGCAGGCAATTTAACTAATGGTTCCCAAACTCCTCCCTTTTATTACACATTATTTAAATAAATGACTAAAAAATATTATGCAGTAGCGAAAAATATGTTATTTTTCATTACTCTTCGTCTCGCTTACAAAAAAAAAATTTAGTATTCTTTAGCTGATGAGCAATCCTCAACATCAGATATGGAAACATTTCCTGACTCTAGGATAATTTTTTCTAAATTTCTGTTATTCCGCTTTTTAAACCTGTCTAAACTGCCATTCGAGCACATAAAAGTAGTCTCATAAAATCGCTTAGCAAATTCATCGACATTTGTCCAGATACTGGAAGATTGCGGTTTCTTCGAATGCTAAAGCACTTCAGTAATGCTTCTTCAACATCTTTGTAATCTGCTTTTCATAACTTTTTTCTGCCATCTAAATTTTTTTCATGAGTAGAAATAATTAATTGCCTATTTTTCCATATGCTACAAACTGCACATTTGTATAGTTTATATTCCCTGCAAATATCAGCTTGATTGCATTCATTTTCAATTTTTCTGATTATGCCCATTTTATCATCACTGGAGAACGTTTTACGTATACTGTTCGCCATAGTTAAATTTGAGACACTTGTTTGCAGACTTTTTTTAACTGAACTGAGAGCAAAAAGGAGTTGAAATGAGGCCCTTATCAACACATATTAGTGTCCAACCCTTTGACCGATAATGAATTATTTACTCATTCCATCTGACAGAAAATGCATATTAATCCCACTGACACCTTACAGGTGCATTATCTGCCTGGGTTGGAAATATCTGCTTGGTTTGTTTAGGGATGGGAAAGTGAGATAAAAGAAGCTTATCACTAAATTCCGCTCTATAGATGATTTTAAAAATCGGTATATGTATTTATTTCAAAGTAAAAATTTCAATTATTACAGAAAAATGAAGAAAAAAATCAGTGGAAGACAGAAAAAAGTTCATTATATCCAACTTCCTCACTTTTTTGGTTCACTATATCCACAAAAAATAACATTATACGTGTATAGCAAGGCACGGGACCGAACATTTCGTTCACTATATCCCTGAGTTCACCATAAACCATGTTCACTATATCGGGGTTTGAATATATTTACAATTACCAATGCTAATAATCTGTAATTGCTAGCATTTACGCTGGTAATTACGGTTATTACTATTAACGCTGGTAATTACGGTTGCTACCATAAGCACGCATTTGAGAACAACAGCATACAGGGACAGTGGAAACTTCTGATGCGTTGAAAGAAGCTTTGCTATGTCAATGTAGGGACTCGAATCCCCCGTTCAAACGGTGATGAGATTAACAAGATTAGCATTCTCGTCTAGGATATGAAGCCAGGTGCAAGGAACCGAGTGGCTTCATAAAGTGTTCACCATACACTTTTCCCCATAAGATTATTACCATAAGAATGGTTGGTGGTTGGTGGAGTGCACTCGATTCTCATTGGATGTGGACATTGGTGGTTTGGGTTAATTTCTGGTTGCTTAACCGTATTAGATGAAAAGTATCAATAAACAATTTTTCTCATAGTTAAAAATTAAATACCACTATTTTTATGGTTCTTTGACTGTTTTGATTGAATGCCGTAAAATGATAGTTATATAAGTTGTTATCTAACCATTTTTTCTAAAATTTACTAACAGTGAATGGTGTTAAATTAATTTTGGTAATAAGCACTATTTATAATCTGGTAATAGATGCAGTTTTAGTAGGTGCCAAAGATAGTAATATGATTACAAAGTATTATATTAATATACTTAGCACCATAAGTTTATTAATATAATATTATTATAAAATAATTGGTACCAATTAAAACTGAATCATTAGTATATAGTTTTAATACAGATATTGCAGAAAGAGGTTTTTACTGCCTCTTGAAACTTATATATTTCGGAGAAAGTAAATTCTGAAGAATTTTCACTATCATGAATTGGCCTTGAGCTAAAGCATCATTCTAAATAATACTGAATACAGTTAATCTTTATTTTTAAGGGCTAAACTGCTAAGACGTGTAATACTTAATATAATTATCGAAATTTAAGTTACCGGGAATCTCAACAAATATTAGGGAGATTTCGCATTTTTCCATTAAGTTTTTCAATGAATTAAGTAAAAATAATTTCATTTATTATTATTTGTAGCCTTTTCCAATGGCTTTCCGTCATTATGTTGAGCAAAACTGGTATCTTGTAGTTTAGCTTATCAGAATAGAGATTAGCTGTACTGAGTATCAATTGGTGTGATGATATTGCTTGCAGCCAACTCATGATAGCCAAAATTTACCATTATCGAGTAATTTTCTCCATTACATATTCCTTTTCATGGAGCCGTAAGACACTTATATCCCCAATATCGTATTGGTTCAGTCTTAATAATCACCAAATATATCAATAAAATACTTTATACCGATAATAATATATTTGGTACTTATTGTATGACCCTGTAAATGGCAGTACACTAAGGCTGCAATTTTAAAAACAAATAGAATTCTTATAAGACCTTAATAATAACTTTGGATCATTACCACATCTCCCTCTGATCTTTAATATACTGTTTGAAATATTTATTAGCAAAGGAAGAAAAAAAGTTGTTTTAATTCTAATTCAATTAAAAATTAATACCTTATCTTTGCTGCCACTGAAATAATATTTTCTAAAACAACGAAAAACCTGTTGTGAAATTCATTGCACCAATTAGGTTAATCCCAGAAGTAGAGTACGCCAAAAAAATAAATAAAATAAAATAAATAAAACTATGAACCACCTTAAATAATTTTTGATCTAATGCTCGAATCTTAACGTTTTAGGATTCAATCATAATGACTCGGGGGGGGGTGCATCAATTATTATTAATAGGTGTAGAGGATATTTTAAGTTATGAAATCAGACACAAAAACGTTCTTTCTTTGAATAAACATACCTTTTTTTCGTCGGATTTGGATTTTTGATCCTTAATTTATAAGGGTTATCCGCAATCTGTAAAGTACGGTCTCAATAGTTTGGCGAAGCAAGAGCTCCCAAATTTGAAACCCTACTTTTCAAGGATTTCGACATATCTCGAGAACTTTTTAATAGAATCGAAAAATATTTGTAGATAGTTATAAAATTCGTTCATCCAAAGATAATTCCAAGCAAAAAATAAAATTTATTAACCATTTATTATTTTTATTTTATTTTATTAGATAATAGTCGAAAAAATTGTGAATTGTACGGTATGCAATTTTTTCATCATTTTAAAGAATATAATTTTACACTGCAAAATTTGAGCGAAATCGGTTAAATAGTTCCTGACAAATTAAATTTAAAAAAAAAAGAACATTTAAAATTCGATTTCTCAGGAACTGTTGAACCGATTTCGCTCAAATATTGTTTTTTACCATGTAAAATTACATTCTTTAAAATGATGTAAAAAATTGCATACCTTACAATTTAAAATTTTTCGACTATTATTTAATAAAAAATAATAAATATCTTCTAAAATTTATTTTTTGCATGGAACTTTTTTGATAAACAAATTTTATAAATCTCTGCAAAATGCATTCAATTCGCTTTAAAAGTACTCGAGATAGGGCGAAATTCGCAAAAAGTAAAATTAACGTTAAAGGATCCAAACTTTGAGACCAAACTTGAGAAAAAAAACTGATCAAATTATTGAGACCATATTTTCCAGATTGTGGCTTCCCTTTATATTATGGGGGTCAGATATCCAAATCCGCTGAAAAATACTATGTTCATTCAGAGAAAGTACGTTTGTGCGTCTGATTTCGTAACTTAAAATATCTTCTGCACTAACAAATTAGTATATTTGAGGTCACCCCTACGAACCATTAAGATTAAGTACTAGAGCGTGAATATTCGATCAATAGATCCAAAAGTTATTCAGGGTGGTCCGTTTTTTATTTTGCACATGGTACATATTACCAAAATTAATTAAGGGTTATCGTTATCGTTGTATGGCAATTTTCTACGGTTTCCCTAAACGAATTTCCCACTCACTTTTTCTCCAATCAAAGCTTTTTTTTCAGTAATTACTTATTACCAATATTAATTAAGCATTGGTGTTAATAATAATATGGTGATTTTTTACGATTTTCAAAAACGAATGAGCATTTTTTTCCCAATAACTTTGCTTATTAGTAGATTGGTCATCCTTTTATTTCAATTAATGTATAAATATTAACATTAATTAACCATCCTTGTTGTCAATTCGCGTATGGCCAAAAATATAGAATTACGTCTTCTTGCTAGAAAAGTCTTTTTTAAAAAAAGACCATTTATTTTAGTAATTTCCATCATATCATTTTCTTGAAATTGAAAATCCTTTCCTTCCTTAATTAAATATTCTGTTTACAACTTAAGTTTTTCATTTCAGTTTCGAAATCTTTTCTCACTTAAATATTTTGCTTTCTCCGTAATTGCGACAAGAATAAAACTGACCCACACCCGAAACACTTTCTAGCAAACCCTTATATGCAAAAAAAAAAAAAAAAAAAAAAAAAAAAAAAAAAAAAAAAAAACAAATCCAATCCCACAATCCGATAAGTATTTCATCCTTTTCCTGAACCAGAGTGCAGTTCTTAAACTGTCTAATCCTCTCGAAAAAGTCAAAGACGTGTAGTTATCTATATGATTAAATACCTCAGATCAAATAATAAAATAAAAACTCAGAATTTTATTTCAATTTTATAACCGTCGATGAACAGCCGACTCAATGGGTTTGCCACTAATAATGTTCAACTACGTAACCTTGCAATTTTGAACCCAATCCAGAAGACAAGAGAACTTTTGGATCAAGTATAGGGAGAAATTTACTTTCGGGGAGGACTTTTTGATGGATCTACCCCTCATTTGCGTTACATGGAGAGAAAGACCACGAGAACTCGGTTAGCCTGACGGCAAGGGGACTCTAACCCATGATCTGTCTATCACTGAGGATATTTCACGTCAGAACTATTGTCGGTACAAGCCGGTTGCTGAATTCTTATCCACCAGTCATCACTATGATTCCAACCTGGTTCACATATTGAAGAATTGAACATATTGAATGTCAACCCTCTGTCAGACATTATTCGAAATTATAACTGACTTCTACCGCCATCTACAGTCGTTAAAAATCTGAAATAAAACGTTCCAAATTGAAATTACTTCCGTATAATCATATGCCGGTGGAGCCAGAATGACTCTTATATGTGGGGCCATTGGCCGTGAAATCATCTGTGATCAGAACGGGTTAATTCAGTCAATTATTACACCCCTAATTTGGAATAAAACAAGTTTGAATCCTTTTCTAACCACGCTCGAGTTGCCAATAGGTGTATAAATATTGCCGTTGATACAAATACAATATGATTTGGAATAAATTCTGTTTTTTTCCCCGATCCATGGAAGATACTTTCGATTTTAAGACACAGTAAAGAGAGAAAAGAAGGTATTGTGAAGTACAACTTTATTTTTGCAAAGAACAACTGAGTAACATAGAACGACAATAAGCTTAGCTCAATTAACAAGGACTAGTGGCAGAAAGGAATGTTCATGTCCTGGAGTTTCTCTCTGCACCTGGACCCATCGATGCTTTTTGATTATTTTGAAAACAAATATCATACCAAATAAGCAGATTTTTCTTTCAGTTTCAAACAATTGGTATTATGTTTGAAAAAGTAAATAAATGTAACGAACGGAACAAAATTAATTTAAAGTTGTGCTGTTAAGATTTCAGAAATATAAAACAGTCTGACAAAACAAAATCAAATTTTTTTAATGAAATGCTGTCGACACACAAGTGAAAATACCTGTAAGATATGCTAAAATTGCTAAACTATAGTAAAAGTAGCAAACAAGTTATATCTTCTGTAACAAAGAGCATTCGTAAAATTCATGAAACTTTTATAAGAATAATTATGCGTAAATAGGAGAAAATTCTCACTTGCAAATAAATTTAATTAAAATGACAGAGGCAAAGCTCCACAAATATAAATTCCGTAAAAAATTATATATAAAGGATGCAAAATTTAACGCTGATCAGATATTTGCTCGTGGAGAAAACTTTTGATCACTAAAAATAAATTTATATTTATTTTGTTATCTTAATGAAATTTTTAAGATGTTTTTGTTTCATCTAAAACTGTCCAAAATGCAGAGAGAAATGTTAGTTCACACATTTTTCTGCTGAGAGTTTTTTGAAGTCAAAAGTTGAAAATTGCAACAAAAATACATCTTTCAAAAAACACACACAATGCAGTGCAAATATTTACATTCATAGAATTACTATTATAATAACAGGCTTTGATAAAATAATGTCTTTTGTTGTTTTTATTTAACTATACACATATGTTTTTCTTTTGAATGTATCTGTTTTCTTAGAAAGCAATAGCTTTGTAATTTGCTATCAGCACTGAATGTACTAAAATTTTCAAACATCAAAAATCTCAACTGTACAATATGAATCAGACATTTTTAACCACGTTTTTATATCCAGAAAAAACAATTCCATGTCTTCAGGGAAACTTTTAAATGTGAATGTCACGTTACAAGTCATGTGTGCCATCTTCTGATTAAAATAATGTCAGATATTCATTAGTCAATATATTTAAAATTAGAATAAATAAGATTAAAATAGATCAGTAAGTCTATAAATTAAGTCTATAAATTTAAGTCTATGAATTTAAAATTATATTAAAATTATTTAATTTATGGAAAAACTAGGTCAGAAATTCATAAGTCAATAATTATGTGGAAATTATGCAACTTTATTTTTCTCTTGAATTAGAAACGTTTTTGGCTTTATTTACATTGAAAATTTCAAACTGAGCGCAAGCCTTTAAAATATTAATGATGAAAAATGAGCAATGTTAAGTGCATGACTTATTGCAAATATTGATAAATAAGTTAAATAAAAGAAAATAGATGCTTTTTTATTTAGTAAAAAAATAGGAAATATAAAAGAAATGCAATAGTCTTGATTTAAAAAAAAAACTCTAAAAACACCTGTTTTTGCGAAAATGCACTGCTAAAAATTTCAAAGTACGTTGAAATTTAATACCGTATCTATCTTCTACGACTGCAATATGGTTTCAAATACAACCACATTTTCGGGCAAATTTATATTTAAACTTCTCAACTGAGACTGACAATTGATTCAGCTTAAACCTCTTAAATTTTTTTTTAACGAGTTCTTAATAATTTCGTTAAGTAATTTGCAACGAATTTTTTTGTAACGAATAATTAAACGAATAATTTCTAAGGTATTTTTAATTTTAATTTTAACGAATATGAATAATTTAATTTGTAACGAATTTGAATGATATAATTGATCAAGGAAACAATAACACGGTTCAACGCTAAACTCAATTTTTGGAAGAATAAATGCTGTTTTACAAATGAAATTCAAAACAAAAGAAGGTGAATGAATCGAAAAGTGAAATTTAGGATTCATAAATCAGTTAAATAAACTGACAACATATAATTTATTTTTAATGCAGTTTCCCTGAAAACAATGTTTTTCGAAATCTATATCATACGATGAAAATTTTTCTAAAACACTACAAACATCATGCATATCACACTCTAGTTGTATAATGTAAACAAGAGTGAGTATTTCGTTTTAAAAAACTCATACCTCAATAAAATAGCTACGTGAAACATTAGCAAAGATGTATATAATTTTTCAAAGAGAAAACTATAACGTAATAGACAACTGTATATAATTTATAATAACAATATGTACAAGAAACCCATTTCTTTAAATTTCTTTTTTTCATCTTCAAATTTCAAGTAACTTCTAAAAATTTAGTATGGGGGATATTTTTACAAACACAACATAGATGTACTCGACATGTATTTATTTATATATCACCGGTTTAATTCCCGCCGAAATAATTTTTATACAGTGTGGTTAATTGAAGTTCCTTTTTTTAGACTAAAATAAAATATGTTCTGGTTGACGGATGCCAATGAAATTTGGTATACATGCTGCATGGACCGTGTAAAAACTAAATCTACAACGAAAATTAGTTCAAATTTTGACTACCAGTTGAGAAAACAACGCATAAAGGGAAAAGACGCAAAACTTTTAATCAATCATAGTCCACAATCAGTGTGCACTTTTTTTTAAAACTCATATTAAAAGCTCGTTATAACGTGTTCAACCACAGCATATCATTTAAACGAGGACTGAAATAAACTTTCTGACATTACAACCCCACCTTACAAGGATGGGCGAAAAAGAGCCTCGTGAAGAAATGCCAGAAAAATCTGAGAACTGGTTGGGGAAATTAGAACATTTCAAATCTATAACAGTTTAACTTCTCAATTTTATTAGTTTTATGTTATCAATTTGCTCAGAATTTAAACTGTCTAAATTATTTTGTAACACTTTTCCAAATACAAAAAGTTTCAAAAAGGAAACAAATTCCGAATTTTTTTAGACAATAGACAGACTATTTGTTTCATTTCTCAATCACCATTTGTTTCCAATGTTTTCAACTTTGAAATCAGTCAGTCCTCCGCTGTATACCACGTACATTATGTATTTCTTGGACAATAAACGCCCCATCTATCGGTCATTATGTAAACTACATTTTATTGTAGTGTTTTTTTCCCCTCCTTTTTTTTAAGGTATGGAACAAGTTTCATCATTATCCGTCTACCAGAACGGACACTATGTTGGGCTAAACAGAGTAACTTTAATTATATATATCCACCTTGTACAATCAATCAACACGTGCAAGAAAATGTATCATTTTCTAAGCTTTTTTTGTTTAGGTAAGTACAACAATTTGTATTATTTACAGCTATAAAATATCAATACTAATTACGCTTAGCTCATTAAAGCAGTTATATTGAAAGTCTAAGAGTGTTTTTATAATTTGTGTTTTGTGCTATAAGATTGTGAAATTATAAACATTTTGTATTGTGAAAAAGTGGTTAGGTTCATTATGATTAGGCTTTTTAACATGTACATGATACCCTCAGTGAAATAAACATTATTTTATGCAAAGGTATCCATTTATGTATAAACGATATTAGGCTCGAAACTTATCTATGTTTAGGTTTCACATTGCTTTTAAACTATTTTCTTACAAAATATAATAACTGAGACATAATTTAAGAGAAAGAGTATTATAACAGAAAGAATATTGTTACATTAATACACAGTTCCAAATGGAAAAATGAAGGCTTTATAGTAGACTTATTTCTTTTGCACAGTTTACAATAAATATTAGAGCGATTTCTATTAATATATATTTATTTTGTCGTATCGCATAAAAATCTTGAAACCATTTAAGAATTGTAAACTTATCTAAAGAATTGTAAACTTGTATATTCTATTAGATTGGTTATTCATCTTTTCATAATTATTACTACTTTTTTTGCACTTGAAACTTAATCTTTAGTTCGGTAAAACGTTTTGACATGTGTTTCAAAGGGGAATTAATGTTAATGATCATAGTAAAGCTTTAGTGTTTGTTAGAGGTAATAAAAAATAGACAAATATCATTTTAAATCTTGGTCCTTGTCTAAATACTTCATTTTAAAAATAATTTTCATATAATATTAATACCCTCAATTCTTGGTCAAGAACTGAATTTTCAGGGAACGTGTTATCAGACTGTTTCTAAAAAATATCGAATTATTGAACGTTTCTAAAAACGACATACAACATTTCATTTTGAGCAAAGCAGGTGTTAATTAATCAGTCATATAGATCCAAATTGGAACGATTATAGTCAATTCGTAATGAAAATGTTTTTTTTTTTTACTTCGAAAAAGGTAGAGACAATTCATTGGAAATAAAGCGAAAAATACCTTGCTTAGTTTAGATAACGCTTCTAAATTTTATAAAAACCTTTAATGTGTTTGGAATTTTTGTGCGAATAAATAGTTTAACATTACAAAATTCATGTCATTAACTATATGAGGAATAAGAAAATTGTACTGTTTTAAAAATGAAGAAAGCGTGATCATGATATGAAAAATCAACATATATATGAGAACAAATTTAAAACAAATTGTATCCACACTTGAAATTATAACAAACGAATATATATATATGGACAAACAGGTTTAAAATAATCACTTACAAGTTTAAAATAATTAAAAACATATAAAGAAGAAATAATTAGTAAATAAAATAACTCAATTACGAGCATTAAAGAAACAATACAGTTTAAAGCAATAATAATCAAAATGCATGCTGAAATATAAACAGAAATGATTATTAATTTAATCTAAGTAATTTTGGACAAATATTAAAGGAGAACAACAAAATGCTTGCTTAATTATAAAGTTTAAAAATCGAGTCATCAATCAATCCAATAACAAAATTATTTCTTATTGAGAAAACCGTGAGAAAAAATATAAATACATTATAGATAAAGCGCAAAAAAAAATAAATACATTAAGTAAAATAATATAAAATAAATTGAATAAGCAAATGCCTAAAATTAAAAACATAAGAAAGCATTTCCTTTTCGGTTAAAAAATCCACAATTTAGTGTAGGAATTTGAAGTATCCAATGAAAGAGTAAGAAAGTACCAACACTGAAGTTAAAAACGAAGTTTTATAGCTTTGAACACAGTTTGGCTTTGAGTTTTCTCCGTTAGGAAATCTCTGCAAGTCACGTGTCGAAATCCATTTTTTTTGTATACCATAGTTCACGATACTGATTTTGGAATCATTAGTAAGAAATAAAAAAATGGACATTTTTTGGGTCGAATCACAAAAGTATTTTTCATTCTTTTTTTCCAACTTTTTCTACGATTTAGGTGCGAAATTACATACACTTTGGCTTTCTTTTTTTTAAACAATAGTCCATCCAATCTGGGCTTCAGCTATTTTTAAAGTATTAAGCATGAATCCACTTCTTTGAGTTTGTCTCAAATACAAGGAAAACACTGATTACACTGAACAAATGACCACATCTTTGGTTTCTAATCCACTGGGCCGATGTCCTTACTTGGGTTTGGCACATAGCTCACTTTCACCAACAAGTTTCAGTTACAGGTACTCGGGAACAAAGGATAAAACAATGGGATTTAATGAGAGTAGCGTGGTATGCAATTTGCTCGCGTATGTTTTGCCTCATAGATTACGATAGTCCATTCAATCTACAAGGAGATTGAATGAAATCTGTCCACTGGGCACTGCTTCGTCTGTGTGGTTAAGGTTTTTAGCGTAGAACCTACAAGTAACAGAAATCACCACACCGATAGCTGGTTTATTGAATCGTATTCCCACAATGGGGGACATATAGTTCCCTTGTCCACGGTAGGGGAAATATTTGGTTGGAAATCCTCTGTCTGGTGTGTACTGAATCTTTCCCATATTCTCTTTGTCAACAATGGTATCTCCTTGGCAGTCCAGAAACACCATGTTGGAGACGCTTCTGTCCGACAATTCTACGAAGTTTTCCAATTCCCTGGAGCTGTAAGGTTCTGGTGTCCAATCAGTGATGTTGCTGAATTCCAGGAAAACGCAAGGTCTGCCCTGGTCGTATCCGTAGTTCATTGTCTTGGTACACTCCAGCATCAATGGTTTGATGTCAAATTTGCATACGGTTCCAAAATGGTTTAGGGATGGACCTCCGTAACACTCGACAACGTTCCTGCTCCTGTTTATGTTGGGCTGATACCTGATCAGTAGGTCATCAAGTTGTTTCGTCAAATCTGGCCAAACGCGCCCTTCAAACGGTAGGGTTCCGTGGACAAAGTTGATAATATTTCTGGGCTTATTTGGTTGAGGCCATAGCTGAAAAACAACAACAATTAAAATTCAAGTAATTGTTTAAGAAAAACTATAGTTCAAAGTGTCTTTAAAATAAGTTATAATAAACTGAAATCACGGTTACAAAACAACAAGCGGAAGAGCTAGTATTTAAAATCGAAACTGTCTTGCAGTGGGTGATTCAAATTGTTATGGAGAAACGTGTGAATTTATTTTCGATTTCAGAATTCGGAAATCGAAAATAGAATATTTCCTTTCTAATAATAAAATGCTCTTAACAATATATCGGAGTTTGCTGCAATTTGTACCCGTTTTCATATTAACATTTTCATTCCTTTTTACTTGATAGTTTAGATAATTTTTTCTCCTGGATTTTGCTTCAAATTTTACACAATAATGATTAGAGGAAATATTAATGAGGGAAATGCCGGACAATTACTCTTATACTTAAAAGAAAGATCACTGTAAAAATATCATAAAGGACACATTTCTTTTATAAAATATCATTGCAGGGAATACCAGGGAATCGCCTTTACGCTTGACATCTGTGTAAGGAATATCACTTTACCTTTAAAAACATCATGCCTTTTCTATCATTTTAAACCTACAAAAAGGAAGTCAACTCTTCAAAAGAAGGCAGTTTGGAATTGAAGGACTAGCTTTTCACTCTTGTTGTTTTGTAATCTTGATGACTGGATATCAGAGCTATATTTCTGCAAGTCGATCAGAGTCTGGGAGACCTAAAAACAATCTATAGAGGCTGTGATTTTTACTTTAATATTTTATCAGAAAATAATATCAGTGACTGCAATATAAATTTAGAAAATATTATAAAATAGTAAAATATGTAGTCGAGAGCTTCTAACTGGTAGATTTTATAAGCTATTGCTGGACTGATATTGATAGATATGTAAACGAGTGCGATAAAACCAATGTGACATCAACTTTAAAACAGTGATTGAAGGCAATTTATGCATGCAGCACTTAGTTTAAACTTATGTGTACTTGAGCAAGGAAGTAAAACACAAATTTTAATGTTATTCTTCATTCAAATTTTTCTCTAGAGTCTGGTAATTTTATTTGTTGGAAATATTAGACTAATTTTGAAACCTTTTGCTCAAGGATGTCCTAGAATAGTATATGATTAATGCTAAAAACTTTGATGTTCGTTTGAACACCACATTACCAAAAGAAGAATTTTTGATTTTGTTAGCCTTTAATAATCTTATTGAAGCAATAATCTACGTAGTAATTTTAAGTTGAACTTTTAAAATTTTATTTTTTAATAACCCATACTTATTTAAGTTATTTGAGAGGTAATTTCTATAGCTGTTGTCTTTCATTATTAGTACTTTTTTTCTTGAATAAAGAAAAGTTTCTTTTTTTCCAATGGCCACCCGATTGACATTCGTCATTCAGGAATCAGTAGAGCAGATTCGTGAACGACTCTTTCAAGAGCACAGTATTAGGTGGGCTAACGTTGCTTTTACAATAAGGACAGATAGTACAGAGATACAAGAGCATCCATGCCTTGTCCTGGATTCAAACACAGGATCTTTCTGATGTGAGGTCAGCTCCTTGACCACTACTTAAGAGAAAAGTGATTCTCGTAATTTTTTCTATGATCTTAGAAGTGTGCAAAGATTGCTTTGCAGGATTGTCAATTTTTTGAAGTCTCTTATTGTGCTGCTTAAAATAAGATAAAATATATTAAGATATGCTAAAAAGAAAATTTTCGTACGAAAATAATTTATGCAGTTTGATAAAATTCCACTGTTAATCAAATTTCGCCTATACTTACAGAATTAATTATTTTAATTACTCCTTGAAATATAATGCGAATTACATATCCATTTAATATTTTTAGAAATATCCTTCTACTCCCATAATGCACTTTTTACTCGACAGTAAAGCTTCAGAGATAACTTTTAAAATCTTCGGAATACTCCTTAATTCTGACGTCAGTGGTTTCTTTATGTCTGCGATATCTAAGCACCTGATCTTTTTGCAAATTTTTCCGTTTCTGAAGTTGTGAAAATGTATCATTCACTACACTCTTCAAATAAATACATTGCATTGATCATTAAAATTGCTACAATTGCAATTAACGTAATAATCTCCTGAGGTCTTATATAAATCATAATAATTAATAACAGCGCTCTATAGTTAATTATAAGAAACAGGGTTGGCATGAAAGCAGTAAGTTTTAATTACTTACCTTCACCAATCTTACGCTGTTGTCTGGAATATCAAAATCATCATCTTCTACTGCTAGTAGAGTTCCAACTAGAACGATTGTTAGAAGTATGATGGCGACCAAAATGGCAATCCACCATTTCACTCTCGATTTGGATAGCCACTCACGCAGACCTTTGGCTCCTTCTTTGGCTCCAGACTTCTCTCCTATTGAGCCTGTGGGATCTACTTCTTTTCCGTCCATGTTAGCTTCGTTACCTTTCAGAGGTGAATCTTCAGCAGCTTCTTCAGCATCCGGGTCCTTCTTCAAGTCCGAATCGTCCGAATCTGTCACTTTACCATCTTTTTCAAGATTGTCTTTTACAGCTTGCTTCTCGATGTCTGTGTTCATTCTTCTGTCCTCCTTCTCCTCCCCCTACCACCGGAGAGAGTTGGGGTGGAAACCGATGATGGTTTGTGTATTTGACTGGGTCTTCAGAAATTGACTCGCCAATCACCTAGATTATACAGAGAATGAGTTTGCTTTTAGAATATATAATTAAATTTTTACGTGTTGAAAAGTCAACTAACAATCAATAATAATTTAACATAGAAATACATATTTGCAAGAATTTAAAAAAAATGGAAACATTAAAACAATTTAAATAAAAAGTTAGAAAACAAAAATATGCGAAACGAAATATTAAAGATATGCATGTCAGGAAAACAGCACTTTATTTAGGGAAACACTGTCTGCTAACTCACTAGAGCCTTTTTGTAGTCAGTGGCTTAACCAAAAGCTGACTGTGCCCCGAGACCCCATAATAGATAGTCTAAATAAGAAAATGCAATACCTCAAAAATTCAAATATTGAAATAAAAGGTGTGAATCCGATGATACACAAATTATTAACAATTATTTATTTCAATGTAAGAAATTTTGAGGTATGGTATTTTCTTATTTAGTTTTTCCATCATGGGGCCTCGGGGAGCAGTCAGCTTTCGGTTTAACTACTGACTACAGAAAGGTTCCATTGTGTTAGCAGACAGTGTGTCCCCTGATGAAGTGCTGCTAACATACATATCTTTAAAATTTCGTTTTGCTTATTTTTGGTTTCGAACATTTTATTTAAATTATTTACGTAAGATAAATTTGGTTTTAGCCGCTCTCTTCCAATTTTGACTTATTATTTTAAATTTTTATGCTAAAATTTTTATCTTAAAATTTGCTTAAATCAATTTCATACTTTGATTAGAAACATTAAAATGTAAACTTGAGAAAGATTTAATTCTGTAATTCATTTCCATCATCAAGTGCTTGGTATCTAGAGCAGTAACAAGTGGCGCTAGATATTTATATTCTGTGAGGTAACGCGTGTACTTCATTCATCTCAAGTTATGACAACGTTACACTATATATTACATTTGCTCACATGATTTACGAATCTCTCGTTTGAATGAAGGAATTTTTAATACCATATCACATTGTTGCATAAAAATGTAAAGTATAATTGTCTAAAACTGAAAGTGCTTTCAGCAATGTAATTTTTAACGTGTTAAAACAATAGGGAAAATGTGATGACTGATACATGGTCTTCCTGTCTGGTATTTAGAGCGAATACTCATTGATTTGAATATCACTTCAAAGAATGATTGGGATGGAATGTCCTCCATGGACCTGTAGGTTTTCATTTTGCGGATTCTTGACTATTTTCACTATAGTTCCAGTTAATTCTTGTTTGGGCCAATGAAAAAACACTCGTAGATATTATTGCCCATAATCAATTAGTACTTCCTTATAGTGTGCTCCCTATATGCCTCCTGTTATATCACATATAATGTTCCTATTCTCTATTGGGGCAAAACAGACTATATTTATTTGATTAAGGAGCCTAGTTCAAAAGTATTTTTTGTAAAAAAATTAATAATTTGTTCCGATGCTGAAATAAATAGTCAGTCTGCTATGTTTACTTCTACAAATGATAATGACGTGGCACAATTTGTCAAATTAAAATTAATTTTCGGAAATTATTAAGGACATTCAATTATTATTGCTTTATGAATATTGTTGATTTTGTTGGAATTATGTGAAATTAAGTTTTGCAAAATTACAAAAAGGGACTTCTTAAATACACATTTTCCAGACATTATATTAATAATATTATATTAGAAATATGTATGCATTTAAATTCAATAAGCATCATTTTTATAAGACTGAAGTAAATAGTTGTAAATTATTTATTCGATTCCGAATGAAAAAAGAAACGAAGCAATTACTTTTATGTAAAGAATTCATGACAAAGAATAAGTGATTAGAAAGATTTAGAAACGTTATCTGATTGTTAGAATCTACGCATTCTAAAGAAAACAAACGTAATTAAAGAAACTAATGATGCATTATACAAACTATAGGTGTCTTTAAAAGAACCTTTAATTTTATTGTATGAGTATCTAAGTTGTTATGATAAAATGCTCATGAATAGTAAATGAATTGGAATAAGCGATGGTATTAATTAAAAAAAGGGTTTTACTTCTAGGAGAATTAATAAAATCGTATTAGTCTATCGACTTAAGGTTTAATCTTTTCTATTTTAAGTCATAAGAGATTAATTTTATTCAACAAACTAATTGAAATTTAGTTTTCTATTTACATTACCTTCCTATTTTGATTTTCTAAAGTGAAATAATTCTACCCATTAAACAATAAAGCTAATTACATTAGTTTAAGGAAGAATTAAAACTTTTTTGAGAAGATTGATAATGCAATTTAGGTATAGAATAAACCGAGAGAAAACAATTCTAGTTTACTTCATGCCTATAACATTTAAATGTTAAAGGTGAAAACATCTAATTTTAAAATTTGTTAAGGAAATGATTACCTCATCGTTGAGCTTTTTATTCCGGAACAAAGCGAAATGCGTGTTTGAAAAAATGTGCACAGCTTGGAATGCGTGTGTTAAAATGTACACAGCTTAAAATGCGCGTTTAAAAAATGTACACAGCTTAAAATGCGTGTTTAAAAACGAACACAGCTTGGAATGCGTGTTTAAAAATGTACACAGCTTGGAATGCGAGTTTAAGAAATGTACACATCTCTAAATTCGTGTTTAAACATGCACGGCTCCAAATGCGTGTTTAAAAAAATGGACACAGCAAAATACACTTCTTTTTCAATGTTCTATCGAAATTCGACAACTAAGCGAAGAATTTCGTAATTAATATTTTTGTTGCTTTTTTTAAATACTAAGCCTAATCTCGGACTTAGGGGATGGAGAGGCTGGTTATATTACAAGTGTATCTTTTAAGGCATATCTTCGCGATTTATCTAAAACGATAAAGCAGTTTTTAAAAATCTAAATTCACACAACGTCAATTTAATATCACATTAATATTTATGATTTAAACTTCAGTTAATTTATTGTTCTAAATTTTTAAGACCCGTGAAAGCCTTGTGGAAAGAATTGTTGACTTCTAATATTTTTTTAGAAAAAGGACTAATCTAAAAAAAATAATTAATTTAAGAAAATGGGCGTAAGTAATTTAAATAATTTAATTTACGTAAATAATTTAAATGGGACCATTAGTTAATCTTTTAAAAAAGAATAATTTTCATAAGAGAAGTTTGAAAAATGGAAATATCCCTTCTCTACATCCGTGGTGGATCGCGGGATAGAGCGTTTGCCCTCCAATGAGGTGGGCCAGGTTCGAATCCTAGCCATGGCTGGTCGATACAAATTCCGCCCCCGGCTCGTACCGATCACATAGCGGATATAAAAATATCCTCAGTGGTGGATGGATCTTGGGATAGAGTTCTCTTGCTATACGGTTAAACGAGGGAGGTTTTCGTGGTTTTCCACACCATATAACACAAATGTTTTACTACTATGTTATAGTGTTTTATTTTATATATGTGTCTTTAAATTCTTTTCTCTTCGAACGGCAGGCACTGAACTTGTTTCGCTTTAGAAGATGCCAGAGGTGTTACTCATTTCGCGTTACCCAGTGGGCACCCGTAAACCAAAGTCACGGAGGCGAGTAACATTGCCCACGCCACAAACCCGTTCATAGGGTGGGCCACATTCATTCATCACACACAACAGAGGACAACACAAGAGAGTGAAACATCCATGCCCAGAGCAGGATTCGAACCCACGGCCATTGGCTTCGCAGTCAGGCCCGCTAACCGCTCGGCCACCTGACCGGCTGTCTTTAAATTCTATTTCTATACAAAAAAACAACAATGCAGGAAAGTGGACTGAATACCAAACTAGTAATACTCTTTTGTTCCCAATAGCCGCATGTTAAAAAACAAGGTTACAAGTATTTAAATTGTTATTTGTGAGAGTATTTATGTTGGTGACCACCTTTTCCACACACCATACTCATTTTTTTTCACAGTGCTCCCTACTTTTCAATAATAAAGACCTTCAGTGAAACATTTATATCACTTTTATTGTACAGGCAGATTTAATGCTTTGTTTTTTAATTTTTTTGTTCTAAAAAATTTTCTAACAATCGACAACTTTTCCCCCTAATCATCTTATCTACCATAAGAATCAGAACACTCTATAACAGAAAAACATAAGAGTAATAATAAACAGGGTCAAAACATAAGAATGAGCACATATGATAAAGAACATAAGAATGATAAGATTATTCATTAAAAAACTTGAGGAGTGAAAACTCTAGGTATGTTCTTATGTCATGAGATCACTCTTATGTTTTCGCATGAGTGATTGGATAAGGAACATGATCGAAACATTAAAATATGGACTTTTATATGTGCACACTCTTAATGTTTCGATCATTAAAAAATTAAGATTTTGTCTTGACTAACGAACCATTAAATAATTTTCTTTAATTCTTTCTGACATCAAGTGTTTTCAAAAATATCCAGGAAACTATTTGCTCCCCTCTGCGATGAAACCAAGCGAAGAGGCTAATGAATTACTTCCTGGTACCAGAATAACTCATAATAGCCGGGAGAAAGCTAGTTCTAGAAATATTAACCATTCGAAATACATCTATAAATGAGCATAATGCTCCATATTATTATCCATCAGGCGATGTTCTCCTTTCAGAGAGAAGAGAAGCGAATTGATTTTTCCCAATTGTAGACGTATAATATGTTTGCCCCCGGTCGAATGAGAACACATTCGGCGCTTCATCATCATTTCATGCTCTTGTCCTTTATTTGACCTTCACAACTATGAATTTCATCCAGGGTTATACAATTGCTATTTTTATTACTTCTGATGGTGAAAATGAGTCACGATAATAGAGCAGTGGGTAATAGGGTAAAATTAAAATTTTGAAAAAAAAAAAAAAAAAAAAAAAGAAAAAAAAACTATAATGAATACCTTTTAAATTTTTGAATGCGTATGGTTATTTTTCATGCTTATCCTCCTAGCAGATCTTGCTTATTAAAATGAATCCGTAAAAATTACTTATTTAATGGAACAGAGAGTTATTTTGGAATATTTTTATTTTATTTATAGTAGATATTTATTTATAGTAGCATTCGATATACATTATTTGCTAGACAGAAGTACTCCGCACAAACACACATGGAGAAAAAAGTAACAATATAATCCAACATTAATCAATAATTCAACTAATAAAAATGGAATGCGCCTGCAAGAACTCTAATTTTTCTTTAGCCTTCCAATACATCTCGTAAATGTTATCAGTAAATGTCGAATCTGCTCAGCATCCATAACACAGAAACTATTGCATGAAATGTAATTTGGGTAAGACAGTAATCCTAATGTATGCACCACTGCACGACAGTCATGACCTATCTAGCCAATAGTCAGAAACAGCGTGTCGTTCCTGAGATCTTTTAGAAAGATTTTGGAAAGTAGAATGCACAAACCACGTTACGTACTTGGTGTTCCTAAGGAGTTTCATGCAACTTCTTAACCCGTGAGTACATGCACCAGGCCTCAAAAACATTGTGCAAAAAACCTACCTCTTTTTGAAAGCAATATATAGTCATAATAGCAGAATTGATGCGTCTTTTTTAAGACAATCGAGAGCATAATTCTGGGATGAGCCTTCAAAAAAATTGGAATTCAAACCTCAAAAGGCTATCGCGCACGCTTGCATTTTCATGTTGCATGTCATAGCATTTTTACCCTCGGGTAAATGTCAATGTAATGTAATATTTTTAAACCACAATTTATTAATTAACAGTAACTGAATTTTACCTATAATCGCTTATTTGAAATTTTGAAGTCTCACAGTGGAATAATCGCAAGACACGGCTCCCAGTGGACCACCGAAATCAAGCATCACTGAATGCGGTCAATGAATGGGTGGATGAATGGGCTTTGATCACCTTATCAAGGGTGCGTGGTATTAAACTGTTCTGCTGTAGAATGCCCGACTTTTTGTAAGGAATCTTCGGATCATTTCTAAGGGCTACTCAAGGGATTTATGCAACAACCCATTGTGCAGCTCTAGTGCAATGTAAAGTACTACTACTACTTAAATTTTGTGTTTTGAGTGTGTTGCAAAACGTAAATATTTTTTACTTAAGTATTTAAGTTTCTTTTGCACAAAAAGCAACTCTCTTAGTATATCTAGAGGCCAATCAGATTGGTGCTCAGAGCGAGTTTAAATATTAATTCTGTGGGAAAAACTTAGTTTATTTGAAGAGTTGTCATATGACAATGATTGAAACACATTACAGCGGCTAAAGATGTTTTAGCCCATATATATATATATATATATATATATATATATATATATATATATATATATATATATATATATATATATATATATATATATATATATATATATATATATATATATATATATATATATATATATATATATATATATATATATATATACGTATATATATATATATATATATACCACGTCGTACATTAGACCAGTTCTCCTCACATTAAATTAAAACACTGAATGAAATGTATGACACAATTAGTTTACAAAAAAGATAATTGGGCAGTAATGGATAGCTTACTGTATTTCGTTATATGTTATAAAATCATAAGCACTACACCATCGCAGTTTTGGGTGTTTTTATTTAACATTACATATTGTTTTACTATAAAAAATCCATAAGATTTAGAAACCTGAAATTAGGAAAGTTCGTAGAAAAGTGTACTAGGAGTATGACGGAAAAAAATTATCTCTCCATAATAAGCTCGAGAATAATTAATTGTTAACTTTATAGAAAAAAATAATATGTTAGTTGCTCCATAAAACACCAAAATGCAATTATGAATTTGAAACTTGTGATGCTAGAAGAGTAATTTTCATTAAAAAAATTACGTGAGTTTTTTTTCCTCAAAATTCCCATTTGTTTAAAAGTTATTGCAATTTTAAGTGCTTTTTTCACGATTTTTTTTTTCATTTTCATTTTTGTTTTAAATTATGATTAATAATCTATTGCTGCGGAAAAACATTATTCCACTCTCTCTCTCAAGATTTGCATTTCATTAGCGTGTGCTTAATTTTTTGTCAAACGTAACAAAAAAGGCAAAAATGGAATAATGGATTTAAATAAGTTGTATCAATAATACTTTATGTAGAAAGTTTTAAAAATATAAGATCAGGATATTAAAACCGCTTCCAATTTTAACTGCTATACAATATATAGACATCGTTATACATAGTTAGCATGTAAATTTACCTATTATTTGCTATTTATTGTGTCATGCATTCCAGGACTCGAAAAACCACCCGTCCTTGGCGGTCAAAAATTCCCCTCGGACAACGAATTTCTCGAATCCGACGTCCGCGCGGGCTGCCATTTTCCCATTAATGTTCGTGATACATTTCAATTTTTGTTATCTTGCAAGAGTCTAGCGCCTCACTTCTAAAATGACTCTCTAATCTAGAAATACAGCAACATACTGCGTATGGTGGAATTGATGTCTTCTCTGTCTGGGAGTACTTTAGCGGTTGAAAGGGGCTTTTCAGCAATGAACTTGCAAAAAAAAAAAAAAAAAAAAAAAAACAACACATTACGTACTGGTCTTAAGCAAGAAGCGTTAAACGCAACTATAAACATCTACCTAAAGGCAAAATCCCTTTCAGATTTCTGTGCAGAAACCTCTGCAAATCATTGGCTTGATTGTGGAACTGGCAAATGTCATATTTGATTCATTTAAAAAAACGCAGTACCCGCGGATAAATTGACATTCCAAATAACTTGACTTTTGTCATTTAAATTATTTCATAAAATAAATACTAGGTTACTATTAGTAACCTAGTATTTTTCTTATTACTGTATAATGTAATCCTAGTATTTGTAATCCTAGTAACTACTAATTCATTGTGCAATTTATATAAATATTTGTCGTAAATAGGAGAAAATTATGTTTTTATTTTTTTAGAAGCTACGGGTTAGTTTCAAATGAGGACGGGTACATTGCTGGACATGCCGTCCTCGGGGACGGGTAAAATTTCTGAGTTTTTTCGAGCCCTGATGCATTCTGTATTTTGTATTCTGTATTTCTAAGTAGAAATATTTTTTTTCTAGTATAATTTTTTTTCACATCCAAGTAATCATTCATTTTGTAAAAATTAACACATTCATAAAAAGGTTTTTACATTGCTATAATAACTACACTGGTTATCATAAATTAAGGAAAAATCACAAAAATAGCGATAACTCTTTCAAAAGTAAGCCAAACCGTGCAAAATTTGCATATGTTGTCCACTAAGAGTAGCTGAGTAAAATTGCAATATGCAAATTAGTGGCACTGCACTCGGCTTACGTCATCTGCCTGGAGCATAAAAGTCCAAGTTTGAGAGAAAGCACACAAATTTTACTGTGATTGCGACATTGAAAATCTGAGATAGCCAATTCGTAATAATGACCTCTAGGCATCATTTGCCTGAAGAACTACGATGGAGAGCCATCGGGAGACTAGAGGCAGGGCAGAGTCAATCAGAAGTGGCCAGATGGCTAAATGTGAGTCCATCTGTGGTTCATAGACTTTGGAGGCAATTTCAAACCACAGATTCGGCATCTAGGAGGTTCAGTCAAGGACGGCCAACTGTTACGACCAGTGCCGATGACCGATATTTGACATTAAGTGCACGCAGGAATAGAACCGCTACTCCGACACATCTTAGATCCTCTCTTGCTGCAGCCACCGGAAGGTTGGTGTCAACGTCAACTGTGCGCAGAAGGCTCCACGAAGGTGGTCTGTATGCGAGACGACCAGCCATTTGCGTGCCGCTCACATCACGCCATAGGAGAGACCGTTTGCAGTGGGCCCGACAACATGTCCACTGGATGTCAGATCAATGGAGGCCTGTTCTCTTTACGGATGAGTCCAGGTTTAGTCTAGAAAGTGACAGTAGACGTTATTTGATATGGAGAGAACCTGGGACCCGTTATCATCCATCAAACATCCGTGAAAGAGATGCATACGGAAGAGGCAGTGTCTGTGTTTGGGGAGGCATATCCTTAGGAGGGCGCACATACCTCCATGTCTTTCCAAGGGGAACCGTGAATGCTCAGGTTTATCGAGACAACATCCTTGATGCTTATGTGCGCCCATATGCCGGGGCAATTGGTGATTGCTTCCTGTTACAGGACGATAATGCAAGACCACACAGAGCTCGCATTGTTGATGATTATCTTCAACAGGAAACAATTACTCGCATGGAGTGGCCAGCTCGATCCCCGGACTTGAATCCTATCGAGCACGTTTGGGATGCTCTAGGGAGGCGTGTATCTGCCATCAATCCGCCCCCTCAGACCCTTGCCACGCTTGCAACTGCTTTACAAGAGCAATGGCTCTCACTTCCTATTGAACTGATAGACCGCATAATTGAAAGCATCACACATCGCTGTTTGTGCTGTATTGCTTCTAGAGGCAATCATATTCCATATTAAAGGTACTTTTTCTATTGCAAACCGATACTTCCAATTTGTTTATTTTATACATGTGCTAATTTCTATACTACTATTAATGTCTGATAATTTCTTTTTATGTTGTTTAATACCTTACTATGTGTTGTATATTGTGGGTAAGTTTCATAAAATTCCATGTGTAATTTCTTGAGTTATCGCGATTTTTGTGAATTTTCCTTAATTTATGATAACCAGTGTAGTATATTTGAGGTCACCCCTACGAACCATTAAGATTAAGTACTAGAGCGTGAATATTCGATCAATAGATCCAAAAGTTATTCAGGGTGGTCCGTTTTTTATTTTGCACATGGTACATATTACCAAAATTAATTAAGCGTTATCGTTGTATGGTAATTTTCTACGGTTTCCCTAAACGAATTTCCCACTCACTTTTTCTCCAATAAAAGCTTTTTTTTCAGTAATTACATATTACCAACATTAATTAAGCATTGGTGTTAATAATAATATGGGGATATTTTTTACGATTTTCAAAAACGAATGAGCATTTTTTCCCCAATAACTTTGCTTATTAGTAGATTGGTCATCCTTTTATTTCAATTAATGTATAAATATTAACATTAATTAACCATCCTTGTTGTCAATTCGCGTATGGCCAAAAATATAGAATTACGTCTTCTTGCTAGAAAAGTTTTTTTTAAAAAAAAAAAAAAAAATTATTTTAGTAATTTCCATCATATCATTTTCTTGAAATTGAAAATCCTTTCAATCCTTTCCTTCCTTAATTAAATATTCTGTTTACAATTTAAGTTTTTCATTTCAGTTTAGAAATCTTTCTCACTTAAATATTTTACTTTCTCCGTAATTGCGACAAGAATAAAACTGACCCACACCCAAAACACTTTCTAGCAAACCCTTATATGCAAAAAAACAAATCCAAACCCACAATCCGATAAGTATTTCCTGAACCAGAGTGCAGTTCTTAAACTGTCTAATCCTCTCGAAAAAGCCAAAGACGTCACGTAAGCACACGTTTGTGTCACGTAAGCACAAGAAGAAAATACGCTTAGTTTATGGCTTTAAACGAAACTTTTCAATTCGAATTACATGCACACTTTTCAATTTCGAATTTATTATTTCGAATTCACTTTGCAACTTTATTCTTGAAAAGAAATTGAAAATGACATATTTTCAATTAATGATGATAAATTATATTCCGTTAGGGTTATGTAATATTAATACTAGTGAAGAAAATAAATGATTCTCTAGAGAGAAATATACGAAGAAAAAAAAGAAAAAAATGGAAAACTCTCCAAAGATACGAAGGGAAAAAAATCATAAGAAAAAGAACCGCCATTTTGAAAGTAATGTGAAATACGTTTGTTCCAAATTTCCAAGAACCATACACATTCGATTACGTGAAAGTCGTTTTCGAATTCTGATGGGAACCGGAAAATGTTCCATTTCCTATTTCTGTTCCATGGAACGAATGGCAACATCCTCTCTCTCTTGCGATCCATCCATAATTAGAGAATGTTTCCAATCATTCTTCCAGCTGGCAAAGTACATAAAATTTCTGTCGTTCCATTTGTTTTCGTTTGCGAGGCAGGAATATGTCCGGCGTCCATCTTTACTTGACATACCTCCTTTAACGTTCTAACATTCTAGATCTTTCTCTACGTGCTTGTCTTCAAACAATCAGATAAAATATATTTGAATTTCAAGCAAAATAGAAAATATTACGTGACATATTAGAATACTCACGGGATTTTCTTAAACTGTCTGGAATAATATTTATTTGTATATGTAGAATAAAGAGAATTTTAAGAGCAATTTTGAGAAAAAAAAATGTCACCGACAAAAGTATTAAGTCCCAATTGTGAGTAAAGAGAGCTATTATTTTATTATAACAGTTATTTTATATCAGTTAGGATCATGCTCGAAATAAAATTAACACGTTATTTTCAAAGATCTGCTCTGAAATATTATGCAAAGAGCAATATTTATAGTAATCTAAGTAAGTCTGAACTAGATCCGTAACTTAACTTTTACGGGACAGGCAGTGACATTTTACCAAAATGGTTTGTCATGAGAGTATGATTGATTCTAGAAGGATTGCAGCGTCCTCTTTATAAATAGTCGCTGATTGGGTTTTAGTTTCGTTTTTTTTTGAGAATAAAAGAAAACTTGTAAAATTGAAAATTTTGATTTTTAAATTATTACACATTAAATAGGACTCATTACATAAATGAATTTAAAATTAATTTTGAAATAAAAATAAATAAAAGATGTTAAAATACAAAATATTAAAATTAAAAATGAATGAAAGATGAATGTTCTAAAATTAATGTTAATATGAAATAAAAGGTAAAAGTTTTTACATTCTGATGGGTTTAAAACTAACATTTTATAATAACTTAAAATAAATAATTTTTTTTTCTGAAAAAGCATTTAATCTATTTCATAGATTAGGAAAGTTAATTTTTACATTACATTCTAGAAGAGAGTTGTTTGAGTAATTTAAATGAAATTGTTTTGTAATTTTTTCTGTATTTGTTGCTATCACTTAGCAACAAAATGTAAATTAGAAAGTTATGTAAATTGGAAAGTTTGAGGTATGTTACTCCCCAGATATTAAATTAACGGAATTAAGTTTTGGTCGTGTGATGGCAACAAGCATAATTCTTTCTAGATTACGTCATTTTGAATTGAAGTAATTAGTGAACTTATTGCTTATCAGACATGCATTTATCACAAAAATGGTCATTTCGTACAGGATGACTCTGTGAAGATATTATGTTTGTAAGTTTATGTTGTTTTTCAATTAACTACTTTACTGTACAGAGATGGTTATTGTACTTAATAAAAGTTTCTTAAACTTTTGCGGCGTTATCGTATGACTATCCACATTCATTCAACATCCCCTGTGCGTGTTCTGCCAACAAAATACTATAACGCTTAATATTCCCTAAGTCCAACACACGATTTATATACCTCGTGAAATATATAGAAAACGTGAGCAATCACGCCAAAAATCAATCCACGCATTTCGAAGTTTAACATTAATTGGCTAAGTTGAATTTATTTGATAAATAGGTGATTACAATGTTCTCAAGAACTGATCCTAACTTTGATAGAGTTTCAGATGGAGAAGGGGATGAGATACTCATATTTGATTACTCCTCCGATCCTTTATTGGATTATTGATCTGGAAACGGGATCCTATGATGATCCGCAGATACATCTCATCATTTCTCAGTCCCAGAATCAGTTAATGTAGCATTTGCTTAATGACTGAACGAATGCAATAATTCGCACTTATCTATTTTGCACATTCCACGATTAACTGATTTAGTGAATTTCGTTCAAAGATATTCGATTTCTCTCGTTATGCGTTCGTATATGGGAATATTTATGATGGAATTACCCGAGTCTCAAAGTAAAACAAAATTTTGTTATGTCGATTTGATATATTAAGTTAAATGCTTCATTTGTTCCAGCAGGGAATTTGATTAAAACTCATTTATTTCTTTGATGTTTATCTTCTGTTGATTTATTTACATAATAAAAGCAAATTTATTGTGGAATGTGGTGAAGTCTACTTTTGGATGAAAATAAAAAAAAATAGTTTTATAATCAAATGCATTTGCATACTTTGCAAAGCTGATTCTTCGGTAATAGTTTTTTTTTTTTAAATTTCTAATTGCAGATTACAAAGACAACTTAGACGAAACAAAGGGAAAATAAAACAATACAAAATTAACTGTGAACAAACGAAATTAAATCAGTCTACGGTATAGTTCTCAGAATCTAACTTGTGTCTAGCCTCCCAATATTTATCCCAAAGAGATCGGAATGCTGGGCAATGACTCAAGTGAAGGACATACATTTCGTCATTTATGTTACTCATATAACAAATTGAACTTGGTACAATGTCTATCCAATGCATACGTTTCAATATGCTGTCATGGCTAATAGCAAGACGAAAGGCAGCGACTGAATTCTTTCGAGGCCGTAACAAAATGTTTAAAACCCTAGCAATCAGCCTTTTATTATTATTTATTTTTAACGCTGTTTTTCGAAACTCTGCGGCCAAGGAAAATAAAAAGGTCATCTATATATATATTTCTCTTACACGGCGACAAAAAAAAGCCTCATTACAACTCTCCGAATGGCAACGCTAGAAAATCGACCAATGATTGCCGTTAAAAATGTCACATGCCAAATATAGCTGAGATGGCTCAACATATAGCGCTTTTAAAAACGGAAACTGAAATAACCAGAGAGAGCATAAGCTAGGCAGAAGTCAGTAGTCTTTGTCGATAGATCTCTATTTTAGTATTTTGTCGAAAGCGCTTTTTGTTCACGAATTTATATATTACGAATTTATTTGAAGATTTTTGATTTATATCACGAATTTGTTTTATTGTTTGTTTTATTTGTTTTATTGTTATTTGTTTTATTAGAACCAGCGGGTGACCGAGCTCCGCTCGGAGAAAACAGTATCGAAGCTATCTCGAAGATTTAAATTTTCAATTGTGATTTATCAAAACAATACATGCCATAAGAAAATTTGTGAAACCATTGGTGAAAAGATTACCGGTTAAAGTGCACCATTGTAAACTATCTAAACAAAGTTTGGAAAGGGAACTATTCTATACAAAGGTAAAGTTTGAAAAGTCATAGGAAATAAAATGTAATTGATAATAAAAAATTATACAATTAAAGAAATGGTACAAAGGCGCAACGGCGTTATCATCGGGTCTTGGATATTCAAAGCGTGCATATTGGTCGAAGATGTGAAAGATGCGGCTTCAGATGGTCCCGACATGTTCAATTGGTCACTGTTCACAACGAATTCGTAAATTTGCTTCCGTTCATCCGCTTCTTGAAAGTTCTTGTCCAGGAAAAGGCGTCGATGAGAGAGGTATTGTCGAGCATAAAAGACGATGTAAACTCCGCAGGAAGACGCGTCATCTTGGTGGTTGTAAGCGTTGCGAGGTTTCACGATGCATTCTTTCAGCTTTTCATTCGTAACAACGGTATTCAAAACGTGTCGCATTATTTTTCTCAAAACAGCATCGATGGGCAGCGGGTTGTCGACTGGATCGCAGACTAATAGTTGGCGTTCTCCATAGCTTGCTTCGTAAATTCCTAGCATCCAGTGCTCGTCTCTATCCATTTGAGCTCTCTTGTGAATGGGAATGAGTAGCACGTCGAATCCTTGTTGAACGCCATATAGATAGTTGGAAGCCTTGTTCTGGTCGCTGATATCGTTGAGAAGAGCCATTCCTTCATAAGCGCCATCCGCTGTTGTAACGTAGAAGCGTGCGACAAATTCAGGGTGAAGTACGGCAACTTTGACGGTCGGGTAAGCTTGTTCGGCGTAATGGAGAAGCATTCTGACAATGACGGTATCTTCTAGTTGTCCATTTGCGGGTAGAATTGAGTTGATCGCTTGTTGTTCCAAAATTCCGGCTCCTTGAAGAATTTCATGTAGAGGTGCGTTCTGCATGTTGAAAATGTAGCTTGAAATCTGATGAATGTTAAAATGTCGGACTTTGTTGACGGTGATTTTAACACAAAAGTTAAACTTTTCTCCACTTTGATAAATGTAAACTAATGCGAACCTTACAATTAAATTATTAATTCCTTCGTATATTATTGGTTTAAGTTGTCGAAAATTAATATTTCAATTGTAAGGTTCGCATTAGCATACATTTATAAGAGTGGAGAAAAGTATCTACAGCCATTATGGCGAACTAATAAAGTTTGAAAATATCCTATCTGTAACTCCGAACTGCTCGACCGTAGCGCTTCAAAACCGGCGCCAATCGATTCATCGTGGCCAAAAACCCCAGACCCCCAAGTTTACCGGAGTTTATTAATTCTGGGGCGATTTTCGACTTGGCAACCATTCCTCGTATTATAGTATAAGATTTATTTGTTTAAGCAGGTTTTTCCATTGCAATTCACTTATTTCAATTTTTAATAGACTTAATTACAGTTTTAGAAATTTTATCTTAAGATTTTATACTATAGCACATTTCTAATAGGTTTAAAGAATTACATGTCATTTATTTGAATTCAAATTTATTTTAATGACTTAGGGTTTACTAAAAAGATGTAATTTTTTTAAAAAAAAAGTTGCTATATGGATTTGAATGATTGTTTTGAATTCTTAGAATTTTGTGCACTTGCAATGTATCTAAGTTAGTAGCGAGCGAAGCGAGCTTGGTTTGCGAAGCAAACCATATAAGATTGCGTAACAATTTTCGGGGATTGGAGAGCGTTAGCGAGCAGTGGGCGCAGCCCACTAGTATTTTAAGTTCCTTGCACTTGAAGCAATGCGATAATTTTAAACAATCGGTGTATTCTTGCCATGAAGAATTGTCTGGATGTTAGAACAGACAAATAACCTAAATATTTTAAAAGCTACTGAACTCTTTTCAAAAATCACCAATTTGGCGACATTTTCCCACTTAGATGAAAATAATCAAAATCACTGCCGTATTCTCAGTTTTTGAAAGTTTTTAGGAGGCCGGATAATGCAGCATTGGAGTAAGTTTTTAAATATTAAAAAGTTAGACCACGAACGCTTTTCATTTTTACAAAACCATAATGACGTTTTGCGTCATTTTCAAAATAAACGTAGCAAGCACTGGATTTAGATAGGCTAAACTTGACCTAAGAGTCCGGGTAACAGTTGCAAACTCACATCAGTTATGAAAATAGCATATTATTTGCAGAACAGCATCATTTTAAATTAAGACAGAGCCTTCATACAAAAGCCTTAATAATATCTTTCTAAAAGGCTTTTCTGTCAAAATTATATTCCAGTTTTTTCTAAGTGTGAAAAGGAATGGAATTATCACTGCCTTGTTTTCTAAGTAATAGTGAACACCTAGATAGGAGTGTAAAGTTGATGTTAATGTCAACAGCAACGTTTATCATAAAGCCTATCAAAGTTTATGAAGGATTAGCAAAAGTGACAATGCTTGAAACAATAGCTTGAAACAATGCTAATATTAACTATGCTAGTTTATGTACTATGAGGCCAGCATTAAGTTGGATAAACAACCCTTTCATGTATAGATGGAACGCTAGGAAAAACCTTGTGAAATCGAGAACGAATCTTCATTCGCAGATCAAGAATGGAAATGGTTTTACAACAGAGGATAAACTCAGTTTCTCAAGGTTTATTTTAGATTTAATGATCACTGAAACAAGGTTTATTTACGCAGGCCTTTCTAGACTTTCTTCAATATCTTAAAAGTGAAGGACGGCCTGATCATTAAATTTTCAACACGCAGAAAATGTTGCATTTAAGAGCACGGTCAAAGCCAGAATGAGAAAAAGGCAGAAACAAGGTTTACTGTACATGTAAATAAAATATAAAAAATGACACTTTTTGTAATGGTTTTTGCATGCTTTTATACTATCTTAAAGCAGTGTTTCCCAAACTTATGACTTTTGTGTACCCTTTCTAAATTTTTCGCAAGGCTGTGAACCACTAATAAAAAAACGAACGTATTTTTTACTATAAAGAAATTGCAATAAAGTTACAAATCACAACTGGCTGCTGATACCACTAATTATTAACTGTTAACTCTGCAAAAAAAATAGCCAATCGAAAAATATGTAATCATAAATTTTCATGGCTAGCTTTATTTTTAAATAAAAGTTTTTGAATTTTTCGTTTGTTGCAAGATATTTCGCATAAGAGCGCGTACCCCCGCTAAACTGTTCCCGTATCCCTGGGGGTGCTCGAACACACTTTATGAAACACTGTCTTAAGGGAAACAAGCTTTGTATACTAATACTTCTACGAAATTTTTAAAAAAAGGCTAATTAGTCAAGCTTTCTATTCCAATCAAGTAAAAATGAAACTAGCACATTTACCGTAAGTTTGTCTGCTATCTGGGCCATCACATTCCGTAAAATTCTATCAAAATTACGTCCAGCGTTACTTTTTGGACACCCTGTATCAATGTATCGATTGCATTAAATAACGCTCACTTCCATTACTGGTCACCAACAGACTGTGATACTCATCTCATCATCATTCATTTTAAATTCAATTCATTTGTAAACATTTGAAATTCACACCTTTAATACCTATAAGGATATCCATGCTGATACCTAAAAGATTCGTCTCAAAGAAAATACCATTATTATGAAATTAATCATACATCCACTATCTTGTTCAACATTGCATTTACTTGGATTAATTCCTAAGTTATCTTTCAAATGACGTCCAAGGAATTTCACTTCTCCTCCCCAAAGCACAGATATCTTCGGATTTAATCACAAAAGTTTTCAATTTTAGCGGCATGCACCACTAGAAGGGGGGGGGGATGATGGATAAAATGTCCATATGAGCTCGCAAGAGATTACATAGGGGATTGTCCGAGCACAAGTCCAACGTTTCAAGTTCGTATTAGAATGCGTAATTAAAACGAGATGAATTATGCTGGGCATCTTGGTTTCCGTGCGACTAATACTCTAAGGTATCGTCCATTCGTTTTCTGAATGCGAGAGGTTTAACTGGGAATGTATAGGATTAAATAGTGGAATTTATACATGCCTATACATTTAACTGTTATCTCAAGACAATTTTTCTTTGTTAGAATTAATGAAGTGCAGATTATTAATTATTAGTTAATAGCTATCTAAAGCATAATAAAAATTTTACTTTTAAAGTATCCTTGTGAATTTTTTAACAACATTGTTTAACACTTTTTATTATTAACTCAACAGTTATAGATATGCTAGGTTGTGAGGCTTAAAAGAAAAGAAGTTTCGGAAAATAAATACTTTATACACTTATAATGAGAAGCAGGACCAAGTTTACTAGATCAAATTTTTGGGGAAGTTTGAATATTGATTATCTATATTTATAAATCCCGAATGCAATTCAGTTAAAAGGTTGCATTCGTTCACGACGGTAGCAACAGCTATTTCTCAATTTCATTAAAAAATAAACATTCTGAAATGGGATACCTCGAGTGACGTAGTGTGGGAATCTCGATTCTGATTGGTTATTAAAATGTGGCATGTGTTTACGTTAGCAACTGTTTTTCCCACTCTGTTTCGAGTTAGCCAAGCCCGTTAATTAATTTAAATGTGGTAGTATTGGCGGATTATGTTACCATAATAGAATATTAAGATATCTGAAACCACATATATATTTTGTTCATAGTTGTGTTCCTAAAACAAGTTTCTATAAAACTAAATAATTTAAATTCAATAGTAACTGAAATTGGAAAAAACTGAAGTTTTCTGCTCCAAAAATGAAAATTAATAGAAAAGTGGTTCTTATTTATTTAGGAGAAACGTAAATCACCGAAGTATTATTGACGCCAATGATGATTCATTAATTTTAGTAGTAGGTATAATATTTGAAATTGAAACTATATACAAAATAGCAAAATTAATATAGAAAAATGCTCTTATTCATATAGGGGATCCGTAAAAAAGTTGCTTCGTTATTATTGACTCCAGTGACGCTTAATTAATGTTGGTAATTTGTATTAGTTGCATAAAAGAATTAAGCTACGCACTAAAAAGTGACGTTAAAGAATAAAGTACAATTATTTGTTTTGGGGAAACGTAAAATAACGCCATTATATTATTGATGTCAATGCTTAATTAGTTTTGATGGTTTGAATTAATTAGAATAAGGAAAAATAAGCTAGGTACTAAACAGCCAAGTTAATGGAGGAAAGTTACTTTTTCTTTTGGAGTAACTGTAAAAATATACAATACTATTATTGACGCCAGTGAGGCTTAATTAATGTCGGAAATATGTAGGAATTGAAATAAAAAAATTAGCTATACAAGGAGAAGCAAAATAAATAAATAAACAAATAATAATAATAAAATAAAATAAAATAAATAAATAAATGAAAATTGATAAGAATTCGTTTAGGAGAAACGTAACAAATTACCGAACTATTATTGACGCAAGTAATGATTAATTAATTTTGGAAATAGGTAATAATTGAACAAAAATGCGCATTAAATAGTATAATTAAATGAGAAAGGATCCTTTTTTCGTTAAAGAGGGCAGTAAAATGTCACCATACTATTATTAACGTCAGTGATGCGTAATTAATGTTGGTAACATAACTGAAATAAGAAAATAAGCAATAAACTAAAAAGCAAAGTGAATGGAAAGAAAAACTTATCCGTTTTATGGAGCTGTAATAAATCGCAATATTTTTATCGATGCCAATGCTAATTAACTTTGGTATTACATATTTTACAACCGTCGTTGAAGAGCCGACCCAGTTTTTGGGTTCACCTCCGTAGCCTTGTAATTTTGAACCCAATCCAGAACACAATTCCTGGATCAAGTACAGGGAGAAATTTGTCTTCATGGAACTAACCCGCATTGGCATTACGTAGAGAGGAAAACCACGAAAAATCCCCACAGATAACCTGGTGGCAAAGGGATTTTAACCCGTGATCCATCTACCACAGAGGACATTTTAAGTCAGCACTGTAGTCGGTGCGAGATGGGTGCGGAATTCGTAACGACCAGCCATCGCTAGGATTCGAACCCGGATCACCTCATTGGGATGTGAACGCTCTATCCCTTGAACCATCACAGCTCTGTAATACACAATACCGACAAATGTAATACTTGTGATTATTTTCCAACTGCTACTCAAGCAATTTTAAATTCTCATTCATTTTATTTCAATTCTAATTTCCCAATATATTTAAGATATTATAAATGCTTGTTATTTTTTTTAAAAATTATTAGGTTCCTTTTATAATAACGAACAAAGAAAAATTTGTAACTTTAATTTGAAAAAATTAAGCAAGTATTGAACATTTTTTAAACGCTTCTTTTATTTTATTGAATTAGTATAAAGAATTTTGGGTATTTTAAGTTGGCTCGGAGAGTTTAAAAAGGGATTTTATTTTTTTAAAAAGAAACTTCTTGCTAAACTTTGCATTCCAAAATCCACCCCGTGTAGTTTATCACAAATGGAAAGATCGTGTTAACTTTTATTTAAAAACAAAATAAAATTTTTTTTTTTTTTTTTTTTAAGTCAATGAAGTTCATGTTTATATAAGAATAAAAGATTGGAGAAAAAACATTGCACGGACTTTAAATGCATCGTATTATATATTCTAAATGAAAAAGCTTCTTGTTAAAACAAGAATTTAACAAAACTTATAAACGTAAAAAGAATAAAATAAAAAGAACTCTTGAATTGAATTTGGAAGTAGAATTTGCAATTTTGTTTCTTTTTGTTAAATTAAAATTCAACACTACTTTTACGCCGAAGCAAGTTTTTGTTTTTTCTTGCACGAAGGATTAGAGAATTGCACGAAAAAAAAGTTGTACAAACAAGTTTTTTCAAGATTTAGATACAATATTTTAAAAGGAATTTTACATTAAGTTAGAAAAGATTCAAGGACTTGTTTTGTTGTTCAATGCAAATATATATATATATATATATATATGTAATACAAAAATTAAATACTTTTGTATTAATAAAAGAATTAAAACTCCTTCGTTTTCATAAAATGTCTTTGTTAAAGAATAAGCGTAGAGATATTCTATTTTGGGAATTCAAGGCTGAAAACATACCATTGAAATATAAATAGATTTATATTTCAAGGGAAGAGTTATTTTTAGAATCGATCCCTTTTTCAATTCCATATAAGGAAGCAGAAATGATTTTCCTTAATGCGTAAGGTTACAAGGAATGTACGAATGTGCCTTTTTACTTCAAATCTATGTTGGTATAAAACGTAAGAACGCATAGTTTTGCGTGGCCTTTTCGTCTTGATGTGATCCCGATAAGCTGTTCCGGGATTGTCCGGAGTCTTGTCCACTCCCCCTCCTTTGCAGGAGTGGGGACGTGAACTGTTAGCAATACCAGCCTATATTTAAATAAACCTGTTTAGAACGTATGATGGCTTAAGACTGCAATTATTTCAAGTTAAATACAACACTGATAACAGGGTTGGAGCCCTGTTATTACATATATATATATATATATATATATATATATATATATATATATATACGTAAAATAGTTTCTATTAATTACTTTTTGTATATTTTACTATAACTCAGAAGAGTTTTTAAGCTAATTGAACATTTTTTTGCACACAATTATAAAATTCGTTTATCCAAAGAAAATTACAGGCAAAAATAATTTTTAATTATTAATTATTATTAATTTATTTAATTTTGTAAGTTTGTCATGCTATTTTTGTTTAAAAATAAAAAACTTTTAATCTACAAATTGTTCAATGCAATACTGAACATTTCAGAACTATTTTATATATATATATATATATATATATATATATATATATATATATGTGTGTGTGTGTGTGTGTGTGTGCGTGTGTGTGTCACAAGATATTATTTCTTGCAAGAAAAAAGGAGGAAAGAGGTGAGGAGTGTAGAGCAAAAATTCTCAAATGTTTTGATCATGTAATCCAGTATATCATTATAAAAGAGATGAAGTTCCAAGAAGACTGCTCTGGGTGGTTGACAACATTACTACGTACACGGTAGTGAAAATGCTCATACCATTTCTAGTACATAGCAACAGCTGTTAGGGTACGCAGAAGCAACACCTCCTAGAAGAAAGAGGCCTCATCATGGATCAATTTAGCAGTCCAACGTACCGAGCATAAACTGCGCAGTAGATGAAAAATAAGAAAGATATCACTGCGGTCGGTCTATTAAGCTGTGTAGTGGTGGTAAATATGAAAGATGTCATTGCGTTTGGACTACTACTAAAGGTTTACTTTTCTTGTTTATGGTAACCCATGTTGATGCCTTCTCTTTACTATAAGGTACTGGCAGATACGATTGATTCCATCGAGGTGAACAAAGTCGTGGTGGAAATTCAAGGGATTTTTTGTCCTACGAGTAAAGATGAGATCGATCATGCATGACTGGTCATACATTCAAAATGATACATGAAACCACTGATGTTTTATTTAATATTGAAACTTCCATCTATGTTAATAAAATCCCATTTAAAACAGAAAGTAAAAAATGTTTTGACAGATGATAGCTAAAAAGTAATGTTCAACTTAAAGCAAATTTCATTTTTGAGAAATCACTTCCATTTACAAACATTATGATTTGACAAGTTATTTCATCTCCTAATACGTTTTCCATTATTATTGATGTTTTACAAATAACACATTAGATTTATACTTTACGTTTAGTTAACATCCGGCTAAAAAGGGAAAAGAAAAGAAAACTAAAGCTCATTAAGCTACATTTTAAAAGCAATAACATAGTCGGAAAAAATATTAGAAGACTCATTTTGTTTCGGATATTGGGATAAAATTTATTAATGTTTTTTTTTCGAATTCGAAAGGAAATAATGAAAAAAGGGAAATAGGGAAAAGCAAACATCATTTTCCATCGCCGGAAACCACACTTTATTGCCAAAATCCCTTTCTTCGCAGAGGACAGAAATTCATATCCGGTATTTAAAGACAGCTATTCAAGACAGATTTTTCTTATTTCCCCCCCAACTTTTCTTCTGGTAAACGAAAAGTAAGGATCAAGGACTGCTGAACCAAAACAAAAGTGAAATAATCCCTTAGAATAGAGTGGATTTCAAAACGCAATACGTTTGTTCTGCGCCAAAAAATGCTTTGTTTCTTGCGTTATTTTTGGTACTCTTTATTTTTATTCGAATAAGTAAGATATGTGTTGTAAACATTCTGCCTTATAAGTAAAACATTAGAAAAAAAGCTTCCTTAAAAGCTTGTTCAGTTTTTTATTTCTTTTTTAAGAAGAATTTTGTTAATAAAATATTTTAAGTACACATTTGCCTGAACACTCAAAGTAAAGACAGAAAGGAATTATGAAATATTTTTTTGAAATAAAAATGATTAAGTACTGTCTACTTATTTTTGTTAAATATACTTTAATACCTCCTAAAGTTAAGTTTTGCATACCTAGATGTACTGGGTGCAACATAAAAAAGGGAAACACGCTGAATAACTTTTGATCTAAAGATCGGATCTCCACGTCTGGGACTCAATTTTATGATTCGACAGGTTGACCTCAAATATGCTAATTAAGTAGTGCAGACGATATTTTAAGTTACGAAATCAGACAAAAAAGACACTCTTGCTGAATAAACATGCATTTTATTCGGATGATTTGATTCTAGAAATTCAAAATGTGGGATCAGCTTTAATCTGGAAGACATGGTCCCAATAAATTAGTCAGGACATTGAACGAAAGTTTAAGTAATTTGTGTTAAAAAAATAATTTCTGTTAATCACTTTTTGTATATTTCACTATAACTCAGAAGAGTTTTTAAGCTAATAGAAAGTGATTTTGAACACAATTATAAAATTTGTTTACCCAAAAGGAATTCCAGGTGAAAATAATTTTTAATTATTAATTTATTTAATTTTATAAGTTTGTAATGCTGTTGTTGTTTAAAAATAAAAAACTTTTAATTTACAAATTTTGAATTTTACCATTAAAAACTATATAATTTTAAATGAAAAAATCCGAATTTTGAAAGGAATCAATCAAATAGCTACCCCAGCACTAATTGATAAAAATTTTCAAAAATTGAAAATATTCATTAATTTAGATAATTTTCTTGGAAATGGGAAAATCTCCCCAAACTGGCAGTTTTATGTAAAAAAAAGGTTAGTAAATTTTAAAATATTTAGGATAAGTGTACGTTTGAAAGCCCAGAATAATTCTTCATTACAAGATGGTACATATTGTTTTAAAGTAGTTTTGCCTTAAGTATCTGCGGTTTTTATATTTTCCTGAGCAAATAGCTACTAAGTGCCTAAAAATCCAATTATTAGATCAAAAGCTTGTTTTTTTTTACTTTAAAAAGAACTGGTTATTGAATAGATTCACTACACACCAACTACGTACAGTTTTGAAGTTTATCAGATTATTCCATCAAGAAATGGGACAAGTTTGCCTCTCTCGCAATATTACACCGATTTTCTTCTTATCTTTGTTTTATCACATCTTCTGAAAACGGCAGCTTCCAGAATCAAACAAAATTCGAACCCAGATATATTCTTCCTTCTTTTTATTCCCTATTTTTCCTGTTCTTGTTCATTTGTTGCGAACGTGACCCGAGGGATGTTTGGCAGCGTGGTTTGATATCGGAATTTCTTTGAAATACCGTTGATCTATTTTTATTCTTTTGTTCCCCCCTCTAACTTTCGATCTTCGAAAAAAACCTTTGGTTCAGCTTTTTATACACGACACTAAAATCTCATAAATTGTTATGAAAAGCTTAGCAAATACAAATTATAATTTTTGCTTTTTTTTTTAAAAAAAAAACCCCCACTTGTAAGCCTTTTGTACACGAATCAAAAATTTCATTTTCGCAATAAAATATATGTATACAAAAAATTTTTAAAGTTCACTGTATAAACTTTTTATGTTCGCTGTATAAAAATTTCTAACTGTAGTACTCTTAACGGAGTTTCTTTTAAAAGACATTCCCCTGTGTTTTCTTGAAAATTTCACTTTCATCAAAAATATTTTCAAAACAGATCACCTAGTGGATAAAATCGAGAATGGATCACTGAAGTTTATAAGCAGAAAAAAAAGTTTAAATGAAAATATTTAAGAATAAATATAAAGGTAGCTAAAATTAAATTCTTATCCATTAAAAAAAAAGATTAAAGCTTCATTGGCAAATTTTAAATAATATAAATATACTGGCTTTAAAATGTTCTAAAATTTAAGGAAGTTGTTTGAAAAACATCAAAATGTGTTGAAATGGTTTTTGCACAGTAAAATATAATTAAACTTTTATCAACAAATTGAACAAAAAACTTTATATTGTTTAATTCGGGTTAGGGGACTTCAAATCTGAAATCAGTTTTGCTTTTTAAGCTTTAAATGTTTAAGTCTATTTTTTTGTCCAAATGTACAAGTTTTAAACTTTGTATCTAACAGAGGGTTGCCTAAATGTGGCCACAAACGTCTAGGGAGTTAGGGAACATCATCGGGATAAAAGTTGCATAGAAATCCATGCCCGAAAACGTTGTCATACTGCACTAGGGGCACTTTCCTATGTCCGGTTCCACCTGTTTAGAAGCACACAAAGAAATAGTTTGTCAAAGAAAAGGGCTCCTAGGGCCGTATGACGACATTTACTGCCATATATTTTTATACAATTCTGTCCTGACGATATGACCTAACTCTCGTAGAAGTTTCCGTAGAAGTATCGACCCCCTGTTTTATATTAAGTTTTAAACTTGTACATTTTGACAAAAATGGCATTTTAAAGAACTGTTGTTTGTTGCGAGAAACTGATTACAGATTCGAAATCATTGATACAAAAGTATCCAAGATCTGTTAAAAAATCTCATGCAACAGGAAAAAAAAACTTTCCTCAGTGTTATGTTTGACCCTTATAAGTATATGCTTAACATTTAAAAATTACGCTAAGTGGAAAAATTACTTTAACCCATTCAAGACCGGTGAAAGAAGAAAGAAGATTATCCAGGCGCGCAGTCTCTGAGAATATGCGTACTAAAGAGTACGTTTACGCACTAATACGAGGTGTAATACGAGAGTACCAAATTGAGATCACGTCCATGTGAACATGTGCCACTGGAGACAGAAAAGCTCGTTACATATGCGATACCGTGGGCTCATGGTCCTGAACGGGTTAATCATGAGCGTAATACTAAGAACTGCAATAAAGTTACAGGCCACGATGATCTTTCAGGTATTGTAGAGGCTGTGGTGAGTATACTTCCCATCAAATTCATAATTTTTTGAATGGTGCCATCTGTTAATAACTTAAAAATATAAAAATATACTAGTGAGGGGTTCTTTATTAAGATAAATAGGGGCAACAGTAAGGGTTTGCGTAAGGTCAAGAAGCGAAGTTGATGCCGGAAGCTATTTTCGTTTGTGCGTTAAAGGTTCCTTCATCTAATCATTTCTCATCAAGTTTATTTGCAGTACAAAAAACAGTATGTATAAATTCGATTACCGAGGCACAGAAGTTCAAGCTTATGGTCAATTCTTTACAGAAGGTAAAATTTTGAAAAATCCTAACAAAATTTTGGAAAAAAAAATGGTCTTAAGCATCAAATTTATTATTTGTAACAGCATTAATGATTTTTCTTTTTATAAATCAATCTTAATCTTAAAAATATATTAACATAGCATTACTAAAGCCTCATAAAGGATTAGTCTTTATCGATTAATAACAAAGGATTAATCCCTTAATCTTTTTATTGGGTTGGAAAACTGTGTTTTGTATTATTTATATACATTTAAATATAATGAAACTTCACTGAAGAGAAAAATAAAAAAAATAATAGAAATAAATATTTTTCTACAAATCTTCGTAAATTTAAATGATCAAAAAAATTCTGATTTCTACGTGTCATTGACCACCGATGTATGATACGTTAAAAAATTGTTCCCATTTAGGGAGGAAAAGCAGTGGATTCTGACATTTCGGAATAAAAGAATCAAATCTCATTTCGACTTTTACAGCTCACTCAGCGAACTAAAATATGACTTAAATGGTTCTGGTCACGAATTCCTTCGGTTCGAATAAATGATCGAACCACGGAATAAATGGTTCTTTTCGTTATCTCCCCCCTCCCCGCATACCTTTCACAAAATTTAAATGCCCGAGTGTTGCAGGCTGTTGTCATGGAAAATGTGGAACTGCTTCTGAAAATTTCACGCCACATTAAGCTTGTAATACCGCTAACTTTGTGGAGTCAGTTTAGAAAGAAATGTTATGAGCTGTTTTATGATGATAAGGAGAACTTTCTAGAATACTTTTTGACTTCATTTTAGTGCCTTCGTACGTTGTTGCCACTTCAAGATTAGTAAATTCGAGAGCATGCAGACGTAAAATGAGGTTGAGAATTTATGTAATTGTAAGCGAATATATTTGGTAGTTATTAACGAGTGGTGATACTTGATAAACACTGTAAAAATATTTAAACGGTTCTTTCATTGGAATAAAGATTTTAGATGTTCGTAGTTACCAGTTTAATTTCCGTTTAGTTATTAGTTAGGTGCTTTGAAGGCAAAAATATGCAAATTAAAGACATTATAAAAATACTTTAGTTAAACTAAAGAGGAATATACGAATATATTTGGTAGTTATTAACGAATGGTGATACTTGATAAACACTGTAAAGATACATTAAATGGTTTTTTTATTAGAATAAAGATTTTAGATGTTCATATTTATCCGTTTATTTTCCGCTTAGTTATTAGTTAGGCTTTTTGAAGGAAAAATATGCAAATTAAAGACATTATAAAGATATTTTAGTTAAACTAAAGAGGAAAAGGCTTAAGAGTTCATTAACAACAAAAGCAATGGAAATAAACTCAAGTATTTTTAAAGACTATGCGTAAATACGGAACCAGATTGCAGATTAATGAAAAAATTAATTCCTTTTAGTTAGACTACTCAATATAATGATGTGTTTATTTTAATTAAAAGTCTCATTTTCCAAAAAAGAAATTATCATAGAGAGAATTAACTTTCGGTAATTATTTTAAACTTCATCGAAATTGTTTATTGCACTAAAATCAAATATTTAAATTCTAAGAAGACATGAGGATTTCGAAACTAAACTCTTTTTACCATTGGCACATCACACTTGAGCTCATTACATTTTAGAGTTTATAATTTTTTTAATATGTAATTGCCCTTTTGCATTTTCAAAATACTCTTCAGGATATACAAAATAAAAATATTCTTCTATAAAAGAGACGGAATGAACTGTACTAACCATTTCGGCAATTTCCGTTGCTGGCATGCCGGTATTCACAAATTTGTATTGAAATTTTCTGTGTTTCCATTAAAATCAAAGCTAGTATGTCAAAAAAAAAACTCTTATATGCAATTAAATTAAATACAAGTGCGTAAAATTAAGATTAACTTTCAAAATGCCACTTCTGAAGTAAATGTTTTAAAAACAGATTTCAAATATGTAAAAAGTGATTAAAAGAAAATACGTCTATTTGCCAAAAAGACGATTACTTCAACCTCTCAAATTAAAAATGAGCTAAACTCAGAATTATTTGGCTTTATACTATTTCTAGTGGCCTTCGTAACAATCATAATTTACTGCCAGACCTTGTCTCTTTCAAAGACCAAAAAAATCATATTAACGCAGTACCTATATTATTTACATTATAGTAACTAATACTACAATACCAGTAGTGCCGAAATCATCACTTATCAGCCATTACCAAAATTATTTAAGCGACATTGGTATCAATAACAATATGGTGATTTTTATGATCCTCCAATACGATTAAATATATTTTTTTCCACAAATTTCGATTTTTAATACATTACGTAATTTTTATTTTATTTACATGGGGTACTCTCAACAGGCGAAGAAAAAGACCACTGATATACAACCACCTCACATATAACCTCAGCACCAGATGGCTGTTTTTAAACAAAATGGCACGTTAATATCCTTGATATTGGCTGGATTAGATCGAACTAAGTTTCTACACATAAGTTAAAATGCTAATGAATACGAAGTTAATTAAATGCAACACCGAATCAGAAAATATAATTCCAAAGCATAAAATATACTTCTTTCTTGTCTATGCCTTCTATTTATGCTAGATTTCTTATTTGTTTATGAATTTTATTGTAAACATGATTATTTTTGTTTTGTGCATTTGACAACTTTGTTGGCTATATAGATTGTTTTTGTTCTACAGGACTTCAGGGCTGTCTGCAAACCAAATCTTATTTTTTTGTGAGAAACTGCTTTGTCTCAAGTTTAATAATGTCTAAGGTCAAATCAACGAGAAAAAAATTCTTTCTTCGAAAGTTTCTTTTATTTTTATAAATGATTCTGGAAGTATATAAAAGGCAGGCATATACGCTATGCTAAACTTTCAGGCAGACTGGTAAAATTTGAAGGAATTGTGTCTGTTAGTTGGAAAGACGCTGTTATTTTTTTAAAAAGTCATATTAATTTTGCGAACGCTTATTTCATTCACGCGCAGGTCATTACAAGAAAGACGATTTTTTTTAAATTTTTATTTTTGAGTTTAAACATCAGAAAAGCCAAGTTTTCAAAAAAGCGTATATTCAAAGTATGTATTAGTAATAGTTTTTAATCGTCCTTTTAGTTTGACAAATAAAGAAGACATTTTAAAACAATTAGCAATAAATATGTAGGCTTTTTATGCTATGGGTGTCAATATGGGTAAAAACAGAAGAAATAAACTAAATAGAAAACGCATTTGAAGTAAAATACTATATATATTTGCTTAATAACTATTTTTTGAAATAAAGCTTCGTCTACTACATTTGATATAAATCCAAGATCAATTTGAAAAGTATCTAACAAACACAAAAAACCCATTATCTAAAAAACAAACGTTCAGACGAAGAAAAATGGTGTTTCTCTGTCCGAAACAACAGCCAAATCGAACAATCTGGCGACGTTTCATCGGAAACCAACTTATACGGTTGAAAGCAATATCTGTATTTTTTACTTTCCAGGCCTTCATTTCCCGCAATCGTTAGGAAACAGATTTACTGTTTCCTCCAAAACGCGGCTTCGGTTTTTCGGTTTTTCATCTTGTAATAGAAGGGACAGTGACAAAGTTTTCTTCTTCCCAAGTCGATATCTTTTCCAGTCATCAATGATGATAAATTTACGGCGAGATTCCCCCGAAATACTCGTGTTTTTATCGCCAAAAATGGGTTATTTACGTCACACATGGTGAATAGCAGTGCGGAAAAAGAAGGGTAATGGGGCTTATTCTATTACCCAAGCTGAGTAATGGGTAATATGTAGTCTTCTGGGATTGTGGTAAGAGAGTAAATAAGGATAAAGTTCGAAAAGTATCTTCGAGAGAAAGTAAATGTGCTTAAAAATAGCTGTTGCTCAAGCAGTTTATGCCTCAGTACAAAGTACCTATTTTTTTAAAAAACTTTTGTTTGAAAATAAAGTGATGGCGAATTTCAATTATGGTTTCTGTACATTTCCCAGTTAAAGTAGAAGACACACATTCATTTTAATAAACTGCATGCTTCATAATTTATTTTTTATTTGAATATTTAAGAAGGCTCATTTAAGGGCTTTAAGGAAATCATTTAATGGCTTTTCTTCCATCGCATCGGACGAGATAACTCGTTTTCTAGGAATATTCGCTGTCAGCTGGAGACAAGATAACTCGTTCTCTACACAAGCTTTTCCAATATAATTGCAGCGTGTCCAGTGATTTATTTATCTCAATTTTAACTCATTCCAGTCCACAATATTTTGTCTTAACAACATTTCTACAAGATGGCGACATTAAGAGCCTGGGGATAGAGTGTTAGTCCCACTGAAAATAATCTACAAGAAACGATATCAAGTCGCGACAAAGAAAAATAAGAGGTGCGAAAACGAACATGCGAGATCACGATATAGTATTCTCAAAACTCTGGTTCTGATTCTACCGCTAATCAATCAAGGCCATTTCAACATAACGAAACGAACACCCCGAGTCGGCATCGGAACGTAAGGGAAGATCCTTGCATGTCTTATATCGCTATATCGTTATATCGCTATATCGTCTTTCCTCGAAGACTTAAATCAGATTTCTGATGCATCGCCTGGAACGAAAGTCGCTGTATCGACTTGCCGATATAGGCTTTAAATTGATATGTCGCGATACATCGATTTATAGCCCAGTCCTAGTCATGGGTAAGAATCACCTTGCAATCAGGCTAACCATGGGAGGTTTTCGTGATATTCCTCTCCCTGTAACGAAAATGCGGTTTAGTTCCATCAAAAACTCCTCAACGGAGGCAAAATTTATTTCAATACTTGATCGTGGAGTTCGCTGGTCTTCTGGATGGGATTCAAAATTACAAGGCTAAGGCGTTGAACATTGGTCGTCGTAAACTCAAAATTGGGTCGGCTGTTCAACTACGGTTATAAAATAAAATATTTAGAGCCTTTGCGATATTATTATTTTATTATATTCATGTCTGCAAACACAAATAAGTCATAATGGTGTGTATGTTTATTGATTGCAATTGGTTATTATTTTTTAATGAATATAAACAAGTTTTATTTTTGCATTTCGTATTAATTTTAGCTCTGCAAGGAAAGCTATTAGAGCAGACAGGGGGGGGGGGGGGGAGCGAAGAAGAGCCATCGCCGCAACGTAAATGTTAAAAAAGTTATTGCCGCCGTCACCGCTTTTTCAGGAGACTATCATCAAGCGTACATCTCACTGTCGTAACTCAAAACCTTTTAAATGAAACAATATGAAGATTTTGCATATTTCTCGAGAATTGTAAGGAAAACATTCTGATATGAAATGTTATGGATACGAACATTAGGTTATAAGTTATTCTTTGTCAGGATTAAAGACTTATTTTGTGCAGCTTAATTAAATTTTGTGAAAACTATTCACAGAGAAATTATTATTGTTAATATTGTTTTGCAGCCGCGTTCTCTAATAGTTAATATCATAGCATCTCACATATCTTAAATTTCGAATTGGTTTTCGTGTAATCAGATAGTTTATATTGGCGGTTCTTCGATGTAAGAAAGAATTAGTTGCAGTAAAATTTTATTTCCTTGCAACCGCGTTTTCTAATATTTAATATCATAGCATCTCACATATCTTAAATTTCGCATTAGCTTTCGTGTAATCAGATAGTTTATATTGGCGGTTCTTCGATGTAAGAAAGAATTAGTTGCAGTAAAATTTTATTTCCTTGCAACCGCGTTTTCTAATATTTAATATCATAGCATCTCACATATCTTAAATTTCGCATTAGCTTTCGTGTAATCAGATAGTTTATATTGGCGGTTCTTCGATGTAAGAAAGAATTAGTTGCAGTAAAATTTTATTTCCTTGCAACCGCGTTTTTTTGTAAATAAAGACAAAATTTTATTTCGCGTATTTAAAATTTTTGAAATAATTTCGGTGGTGTTAAATTTTTTTGGTATCCTTTTAATATAATCTCAGAAGGTTAGCAAAGAATACCCACGTTGTTTAAAGAGAACTAAAACCAAATATTCTACTTTCATTAAAAAAGTTTTGGATAATTTCTGTTAGGGGGCTGCTTATTGATATTTGAACAAAATAATATAGCAATTCTTCGATTTTCTTTCTTTCCGCCTAATAAGAACGCTGTTTATTTCATTTCTCGCCTATGTGGCGTGTTTGGCGCGCATGTGTTTGCTACCAAGAAATATTATGTATAAATATTTAAAAAAAAGTTAAAATATTATGAAAAATAAGAATGAAAAACTTTTATTAAATTTTCATTCATTCCGCATAGAATTTTACACTATGATTATAATGATTTATATTTCAAAACATTTGATTCGTCCTTATCATTTTATGATTCCATTATAGAAGCGAAATACGAAAACGCCTCATTTAACGCAACTGACGAAATAGACGTTTTTTTTTCTTCAAAGAAAACTGCGATTGTTAGAAGAGACCGAAATGTCAGCTTTTTCTCAAATAAGTTTCTAACTCTGCGCAATTTTCTTTCTTTACGATTCATTTAGCATGAACTGTAATTCTTCGCCTCATTTGATTTGCAAGTGATTTCGAGAGGATTACACTTCGTAATTTAGATGTAATTCTTCTCCTGCAAATGCCTAATGGCTCATGTATCAACGCAGATTTGAAAGAATAATTTTGATATTTCGATGAAAAATTGGCGTGCCATAATATTGAAATGTTCTAATAAATTTGGCAAGTGCACCATTAAATTTATGCGGATATTATAACTTTCTTGATAGTTTTGTATATGAGATAAGTTCAAATAAGTACTTAAAAAAATAATCCACAAATTAGTAAACATTCACGAAAAAAAAAATGCTTACAACAATGTACGGACAATTAGGGGATATCATATATAATATTCACCTTAAAAAAAATTGGTAAAAAATGGAAAATATAGTATATACGTAGTATGTACGAGTAAAAATATAAGCAATAAAAGCTAATTGAAAAACTCGGCTGTTTGAAAATAATTCATGTATTTAATTTAATGTAAAAGATGAAAAGAGTATACACCATGCAGTAGAGAAAATGTTTTACAACGACATTTACCTTAAAAATTTCACATTTTTTTCTGTTGCATTTTTGCTTTTGTTACACAAGAAATAAGGTTTAAATTGAGTGATTTCTATTGGTTTCGAAATGTATATTTAAAATCTTTGATTCATACTGTATTTATTTCAAATTAATTAAAGATATTACATTTCAGAATAAATTCGGAACAATAAATTTTTTCTACTGTAAGAGTAAAGTACATTTTGCAATGTATTGTCAGTTTTACTATAGAATGGCATGCAAATAGTGTAGATTCTGAAAATGCCGCTGATATAAAGAGAGTTTAAACGAAAAATTTAAAAAAAACAACAACATAATTTTGGTCTCATTCACGAGAAAAATTATTTGAATGCCCCTATGTAAAATAAACATATTTGTTTCACGGTCATGGTTATCCTGTTTAAACTGCTTGTGTTTTATGTTTCGAAACTGCATGTTTGATTTTGCAATTAAACAACTGTAAATATCATCAGTGGACTATTCGTTAAGACACGGTTCCCAGCAGATCACCGAAGTAAAGCATCACTGGCTGCGGTCAGTGTGCGGGTGGGTGACCCACTTGGATCAGTCTGCGTAGGGACCGAGGGTGTGTGGTATTGGTCCTCGTTAAACTGTGCTACCGTAAAGTGCTCGACTTCACGTGCAGGTCGTTGGGCTACTGAAGCGGGGGTGCCATCCCCCCTGCAGAGGATCAAAGTTGGGATGGCATGTCTTCGGATCATCCTCAGGGATGTTTCCCAGACCGTCGCCAATAGCCCATTGTGCAGCTCTAGTGCGACGTAAATGAACTACAATAACAACAACAATAACATCAATAAAAAAACAATAAAATCATAATGATTTCAATTTAGTACACGAGGATCCAATGACTGAAAAAAGAACTATTAGAGATTTCAATTGTTTCATTTTCAAAGAGTACAATTTTTTTTCAAAAAATCAAAAAGTTTAATATCAAAATTAATATAATACAGATCGATTTAGTTATTAATTTCCGGCAGGAGATTGAGAAAGTAAATGATGAGAACACATCATAGCATTATTCAATTAACTTAATCGAATCAATTAACACCATGTTGAGAATATAATTTGATATTGTTAATTAATTTATGATAATTAATGAAATATATATATAATTATATTAGGATGAATACTGAAACATCTGATGTATTTTCAGGTCTTCATTAATCTTGAGATTCGCGTCAATCAAGGATTCGTGATTCTCAAATTTTCCGCGCTCATTACGACAATCCATTAACCCCTACTGTCACGAAGAACGCACCTACATAGATGCTCGCGCATGCTCACATTCACCAGCGAAAGATTATTCGAGCAAACGGAATTAATTCATTCCAACCGAAAGGATAACTTGGAATTTCTGAGATTTAATTTCACAGATTCATTTATCCTCGGTGGCTATTACGGAACAAAATCCTATAATCAAAAGGTGGCGGAAGACGAAAATGGTATGGTGTGGGGTGGCCTGAAGAATTTCAATTTTTGCTTCTTTCAGATTTTTCCGATTTTATTGGGTTAGAAACATTTCGAAGAAGCAAGATGGATAGCTGTTAGAAATTTCGTCCATTAATTTTGTCCGTGAGAAGTGAGAAAGTGGGGAACTATGCATATTAAATCCATACCAAATGATGGATCAAGCGATTTTCTCATTAACTGTAAAAGATTCGTCGGTATAAATCTTAGAAATGGCCGAACAGATGGCTCATTTTCCAGAAAGAATATTCTCTTCATATCCATCTCGGTGTAATGAAAAATTTCAAAATAGAGTGTTTAAATAGCGACACAATTTGATTCTGGGGGTGAATAAATAAGTTTTTTTAATTATTTCCTAATATATTGCTTTTAAAGAGATTTATCTTGAAAGATATTTCTAAATAATTTGCATATATAAACTAAAGTCTTGAACTACAGCTTTATTAAACTAATGGTTGATTGAATATAATGAATGAGTTTGTGTACTTTGGATTTAATTTAATATCACTTTCATAGATGCAAATTAATACGAATTAATTGTATCACTTTTTCATATTTAAGTAATACTTTAATTTTTAATTCTTCCATTTTGGGAGATATGAGTTATAAGAATTTTTAAACTTGGTACATTAAGTTTCGAATAACAACTCTATTATATAAATCGTAGAGTAAAAATAAAGGAACACTTTTAAGTAGGTTTGATAACGCTATTAAATTTATGAAATCATCTATCTACATTGAAAAATCGTAATCGACGTGCACTTAACAATAGCGTTTTTGTAATTCGAATTTGTTTGAAATTTATTGCAATTTTAAATGCTTATCTGAGAATTTCTTTCTTGCATTGCTTGCTTTAATTGATGATTATGAATCCACTGTTGAAGAAAATTAATTTATCTTACTTGAGATTTTTATTTCATAAGCTCATTGTCCAATTATAATCAAAAAAGAGAAAAGTGAGAGAAATTAATTGTTATCAGATGCCAATCTTAACATTTAAAGTCATTTTTTTAATATAAAAGATTCAATTTAAGATATATAAAATCGTTTTAAATATTATACTGATAAAAGTCTCGTTTGACGAGTAAAAATTTTTCAACTTTATTTTTAATTATTGAGTCACGCAATTATTATTAGAAATTACTTTTCCAAACTTTTCTGATTGTTTTGTTAGGATTAACGCAATTTAACAAAACGTTTTTGCCTAAAATTATAATGATTACATATTTAATAAATATAATGTTCTTCATTTTAATGGAAAATGATAACTTTTAATAAAAAAAACAAAAAAAAAACAGCTTTAATGCGAATTAATCACAGAGGTTGGTCAGTGTAGACTCATAGTAATATTAAATAGATTTAATAAAAAAAAATTGTTGAAAGCCAATCGTTATTGTTTCCAGAGGGTACTACAAGGTGAGACACATTGTTATAGTAACTTATGTATTATATTAATGTATTATATATATATTTGGCACACTGGCAAGTCAGTTCTTCGACGAAACTTAAGTGAGCAAAAACTTAACTTATGAGGAACGTATCAATCACTCAGAAATATTCATAGTTTTGCTGAAAAACTGACACATTTTCAACGAGAGGGGAAACTGTTCAAATTTACTGTTTATAGTTGCAAGCCAAAAGTCTAAGTTGAATCTTATTTAAAAACTAAATCACTGTTTAAAACAATAAAAGAAATGATGTAAAAAGGGAATTAAAAATCTCCATAGGGCGAAGAATACATTAAAAGTTTTATTTCTGTTATCCTCAAATTAAAATTTTAAAAAGCTTTCAAAATTATAAAATACATAAAATATGAACATGCAAGCATAAAAAAAATGAAAAATATATATACTGACCTGATAAAAAGTATCAATTTGAGCTTAATATATAGAAGTACTCATTGCAGTCATAACTGTAGCCAACAGGTACACAAAAGCATATTTATATTCCTGGTAATATCTGAAAAAGAATAAAAAAATTAAAATATCCGTTTCAGATAGACTATAAAATTATTAGATAGTACTAGTGGCTCTTGATGACCTACGTTCAAAATGATCTTTTATAACATATGAACTTTAATGATAACTAAACCAAATGCACAGGAAAACTACATTTAAATATTCAAATTCTTTAATCCTCCTCCAATTTAAACACCTTAACTAGTTTTAATCAATATAACAGATCACATTTTTTCACCGTCCAGCTGTTGCCAGTGGTTTTGCAAACGCAGAGGTATTTTGATTTCAATTTTATCTGTTTTCAAGAGACAGGAGGAATGCTATAGAATAAAGGAATGCTATGATTTTTTCATATTAACGTCACTTTCATGGGTTCAATGGGATAGAAGAAGAAGAAGAAGAGCTCAAGAAGAAGACCACTGATACACAACCACCTGACATGACCTCAGCGCAAGATGGAGTGTTATTATTCTGGATATTGCTAGCTAAGGTTGAGTTAAATTTCTCCTCATGAATTAAATACAAAGCTGAATAATATATCGAATTTGCTAAAATATAAGCCTCTCTTGTCTGTGACTTTTATTTAACAAAGAATTATTTTTTATTTATTTAATTTTTTTCTAATTTTGATTATTTTTGTATTGTGTATCTGACATTTTATTGCATAATTTGACTATTATCAACATACCTTCGTGCCTGTCTTTGTGTTAGGTAAGGAATAAACAAAATCTTTATTTGGAAAAGAATATCGAATGTGCCAATTGAGAGAATTCATATTTGACTATATCGAGTAGAAAGAACAGTTGTTAGCATAAACATATGCCACGTATCAACAGCCAATAAGGATCCATACCCACAATGAACTTGCAGGTATCCTATTTATATGACGATGCGCGTCACCACAGTACCGTTTATGTTTAAAAATTTCTACAACCATTTTATAAAATTTTAAAAATAAATCTAAATAATAACTCTGTAGCTAAGTTTTTATTTCTGTAAAAATGTAAAATTATTAACGCAACGTACTTTAATGTAAATTTAACGTACAACTCTTACTATTAAAAACTACTTAAATTATTCCTTAAGACAACTTAACAAAATGAATCTAAATAAGTACTTGAAGTATAAGTAATTTTTTATCACAACTTAAATTAGGTAACCTTAGAAAATAAATATTAGTTGTAGTGTTGCCAATAGATAGAGAAATATTCGATTTTTTGGTGTCATATAAGAGAAATATTTATAGAGAGAGATTATGTATTTAAACAAATATTGAATTATTAAAATGAAATAAGTTGTTTTTGCTGGGCAAATGGTTTGCCTTCACGAACACACAGCCTTGAGGTTTTACCTTACATTTTGAACAGACGTGACATACGATGACAAATCCACACCAACCAGCTTTTAATTAAAAAAAACTAATTTAAGACAGATAATAAATTTGGAGTGAGGGCTATTTGTACAAAATATTGAAACTGCTTAACTTTTTTGAACAATGTTAAATGCATTAAATATCTGCTAATATTATTTTCGCTATGATGGATTTTCCCATTTGTCAAGCAGATAATGCCAGTTCATAAAAAATGAAAATATAATTGCTTTTAATAAAAAATGAAAATATAGATGCTTTTAATAAAAAATGTAAGTTTAGTAGCACGAATATTTTTTGTCTTGAGTCGAAACGGCAAAACAATAGCAAATTTGTCTTATAACGTTGCTAAAAATGAAGATAATTTGATGGCAATGACGATAATTGAATAAAATGGCCGCAAATGGCAATAATTTTTCTGCCAGTATCTATTTCTTTTCGAGAATTATTTTAGGATTCCGTAATCAAGGAACATAGCGAGTAAGAAATATTGTTTGCTTTTTTTTCAATTTCATTCAAAATGATAAGAGTTAAAAAAAACTAATTTTCTTTTAGTTTTCATGTAATGTTTTTCATCATAACTTTATGTTTATATTTTATGTATACACTGTATTTTTCAAATTGAAAATTAGAGGTTAGACATAAAAGTACAACTTTAAGCGAAGTGCTACAAAACGTAAAACTACTTCCACAGATAGGGCAAATTACAAATTTTTTGATATAAACAAAATTTTTGTTATAATTATATAAGTAGGAGTGAGGGAGGCTAATGTGAACTGAATTTATAAATTTATTCAAAAAACCATATTTATTATAATTTTTACATCATGAAGTAGTTTTTAACAATAATCTGGTATGATTTAGTTTTTCCCTAATAATTTAAAAAAAAATATTTTTGTCCACACTTATCTCAATCATACGGGGCTTAATGTGAACAAGCTATAAGGCTAGCCATCGGCAAGATCCCATAAGAATATCCTATGGTAGTTTTTTTATGTCAAACCTATGCGAAATTTTCCTAAGGGTTGTGATACTTGTAAATTTCATAACAATGTTTGTATAAATGATTTTGAAATTTTTTTAATGTTGTTCCTCTTAAATGCTGAGTAAAAGAAAATATCAAAATACCTAAAAAACAATAATATATTATCCCTTTCAGTTTGATTCCTGAAAATAAAATATAATAAAATGGAAATTTGAATGTTGCTTTTACACCTTATAAACCTTCTTTTACAAATTTCAACTAAACTGTTCACAGTGTGAATATGCAACTGAACATTAAAGTGTACATCGGTAATGCCAATCTGCGATATCTCCCGCACAAAATATGACCAATAAGGTTATTTCAGATGTCCACTCTGGCCCCCATCCCCTTACTTAGTCTTAACTAATTGAAATCTGAAATTTGCTTTGGTACAAAATTTAATTACAGATAAAAATAAAATTTTCAGCTCAGTTCAGTTTTGTTTTCAATGTTCAAGTTTATAAAGAGCGTATGAATTTAAATGCATATACTCCTTAAATGCATAGTCTGCTCCTTTGAAGATAACAATATACACACAAAACATATGACTTTAACGAATAGCATCATAAATTGAAATTTATTATCTCCTTCTTCTAACCATTCTTTATGTAGCAGAGAATTGGGGGGCACTTAGTATTCAATCAAATGAATTCTAAAACAATCCCAGTCAGGAATATATAACTAGATTTCATAAACTGTTGTTTGTGGAAAGAAACAATGCATACTTAAAATCAGTGACATGAAAAAATCCAAGATTGGTTCGAAAATCTCATACAACAAAAAACAAAACAAAACAAAAATCTCCTAGATCTTCTCTGCATAACTTCGTTTCGTTAAATGTTACTAAAACTAAATACTGATAACGAGAAATTTTCACCAAACAAAATAAAAATAAATTCATTAATGGCAAACTATAATTAAATTAGTGATTGGTTTCTTAAAACAATCTTAATTCCCTAGATGAAGGTTTAATTAAACAAAAATGTAAGGAGAAAATTGCGTTTATTTTCTTTAACAAGTTTCAGTTAAAATCATCTAGGAAATGAAGAAACTGGTTTGATGGTCTTTAAACTAGATCTGTAACAAGATTTCAGATATAATATTGAGATCTATAAACCGAGTACATAAAAAGGAGAGCAGCAGTTATTGGAAACTCAATTTTCCATTTTGTTATCAGGGCTTAGGTTAGAAAAAATAAAGTTATTTATCCGGTTTTATACGCCATCGTAAAAATTCTTCTCGTCATAAAGGGCAATGTGGTTTCGAGAAATTCAGTCCGTTAATGTGTCTTCACCCACGAAATATTTTTTGTATTACTGTTAATAAAAATATAAAATAAAAGGAGTCAGATATTTTTAAAGAAACTTAGTTTATTGATCAGGATAAAAATAACGATGGCTCGAATAAAAGAAAAAAAAATACACACACAAGCACTCAAAGCAACTAATAAAATCGGTTTGTGTTTGTATTAAAAAATATAATATAAGAGCATGGCTTTATCATATTATTCATGCACATTGCTTTTATTTTATAACCGTCGTGGAACAGTTGACCCAATTTTGGGTTTACGACTACTAATGCTCAATTCCCTAGCCTTCTAGCTTTGAACCCAATCTAGAACACAAGAGAACTCCTGGATCAAGTATTGGGTGAAATTTGAGTTCGTGGAAGACTTTTAGTTGGAACTAACCCGCATTCACGCTACCATGAGATAAAAACCTCGAAAACCTCTCACTGTTAGCTTAACAGCAAGGGGACTCTAAGCCATGGTCCGTCTACCATTGAGAATATCTTACGTCAGCACAATGGTCGGTGAAACCCGGATGCAGAATTCGTATTAACCAACGATCGCTGAAATTCAAACTCGGTTCGCCTCATTGGAAGGCGAACGCTCTATTGACTGAGACATCACAGATCGCATTGCTTTTATTGGATTTATAATATCTGATACTCCAGTATACAAAGTGTACGGCAATAGTTCCGGTATTCGATTTTTTTTCAACCTCATCTCCTGCCGCATACAACTTTAAATAAAAATCACAGTATCATATCAATCTCCTTTATTAGTTCGCTTAGAGCCTTTATTTTTTTTAAATGTAAAAAAAAAGACTTTCCTATAGCTGTATTTTCAATCTCAGAGGAGAGAAAAAAGTCGCAAAGACTCAAGTCAGGAGAGTAAGGAGGTTGAAGAGCCATAGGTATCTGTTAGCTAATAAACCCTCTAGCTGTGATGCTTGTTCTTCTGATGCTATTTTTTCTCATAGGTATGCCATTCTTTGGAGATCATATCAACCCAGCATTCAAAATATCAAAAAAAGAGGGTGTGATTTTATATCTACTCTTCTCCGATCATTCTGATCGTTGAACCAACGATCTGAATACACATGATTCAGTATTTTACAGGCATTTCCACAGCTCTTTTTCTGTTCCAAGGATTTTTTCTGTATTATTGATCATCGGCTCTCGTCCATTTGAAAATGCCTTACATCACTGAAAAAACCTTGGGCTTTTGACAAAGCACTGACTTCTTACGCCTGCTGCTGTTTGCAAAAGTTTATATATATATATATATATATATATATATATATATATATATATATATATATATATATATATATATATATATATATATATATATATATATATATATATATATATATATATATATATATATATATATATATATACTTTCGGAAATCAAATCAATCCAGCATACAATAAACGACGGGCGATTCTAAATCCACTTCTTCTCCAATCATTAAACCAACGATCTGGAAACACAAGATTCCCGATTTTGTCAGCATTTCAATAGACTTTTCTCTGTATTATTCATATTCCATCGGCTTTCATTCTTTTGAAAAGGCTTTAAATCACTTTAAAACATGGACTCTTGACAAAACACTGACTCTTTACACATGCTGGAGATTTGAAACAGTTTCAGTTGCTATTCTGATAAGACATCGTTGCTTCATATGAATGTCATTTATTTATAGAACATACTACAAAATCCTATTAAGATTTGCCATTTGAACCTTTACGCTACTAGTCTCATAATTTCTTTAATTTGCAAATCTCGTATCTCACGTAGATTTTGAAATATTCCATAAAATACAAACTGCTTATTTTTATTTCTGGAATATAATTTTTCCTTACTGACTTTCGCATTCTTTGATTTGTTTTCAAAATTAAATGTTTAAAACTAAAAACGTTGTTTCGTTATTATAATGTAGTTCTAAGATATTACCTTATTACTCTACATTTCAAGATAAACTTGCTTGAATCGGTGTTTAAACTTATTAACAATTTTACAATCTGTATTATTTTTTTTATACAAATTACCTTAATTTGATATCATAAATTACCGTTAAAGAGATTCATTTAATGAATTAGAACTTAGCGATCAGCTTCATGAACAATGAGATTATATCAGCCTGTTTGGCACGACAAAATATTAAATGACTGTTGCGAACTCACCAAATTTGTTATGACAATAAACCTTTAATTTAAAATGCTATTTTAAAAAATGGTTACAGAGCAAAAGTATTTATATTCACTAATAAATCTTAAAATAATCCTACTTGCTTAAACGTGGTAAACGTAATCAAACAAAATTCTTCTTAGTGCATATATAAGTGAATAGTTTCAACTTTCATACGAAAGACTGAATCACACCTGTATTGTGAAAAATTCTGGAATTTCTGGAAATTCTGGTAAAATCATTTATTGCGAAGCAAATAGAAAACAACCGAGTAGTAACCATTAGAGCAGGGGGAGAAGCCCTTTATTGATTTAGTTTCATTACAAGTGTTTTAATAGCTATAAAGATATTAAAAAATATAAATGGACAAATTATTGATTCCCGAGAGGGATTATAGGAGACGTTTGTTTTCTTTATCTTTACTATAAAAGGAAAGTAGATTAAATTGAAGTAAGGAACAAAGTGAAAGAAAACTAATTAAAACATTAGATGATGTCACGTACTTTTTTAGAAAGATAATGTCAAATTCTGCTTTTGTTATGTGGTTTTCTCAAACACTTAGCGAAGGAAGTCAAAAATAAAATAAGAAACTGAGTAAAGGCAAATCGAATAAACTTAATAGTTTGAGAGCAGATAGATAGATTTCAATCTAAGATATTCGCTGTCTTTATTCTCCATTTTCCTGACCATGTTTCATGCTCTCCACGGCTAGAGGCAGTATTTGTAGAGGCTGTTTGAACTTCCGGTAGAAGTTTCAGGTGGGAGAATTTCTGCTGGTGCAAACTAAATTGCGTAAATCCACATCTCAACGATCAGGTATTTACATATCAATATAGGATAATTTCCAAAAGTACCATATCTTCATATAAATAGTTCATATCTTCATCTGATATTTTAAAATATGAGGAATAAATTTTTTGAAAAAATATAACACAAAAATGAAATTCTGAATAATTGAGTATTCCGAGTATGTACAAACAAACCCGGAACGTCATAAAAAAGGAATAGTCACGTCAATGCTATGACGTCAGAAGTGGACCTCAAGACTTCCGGTAGGGTTTGTTTGTTTTCTTAGGATAGATGCTCAATACAATATGGAAAGCCAACAAAATATTTAAAAAAAAGTGAAAAAAATTATACTTGTAAATTTCCTAAACTCGAGATTTATTTCCTTTTATTTTTCTGAACGCTAATTCCGGATCCGAGATGTTTTTGATTTATTAATTAATTTTTAAAAGTGGTAGAATGAATTTGGGGCAATCAATAAACATGAGCACGTTTTGTGCATTAAATGCGGTTGGAAAAAAATGACTATTGGAAGGCTTCTCTATAGCATTCTAATTCAGGAGCTCTAAGTAGGAAAAAGGACATGGAAGATTTTAGAAGCTTAAATTTTTTAATAACTTATTCGTCTTTTTAGCTGGTTCGTAAAACGGTATGACTGGTGTATTTCATTTTAAATAATAACTGCCATCAAAGATGCGCATTGAAGATTATGCACCGGTAAAATTAAATATACACGCATTTATTAAAGAGCAAAATGTAAGTTCCAAAACTTAACTTCAAATGCAGGGCACAAGTTTAGTTATGTTTCAATGCTGAAGTTTATAAAGAGCGTATGAATCGTGATGCCTCAGAGGATAGAGCGCTCGCCTCCCAAAGAAGTGAACCGGGATCGAATCCCGGCTATGGCTGGTCGATACGAATTCCACATCCGGCTTGAGCTGACCACAGTACTTAATATCCTCAGTAGTCGAAGGATCATGGCTAGATTCTTCTTGCCGTCAGGCTAACCATGAGAGGTTATCTTGGTTTACCTTTCCATGCAACGCAAATGCAGGTTAGTTCCATCAAAAAATCCTCTACGAAGGGAACTTTCTCACAATGCTTGATCCAGGAGTTCCCTTGTCTTCTGGATTGAATTCAAAATTACAAGGCCATGGAGTTTAGCATTAGTAGTCGTGTACCCAAAAGTGGGTCGGGTGTTCATCGACGAATATAAAATATGTCCAAGGAAGAAAAGACTCAAAAGATATGAGTTGTATTATTATGAAATATTGGAGGGCTTGTTACCTAATGACCTAATGGTCATTGGTATATTGGTATTCTAATACATTTTAAGGCAAGTGTACAAGTGTATGAGAACATTAGATTCCTCTGCATTTTTATGATATTTCTAATTATAAGTGTGCTGTACAGAGAAAAAAAAACAATTACAATATGCTTTCGCTTTGAATAGCTTTTGATTTACTTATCGGAATGTCAGATTTTATATTGCAAAGTTCGTAACTGAGATATGTTTACAAATAAGTGCTGGGTAATTTTTTAAAATAAAGATACACTGGTAAAATGTGGATATTCTGGCCAATGTTTCTCTCCCAACTCTACGGCAATATTTCGGGAAGACCCATTTCTCTTCTAGTAGAACAACTGCTCCATTCACACACCAAGACTTGCATAGTCATAGTTTGACTAAATTGGCGCTTAGATACTTGACTGGCCTTCACACAACACTGATCAAAATCCCACAGAATGTCTTTCAGCCAAATTAGAAGGCATATTGGGAATGCGGAAACGACCCTCTCCGCTGTCAGCATTCACTTTAATTGTGATGGACGCTTGGAAAGGAATTCCAATGACCTCCTATGAAAAACTGGTGGAATATTTATCCAGAAATATGCAGACAGTCTGGATAAATATTCCATGACTGCATATGCAGATGCAAAAGAGGGGCCGATATCATATTAGTATATGCCACAGGACTCTCTTGGTTCATATCACTGAATGTCTGGATAATGTTGGCAGAGAGAGCAATAAATCCCTTTCAAGAACGCATTTTACCTGAATAAAGATATTTTCTTTTATTTTTTACTACTCTATTTGTTAATATTGGGAAATAAATTTTTTACCCCCCAAAATATGAGTTTTCAAACAAGTTTTTGATAAATGAAAGTATTTAAGAGTAGTTTTGAAATGGTTCACGCGATTTAATCTTATACTCTGTATTGCTTTGGGAAAAGAAAGAAATCGAAAATCCTTTAAGCGTTACATTAAGAAAAGATTTTCTTCGGATCATTTAAAATCCGATTGAAAGCTTTTAAAAGTAGGAAGTGATTTTCACTTTTAAGAAGTAACAGCTTTTAGGGGTTGGCTGATCTATACTTATACAAAAAGTACTTTCTTGGCGAAACTATTGGTAATTCCCATGGTCTGGAATGGACAAAAAAAATCCAATAACACCTAAAAGAGCTTTGAAATTCCATACTTAAATATGGTTTGGAACGTCTACACTTCAATGAATTGTATCGATTACTTTTTTAAACGTTTTATTTTCTGTCAGTGAAATGAAGTTAACCTTCTGAAAAACCGATTCACAACTAGATCGTTTATCTAGATTAAAAAATACGATTTAACATATTTGTATTAGGTTTTTATTCTTATTGATTTAGAAGTCAATTAACAAACATTTTATAGTTTGGACGATCACTGCTATATATATTCCAAATTTTATTAATGGGTGATTTTGCATATTTTGTTAAGAATTGTTTTAAAATGTCACTGTTTTTTAATTGCCGGTCAGTGTTTTTTAATTGCAAATAACGTAATCAATGTATCATCATCATCATATTTGGCTAGACAGCCCAGGGTGGGCCAGTGCCTTCCTTTGAATTCGAATCCACTTCTCTCTACTTTTGACACTTGTTCGCCAGTTTTTCTCCTTTAGAGTAAGGAAATCAGTCTCAACTAAATCTAGCCATCTCAGCCTGGGTCTACCTCTTTTCCTGTTCGTTAGGGGTTTGTGTAATAGGATTTTCTTTAAATTTGAGTCATCATTCCTTCTGAAAATGTGAGCTGCCCAGTTCATTCGATTTATTTTAATGAATTTCACAAAATCTGGCTCTCTGTAGATTTTATACAGTTCAGTATTATATCGTCTTCTCCAGGAATTATTTATTTTTATCCCACCAAGGATGGCCCTCAAAACTTTTATTTTCTTTTCTTTACTAACATTTTATTTTCACCAGCTAGAGTTAGGTTCCAGGTCTCAGAGCCATAGGTAAGTATTGGCCTAATTAATGTTTTATAGAGTAAAAGTTTTGTATTTTTTGATAAAAGAGATGATTTGAAAAAACGTTTTAAACCATAAAAAGCCTTATTTGAACAAATTAGACGACTCCGAATCTCATTGTCTATGTTATTGTCGGCAGTAACAATTGAACCAAGGTAAGTAAAATTCTGAACAGTCTGAAACCTGTGGGAACCAATCTCCAGATAGGATTCACTAGAATTTAATTTAGCAAGTACAGGCATGTATTTGGTCTTATCGGTATTGATGATTAGTCCCATATCCCTAGCAGCAAGCTCCAAAGAAAGGAAAGCTTCTTTTAATGCAGGAACAGTTCGTGCAATGATGTCTAAATCATCCGCATACGCCAATATTTGAATAGATTTTGAAAATATGTTGCCTCTGATATTGATTTCAGCATCTCTTATAACTTTTTCTAGAGCAACATTAAAAAGAAGACAGGATAAGGAGTCTCCCTGTCTGACTCCATTGTTTACTTTAATTTCTTCAGATAAAGATCCCAAAAGTTTGACTTTGCATACGGTGTTTGACATGCTTGCTTCTACAAGTCTAATTAGTTTTGGTGGTACTTGAAATTCAACCAGGGCTTCATACAAGCGATTTCTATTAATACTGTCAAAGGCTTCTTTGAAATCAATAAAGAGATGATGTGTGGTAATACCAAATTCCCTGGTCTTCTCTAAAATTTGTCTAAGTGCAAATATTTGATCTTTAGTAGATTTTCCCTTGCGAAAACCACATTGGTAGTTTCCAATTTGAGGGTCTATATATTGTATAAGTTTCTCAAATAAAATGTTTGACAAGATTTTGTAGGTAGTAGAAAGCAAACTTATACCTCTGTAGTTAGAACAAACCATGGTATCACCTTTTTTATATATTGGGCACATAATGGCAGTGTTCCAGTCAGAAGGTAAAATTTCAGCATTCCAAATATCAGTAATAAGATTATAAATTAGTTTTAGAAATACTGGACCATGACATTTTAACAGCTCAGCTGCTATCCTGTCGTGCCCAGTTGCTTTGTTGTTTTTTAACTTTTTAATAGCAATATCAATCTCGCCCAGTTCAGGTGGAGGTATATCTTCATTATTCTGATTTTCAAAAACGCTCCCAGAGCAATAGGATTGATCATGTTTACTGAACATTTCTTGGAAATGTTCACTCCATCTGCTGAGTACAGCCTGTTTGTCTGTCAGAATCAAACCATCTTTACTTTTGCAGAGGTTAGATGTTTGTTTAAAGTCCATTCGACTTCTATTAATTCGTCAGTAGAAAGCTCGGCTTTCATTTATTGTCTTCAGGGACTCAATACCTCTTAGGTTTTCCTCTTCAAAAGCTTTTTTCTTGCTCTTATGGATTCGCTTTTCCTCTCTCCTTAATCGTCCATATTCATCAGCATTAAATCTTGTATTCTTTTGAATCATTTTCTTATAAGCAATGTTTTTAGTATTGGATGCTGCAGCACACTCATCATCAAACCAATCTTTATTTGAATTCTTTTCCTTCTTACCAATAATGTTGTCAGCAGCATTACAAATTTTTTCCTTCAACTGTAGCCATTTTGACTCAACAGAATCATTCTCCCAGTGCATGTTAGTGAGAGCAGCTTCAACATCATTGATATATTTCGTTTTTATATCATTTACTTTAAGTTTATCACAGTTGAACTCCTTCAGAACTGTACCTTTTTTATTTTTAACCACGGATATTCTTTCTCGCACTTTTGCAATTACCAAAAAATGATCTGAATCAACATTGGCACCTCTGTAAGTCCGAACATCTAATAAATTAGAATAATGTCTAGCTTCAATAAGTACATGATCTATCTGATTAGCAAATGATCCATCTGGTGCTCTCCAAGTAGCTTTGTGAATCTTTTTATGGGGAAAGCAAGTACTCCCAATGATCAAATTATGGGAGGCGGCAAAATCAATTAACTTTAAGCCATTATCATTCGTAATATCATGCAGACTGTGTCGACCTATAACTGAATGAAATTCAGATTCCTTTCCCACCTTAGCATTAAGATCTCCAATAATTAGTTTTCTATCATGCCGTGGACAGTCATTAAAAATCTTGTCTAGTTCCTCATAAAAGGTTTCTTTTTCATCATCTGACTTGTCTTCAGTGGATGCATGAGCACAAATTATACTATAGTGGAAAAACTGTCCTCTGATCCTAATCGCACAGAGTCTAGGAGAAACAGCAATGAAGGTAATCAATGTATACTTCTGTGAATAGTGGGCGGTTTTAAGTTTTACTGTTTCTTTTCTTGATCCATTATTTATTTATCGTTATTATTAGTATCAACATATCTTTAAGCCATATAAGTGAGGTTTGAAACTGTTTGCTAAAAAATTGACAAATTTTTGTTGTTGTTGTTGTTTAATTTAAATTATTACAGCAATAAACATTTTGATGAAGAATTTTTATTTTAGTTTTTTAGTTAACATTGTTAATACTGCATCGGGTTTTATTAATTTGTTGGAAAATAAGTTCATATCCGATAATAACTTTTGCGATATAATTAATAGCGTGGTTTTAGGTTCATGCATGAATCTTACATACGCCTGGTTAGGTAAATCTAATATTGCATAGTGGTTAATATTGCATCAGGTTTTATTAATTAGTCGGAAAATTAATTCCTATCCGATCATACTTTTTGCGAAATAATAGGTTTATGCATGAATCTTACATATGCCTGGTTAGGCAAATCTAACATTGCATTATGTTTAATATTGCATCAGGTTTTATTAATTTGTTGCAAGATTAGTTCATATCCGATCATAATTTCTGCGATATAATAGTGTGAATGTAGGTTTATGCATAATCTTTCATAAGCTTGGTTAGGCAAATCTATGGGATATTATATAGGAGATTTTCTTATTGTTCCCGTTTTAGTTCATAAAGTTTTTTATAGAGGCAATGCAGAGAGTAAATTTTTAAAATTGAAAGGAAAATAATTGAAAATCACATCCCAATTTTTCGAAATTTTCTTATGAATGGTTTATGTCGATTATCCTCCGAGCATAGCGAAATCTTTTAATTTATAGGTCTTCCCTCCACGTTTTTTATTCAAAAAGTTTTAAACTAAATCTAGAAACATTTGGATGAAAATTGTACGACCTGACGCACGAATTTGCTTTTTTTTTTCATCTTAACTGTTTTACTGATGCAAAAGTTTGGAAACCATTAGTTTAATGTCAGACATTCTGTACTATAAATAATAAGTCTATTTCAGAACTTAGATTGGTCGTTCGGTCATACATTCAACGGTACTTCTGAAAGGCTTATTTTTTTTAACAATTTCAGTGCCGAAATTATGTTAAATGTTCAGTGTTAAAATTAATTGCTGTTGAATTTACGAAAATTATTACTATTAATTTTTACACTTGAATGTTACTTTTGAAAGATTTGTTTGCGTAACAATTTCAGGGTTAAAATTAAAACTTTAATTACAAACGTGTTAAGCAATTGAAACACTTGCTTTAGTGTCTTAGTAATTAGTATTTATAATTTGTTTTAGTTACTAACATCTGTCTGCTTCGTTGATTTTAATAAATCAATCTGTGATGAAAATTAACAATATTATGCAAGTTTTAGTCACTTTCAGACAGCAACAAGCAGAATTCATCCGACAAAAGTAATTTTTTATCAATCAATATTTCGATAAATTTTCGCATAGCTGGAACACTAAAAATTTAAAGTGATCTCTGTCATGGATGGTAATATAAATATAAGCCATTTCCTCGTCGCTATAAGTGGTATTTATAATGATATTGTCGTGAAATGGGATTTATCGTCATCAGTTTTCACCATATTCTTAATAGCTACATTAAGATTTCAGAGCCCTTTAGTGTATTACAATATAAGTTTAAATAGTTTTCTAGCCACTAGAGACAGGAGTTATCCATCTATTATCATAAGATGAAATTTTTAGTCAGTCAAATTTTTTATCACTTTCTGAATAGCTAGATCACTGACATTTCTGTGCTCTTTGTATCACAATATAAGTTTAATTTGTTTTCTAGACACTAGAAACGAGATTTATCCATTTTTTAGCTTAAAAAGGAATTTATCGTTAATCAAAATTCTAAACTCTTTCCAAACTGCTGGAGCACATAAATTATTTTTTAATATGTAAACAAACTAGCGTAAACTAGCGTTTCTCACGTAAATAAACTGACACACACAAAATATAATAAAACTTTCAAAAACCTGGTTTCTCAAGTGGCTAAAAAAGAGAAAATAATTCTATTTTTGTCACACCTAAAATGGTAAACTTAAAGCGTATCACCTTCTTCACAAACTTCTAACAACACCTAAAGTGTCTCACGTATAAATCTTTAAAAAAAGAGGTAAATCCTACTTTTCTCATTTTATCTGCGATAAAAGTATAATCATATTCGTCTCTTTAATCCACTTAAAAATGCGTTTTTTTTTAACCAACTGGCGGTTTAGCAAATAGGGAAATTGGGAGAATGTTTCCCCTTTATACAGACTCCATTTCCCTATTATTATATTCTATTATAATAATAGGGAAATAGAGAATATGATAGGGAATAGGGAATATGATTTCTCAGAACCATTTTTTTTCTTACATGAAAAAGGTTTTGCTATGCGGAAAAGACTGCGGGTTAATATGCGATTTTTTAAGGGTAGAACCGTCAGTGACTTTTCGAAGGAAGTTTGGTCTATTTTAAAGGGGAGTTAATCCATTTAGTTATGTAGTGGAAGTTGTTCTCGTTTTTTGATGGAGGTAAATTCATTGCAGTTTTTGTGAAGATTTTGAACGTAGTAATAATGATTATTAGTACGTTTGTGATTCTTACGACAAAGGGATTAATACCAGAGAGTTTAACAAAATTGTTTAAAAAAATTGTTGCCTTATTTTATTTTAGAAATATTATCATAAAATACACCATGTCCAAGATTTTTCAAAAAAACAAAAACAAAAAAAAAACAAAAACAAAAGAAGCTTCCTTATGGGGATGAAGAGATGCATATATTTCTAGCATGAAGATTAAAAGTAAGTGAATTGTTCTTAACGGAGAGTTAGTAGCATGGAAAGAGATTCATAGTTGTCGATTTATCGAAAGATAAAATATCCAAAAACAGAGCTAACCCCCCCCCCGTAAGTAATATTAAATTTGAAATAATTTGGCTACAGTTTAATCACCAAAGAGACAGTACGAATTAATACAACTGTGAAACATTTTTGTGGTAAGAGAAAAAGTAACTTAAGGAATAAAGAGTTAAAAATAGATTTTGATATTCGATTTAGTCGCGACAATGAATTAATGAGTTTTACATTTGTAGTGAATTCAAAAGTTAGCTGTTAAATTGATTGTTAAAGAAGAGAAACAGATATTCTTATTTGTTTTTTTAATGAAATTTAATAAAAATTAAATAATTTGCTTAAATTAAAATTAGATAAAGAATGATTGAAAAAAATTAAATTTAAGAAATTTTTAAAACTAAGAAATATACAATGCCTATTATGGCATCACAGGGTTTAAAGTTTTTATTTTATTTACATCACTGAATCTTAGCATCAACCCACAACTGGTTATTGTGAAATGAATATCACTTCTATCTACAAGGGGGGGGGCGATATTTGCGAAACTAACCTGAACCATCCCGAAGCAATGAGAAAAGAAAACGATCTTTATAACAACAGACTCGAACAGATGAATACAACTTACTCTCTGCCTCCTCTATCTTTCTGAAGAGAAAGAAGATAACTTTATTCTCGCAAGAGAGAGAGGGTCGATTTCTTACCTTCTTCTATCGAAGGATGAAGAGAGAGATTGAGAGAGGAAGAGATGCTATTTTTCTCTTCATCCAAAGCAATCTTTCTACTTCTACAGCAGCGAGTGTATAATCTTTCATCTCTCTTTCTTATCTTTTCTAAAGAAGAAGATCCATCATGTACCTAATTGAGGGTTGCAATCATCCCTCTACTCTCATGGAAATAGGGATTCCACCTTCATAACAACCTCTGTTGTTGTATGCTCTGCTCCTCCGAATAAGAAATAGGGATCTGTTGAATATTATACCTTTGCAAATTACTGCCGAAATTAAATCACTACTTAATTAATTTTTTTGCAAGCAATTTATTATTATTTCATTTTCGCTGTCTTCATTTTCTAAAAATTAATAAGTTTAGTCTAAATAATTCAGAAAGAAAAAAATCCTATTTCTCTTATGCAGGGAAGCTGTCAGGTAGCAAGGAGCATTATACGGATGAACACTGTTAAATAGAAAATGCACTTTAAAATAAAGAAATAGTATGAACGAATGAGTTCTCAGTCACCAACGGAGCTTGAACTCAAATGAGCAATCTAAGACCTTTACCCTCCCGTCATATAGTTCGAACGATTTTAAAAGTAGACAAACAATTCTGAAGAGTTTCCAAATTGCACTGTGATAACACTCGGTTGCGGTAGAAGTTTTGCCAACCATTTAAAAGTTCACTTCTCATCGTAAATTAAGTGATTTCGTGATGAAATGTTTTTCATAAATAGATGGAATATTGCTAAAAGGATGCTAAATGATCAAAAAAGAGAATTTTATTTTGAGACATTAGGTTTTGCAACTGCTTTTGGTTGGAGCAAATGAAGCTAACTTCATGAAGTTAGGAAATAATAAAATGTCTCATTTAATCAGGTTTCACCTACAGTTTCTTATAATTTACTAATTTTAAACTTTTAAAGTGTAACAGATTGCACACAATATTGCCCAATTTAGTATAGTGTATATTTCGAGAACACTGGTGAAAAGTAACAATTACTTTTACATTAAATATATACACAATACGAATTCTATTTGCATATTTGTAGTCGACTTCATGCGATGAAATAAATGTAAAAAGAATTCTTACAACAGGGCACTGTGAAACAGAAGTTCATTGAGGTTAAGACTCCACAATTTCGTCATCAACGGCATAGTTGTGTTGCCATTGCTGACAAGCTGTTCTCATCAATGTCAAGCTGGTTGGGCTTCAAATCACCACTGAGGATCAAATCCCTGTTCTTCACAATAATAACTCAGTGAGCCACGCTGGCTCAGAGGATGGAGCGTTCGCCTTCCAATGAGGCGAACCGGCTCATGGGTTAGAGTCCCCTTGCGGTCAGGCTAACCGTGGGAGGATCTCGTGGTCTTCCTCTCCATGTAACGCAATTGCGGGTTAGCTTCATCAAAAAGTCCTCAAAAGTTAGTAGTCGTAAACACATAAAAATTGAGTCGGCTGTTCAACGATGGTTATAAAATAATAACTCAGAGGAACCGCGTTGGCTCAGGGTATAGAGAGCTCGCCTTTCAATGAGGTGAACCGGGTTAGAATCCTAACCATGGCTGGTCAATTCGTATTCCGCATCTGGCTTGCAACGACCACAGTGCTGACGTAAAATTCAGTGATAGTCTGATCACTGGCTCCCGTTGCCACCAGGCTAACCTTAGAAGATTTTTATGGTTTCCCTCTTCATGTAATGCAAATGCAGATTAGTTCCATCAAAAAGTCTTCAACGAATACAAATTTTCCTTTACTTGCTGCAGGAGTTCCCTCGTCTTCTGGATTGGTTTCAGAATTCCAAGGTTGTAAAGTTAAACAAAATTGAATCGGCTGTTCAGCGATGTTTATAAAAAAATGAGATCTCAGTACCTTACTACTGAACTATCGCGTCTTTTCGAATGGAATTAATTGCATCGTAATATCGAGCTAATTACAAAACTCTCTATTATTTTCTATTCCGACAAGCATTTTTGAACTAAGCCCTCATTTCATTAGGCTAATTGGAAAATATATTCTTCTATGCTCATTTTGATTGATTTATTTCGGACAGTTTGCAATAAGCCTGAAATAGTGAATACTTGTTGTAAGTAGTTATATTAAAGTTTTCATTCAATAAACCAAAGCCAATGCAATTTTACGAACATTTTTCTAATCTGTATCGAGGTTTATAAGTTGATTGCAATAAACCTAAGCAAATTCAGCCCATTTGTCGAACTCATCGCACATTTCTTAACTTGTATAGGCTGATTCCAATCAGTTAAGATATATTAAGCAGCCTAATATATTCAGATGAAGACCTTTCAATGAACCTGTAGCATTGCAAACTACCAGCGATATTTTAAGGAACTTTATTTTTCAATTTACATTGACATTAGAATATATGAGTTGACATTAGCTTACATGAGTTCCAAGTGTGCTATATGCATAAGAGCCTAAATACAGTATTTAAAGTTATTCTATGCAAATAGTAATCTAATAATTCTCTATATTTTATATTCCGAGTGTAAGTTAAATATGTTAACATTTTACCTTCAAAAGCAATGAAATATTTTTTTTTTCGATTCATGAAAAAACTTTTAGTTTCACATAAAAAGAATTTAAAATAAATATTACACATGAACTGAAAAAGTAAACGTAATATTCAAATAGGATTTAGTCAGAACATTCACCGATATGTCAGATTATCGGAATTTTGGCGACGGAATTCCTAACAAGAGAAAGAAATAGGATTGCAATTGCAAAACAGCGCATGCTCACAAGAAAGGTATCGAATTTAGGATTTCAAATAAAAGATTTAAAGGAAAAAGTTATGAATTTAGATATTGGATTTACACATTTATAGAAACATGGAAGAAATACGATATATTTTTTTATTATCGAAGTTGTGTCATATTTATATGCTAATAAGAAGGCATATGAATTATGCATTTCTTAAATTTGGGAAATATAAATGCAAATATAATGTTTTTTAGAACCTAGGCATTTAACTAACAAAAGAAATATAATATAGATGGGGAGGGTAGAAACCATATAAATGTTATTTTAAATCTTGGTCTTGACTTTTCACAGATAGTTATTCTTTTATTTTTACTTTTTACTAAGGAAAATTGTACGATAGAGGTGTTTACGCTTATTTTACAAAAGTTATGTATGAAAAGACATACATTATAAACCTATTTTTTTTTTTAAAAATGAATGTAATTAATATTTTCGTAAATTCAACTCACTAAGCAAAACTATTTAGGGTCAAAAAAGTTGTCCGTGAGTTTTTTATTATGGACACAGCTCGAAATGCGTGTTTAAGAAAATGGAGAAAAATCGAAATATGTTTTTGCAAAAATGGACACATCTCGAAATACGTGCTTAAAAAATGGACAGTGCTTGAAATGCGCGTTTAAAGAAATTTAGAAAAATCGAAATATATTTTTGCAAAAATGGACACAGCTCAAAATGCCGGTTTAAGAAAATGGACACTGCTTGAAATGCGTGTTTAAGAAAATGGAGAAAAATCGAACTATTTTCTTGCAAAAATGGAAGCAGCCCGAAATGCGTGTTTAAGAAAATGAACAGGTGCTCGAAATGCGTGTTTAAGGAAATGGAGAAAAATCGTAATATGTTTTTGCAAACATGGACACATCTCGAAATACGTGCTAAAGAAAATGAACAGTGCTTGAAATGCGTGTTTAAGAAAATAGAGAAACACTGAAATATGTTTTGGAGAAATGGACACATCTCGAAATACGTGCTTAAAAAATGGACAGTGCTTGAAATGCGCGTTTAAAGAAATTTAGAAAAATCGAAATATATTTTTGCAAAAATGGACACAGCTCAAAATGCCGGTTTAAGAAAATGGACACTGCTTGAAATGCGTGTTTAAGAAAATGGAGAAAAATCGAACTATTTTCTTGCAAAAATGGAAGCAGCCCGAAATGCGTGTTTAAGAAAATGAACAGGTGCTCGAAATGCGTGTTTAAGGAAATGGAGAAAAATCGTAATATGTTTTTGCAAACATGGACACATCTCGAAATACGTGCTAAAGAAAATGAACAGTGCTTGAAATGCGTGTTTAAGAAAATAGAGAAACACTGAAATATGTTTTGGAGAAATGGACACATCTCGAAATACGTGCTTAAAAAATGGACAGTGCTTGAAATGCGCGTTTAAAGAAATTTAGAAAAATCGAAATATATTTTTGCAAAAATGGACACAGCTCAAAATGCCGGTTTAAGAAAATGGACACTGCTTGAAATGCGTGTTTAAGAAAATGGAGAAAAATCGAACTATTTTCTTGCAAAAATGGAAGCAGCCCGAAATGCGTGTTTAAGAAAATGAACAGGTGCTCGAAATGCGTGTTTAAGGAAATGGAGAAAAATCGTAATATGTTTTTGCAAACATGGACACATCTCGAAATACGTGCTAAAGAAAATGAACAGTGCTTGAAATGCGTGTTTAAGAAAATAGAGAAACACTGAAATATGTTTTGGAGAAATGGACACAGCTCGAAATACGTGCTTAAAAAATGGACAGTGCTTGAAATGCGCGTTTAAAGAAATTTAGAAAAATCGAAATATATTTTTGCAAAAATGGACACAGCTCAAAATGCCGGTTTAAGAAAATGGACACTGCTTGAAATGCGTGTTTAAGAAAATGGAGAAAAATTGAACTATTTTCTTGCAAAAATGGAAGCAGCCCGAAATGCGTGTTTAAGAAAATGAACAGTTGCTCGAAATGCGTGTTTAAGGAAATGGACACTGCAAAAAATTTGCCTTTTAATTTTTCAACCAAAATTTAACAACAAGGTATTTCATGACTCGTGACGATCTTTTAAAAAGAACTGTTGAGCTTTAATCAAATTTCAAAAATGAATAACTTAATAAAAATATACGAAGTGATAAAAGAAAACATGTTAAATGATTTAGACAGAACATTATGAATTCACTTGGATCCACAATTTATTTTTTTAAAGAAGAGCAATTTTCTAAGAGAAGTTTGAATAGCGGAATTAAATGTTATGTCAATTTTTTTAAACACGCATTTCGAAACGCGTCAGTTTTTATAAAAACTCATTTTGAGTTAATATAAATTATTGAGAAAGACAAAAGAAAAATATTTGACACGTTGTTTACTGTTAATTAAACCAGTTAATTAAATAACGGTTGTGAAAATAAGGGCTGACTGAATTCGTAGTTAACTTGCAATTGTATGATTAACTGCACCATTTTGTAGCATAATTATAAAACATATCATACTTAAAAAACAAACATTTAAAAAAATTATTTAAAAAAAATTATTTAATTAAAATAAAATTTCTTTTTCCAGTTAGTGTTTGTTTACTAAAAATAAATCAGGTTGTTGACTGTTTCAATGCACATATCGAGTTCTAAGTCGAGAAACATTTAGTGAGAATGAAAATATTTACTAAAAAGGAGCGTGAACGGCGTAATTCAAGGGCGTGAGTATTTGGACTCCCTAATTCTGTTACTCAGATAAGTGTAAAACCACTTTATCTTTTTACAATCACTAACTCGTCACCAAAAATGTTAATGACAATATAAATGTAATTATCGTGACACATTATTTGTTTCATGCATAATTTCATACATCAATGTATGAAAGTTATTTAATAAAATAATATAAAGTAAAACCAAATAATGAAGAAATGAATTTCTTCTTTAGTGACATGAACAGTGTTTTCCCATGAAAATTTTTTTCTTGATAGCTGCATGGTCCCGACGACACTGCATAATTTATAATAGCACATAAAAGTATAATTTTGCAGAAAAGCATTTTAAACAAGCGCTAAAATAGCATTTACTAACATATGCATAACCAATTTATCAATTAGTGATATCAGTTTGTTGGAATGAGAAATTGCAGATTAATTTGATGAACCAATTAAAATTAAAATATTAAAATTAAATATATTGGTAAAACAATAAATTAATTAAATATACAAAAATAAAATATGAATTGTGACTTGCTCATAACACTAATTCATCTTTTGAAAAATAACTTCAAAAAATGATTTAAAATAAGTTAAATTTCAGTGGATTACTGAATACCAGTCAATCTAATTAAAATTCCCTATGGGCCTATCCCTCCCTCACTATTTGCTTATAAAAATCACTATTTGTTTATAATTAACATTGTATTAACATTTAAAGTAAATCAGTTCAAAATTGGTTGAGTTAGATATACAGCAAGTAAGAGAAACATAGTTTCGAGTAAATTGCGTTTAAAGTTTTGTGATCAATAACACGTATAAATATATAAAGCTAAGTATAATGCATCAATACCAGGTCCATAAGATCCTTATACTTCATCATTTTAAGCGGTATCAAGTGTTAGTCAACCCCTTTTAACCATGCGATATATTTTTAGAGTAGCAGCCGAAATTCTATAGCCATCAATATTTTGAGCATATTTTTCGGTGGATTTCTTCTCAATTTGTAAATATGCCTAATTGTAATGCAGTCAATTTTTTCTTTCATTTCTTGAAAACTTTACTGAACTGTTTTCCTTAAAAACAATCGTGGATTTATATAGGAAATAGAGACATATTATTGTAGCTATATTTTCTTCATTAGATTTGTAATTATTCATAATTGTAATGCAGTAAATTTTTTCTTTCATTTCTTAATAACTTTATTGTGATGTTCCCCCTTTAAAAAGTGGGCCATTTATATAGGAAATCGAGATATATTATTGCAGGTATTTTTTTTCCCCATTAGATTTGTAAATATGTCAGAAGGATTTATAAACAAGCCAAGAATAGGCCGTTTCGTATCCAGTTAAACACTTCGCAGAATTTTTATAGAAATGATGATACAAAATAATGTTATATCCTACTTCATTTTATTTTTTAAAACTGAGTTGTAACTCAAAGCTATTATGACGGCTTTTATTACATGATTTATGACAAAAAAGAATAGTGTCTCTATTCTGAGGGTCGCCTCGGGAATGAGATTCGGGACTCCCCCCTCCTGTTATATTTTAAAAGATTTTTCTTTCTGTTTAAAAAGAAACATTTGATGCATGTTGTTGTGCTACACTTTATTCAACGGGGTTTAAAGGAGAAAAAAAATGTTTAGATGTATTTATCCTCAAAACTTTTCAGCTATTTTATAGCTTTTAAGAAGCCAAACTGCTTTATCTTTTGAATCACAGCTTTTTCATGTTTTTCACGAGTAAAAATGAAAAGAAAAAACGCTTTTGTGAGAAATACTTTCAAACCCTTTAATGCTTTTTAGCATGATGGCCCAACTTTTCATTTTGAACAAAAAGTTAATTTTTTGGAAAAAATTTCTTGGAAAATATTTTTTTATTCAAAATAAGAGGCATGGGATGTATCTTTAAAATTGCTTAAAAACTGCACGCATCTCATATTGCACGCAACTATAAAAAAAGTTCATTCCGGAAATGATTTGAGATTTGAACTAGGCTTGGGCAAAACGGACCACCAAGGTGATTGATATTATTTTATTTTATAACTGTCGTTGAACAGCTGGGTCATTTATTTGAGTTTACGTCTACCGATGTTCAACTCCAAGGCCTTGCACTTTTGAACCCAATCCAACTGATAAGGGGACTCTTGGATCAAGTATTGGGAGAAAGTTTCCTTCATGGAGGACGTTTTGATGACATGCATTTGTGTTGCTTGGTAAGGTAAACTAAGAAAACTTCACATGGCTATCCTGACGTCAAGAAGAATCTATTCATGATCCGTCTAGTACTGATGGTATTTTATGTCAACACTGTGGTCGGCGCGATCCGGGTGGGGAATTATTTTCTATCAGCCATCGCTGGGATTCGAAACCAGATCACTTCATTGAGTGTTGAGCTCCCTTGAGCCCCCACAACTCCCTTGAAGGCAATTGGATTCAACAGAATCTGTTCCCTTAAGTGATTCAAATAGCTTATAGATTCGATTTACTGATTCGAAATATTTATCAAATTTAAAACTGAGTTTAGTTTTTTAGTTGACTTAAATCACTATCTAATATCAATAATAAAGTTAGATCAATCACAAAAAAAAAGATCTCTTCAAAATTATCTTTTTAACTTTGAGACGAATACGGGGCAAAATAATTAAGATAGTTAACATGCGTACAGTAACTTGTATGCGTCCCCAAATAAAGTAGAGTTCTTTTACAGATATTTTTTACGTTAACGTACATTTAATTTTTACACAGTGAAGTACAAACAAATCTAACGTTTTGTTTGCTATTTCAAGTGTAGTTCCTAACGTCATCAAACTTCAACAGAAAGAGACATATCATGGATCAATTAGTATCAAATGATTCGTACAACCATTCGAATGGCATAATTTGGATTACTATTCGAATCAAGAAATTCTGATCACAGCTTCAAATAACCTGATTGTTATAGTGATTTCAAATGTATAACCTTCGAATCAAAATACTTGGTTTGAATCAAAGCTTTTGGTTTGAAACAAGAGATTTAAGTCTGTATTTGAATCAAGTGATTCAGATCACTGATTCAAACGAATCAAATTGGATCACTGATTTGAATCAGGTGATTCACATCTTTCTTTGGTTCAACGAAATTATCTGTAATTTTTAACTCAAATTAAGTAATTCAAATCTCTAACTCTAATTTGTTTGAATGTCCGTTGCCTGATATGATCCAAGTATCTAATTCTGATCAAACGATTTATATCACTTGATTCAATTTACTAATTGCAAATCAAATGATTAAAATACCTAATTCTAACCCAGTGATTCAATTCCTTAATTCAATTCACTTGATTCAAATTACATCAAATTATGCATCTTAAATTGAATCAAGTAATTCAGATTCGGTATATTCAGTAAGTTAGAAAATTATTCGAATCAGGCTATTTGTATCGCCGATTTATTTAAATATAGTTTATTTTAATTTTATCTTTCAATTTCAGCTCTTTTTTAAAAAACAAAAACAAAAAACAAATAGTAAATAATAGATGCAGCGTTTAGGTTCACATACATATTCAGAAGACAATTATGGCCCTAGGTACTGTTTGATTAAGAGGCTAATGTATAAAAGAAGTGTTTCTAGTAAGATTATGGCACTCACTTTATAAAATTAATTACAATTATTTAGTAAGCAAACTATTTGGTTACTTGAAAAAAGAAAAAGAAAAAAAAAACAACAACACAGTAAACATTGGGGGTATAGTTTTTATTCTACTAGTATATCGACACTTCTATCCTTATAAGAATTTTTAACCTGAAATAGTTGTTTTTATGTATACGAACTAATTTTGTATTATCACCAGTTCTCATTATTTTATGATGTTAAGTCGTATGTCTTAAAATTCGATTTCTCAGAAACTATTCGATTAATTTTGTTCAAATTTTTTTTATTTTTCTACATAAAATTACATTCTTCAAAATAATGTAAAAAATTCAGTACAAATTTTTTTTCGACTAGCATTAAATAATAAAAAAATAAATATATTTAAAAATTATTTTCTGCATGGAATTTTCTTTTTTGAGAAACGAATTTTAAAATTATGGGAATTTTTTTTTCAATTCCCTTAAAAATTTATCGAATTGCGAAAGAAGTATAATTAATATTAAGAGATATAAACTTTCGGCTGCTTTTTTGACCAGATTATTAGACCATATTGAGACTAAGCCAATCTCCAGATTAATATAATACACTATTAAAAATTTTTTCTGCAAAAATGAATAAATAAATTATTTATTTAATTGTTATTTTACCATTGTTATTTTACAAAAAAGTGAGATAATTATAAATAAGATGGTACTCACACGGTGAACTGTGAGAAAAACCATTTATTAACTGGTTTCACATAACACGGTAAAAAAAGATTTTTATCGCATCAACTAGGCCTACCCAATGAAGCCACTTAGTTCCTTGCATGTTGGCACATATTATAAACGAGAGGGCTAATCTGTCAATCTCATAACCGTCAGAACAGGGATTTGAGTCCCGGAATTGACACTACAATATTTCCTCCATTCCCTTCAAGACTTTCTTTTGTCCTGGAATCCCCGATTTGTGACCCTGGACTATTAGAATACAATATCCTCATTCACGCATAGATAGCAGTGCCATAAATCTGCTTAGCGTAAAAATGATAGGATGAATCTTATGATAGGAGAGGCAATACGATAAACTAATTAAACCACATTTCGCTATTCATTTGCTAAAATACAACTTAAGTCCAATGCCCATTATTAAATGGAAAGCCTACCATCAATGTTCAGTTAAATTTCTTTTTTATATTTTGAAACTATGCTGGTTGTAAATGGTTAAAGAACGGTATAGTTTTGCATCCATGTTTTTTTAATCATATTAGTTCTAAACGGTTTCAAAACCGTAAAGTTAAAAATATTCTTTACCGTAAAGTTTATGGTTAATTAGATGAAACGAAGACTGCTGATTATCTTACCGTAATTTTAAAATGAAAACTCTTAACAGTGTACTTCACAGACCACTGTTAAATTTTCAATTGATACTGGTGCTGACGTTGGTGTTATTTCAAAATCGAAATTGTGTGGTAAGGATGATGCCTCACTGAAACGGTATGCTACTAATGATACAGAATGTGCAGTGGGCAAAATAAAAAACTGACCATCCTAAATAACTTTTGATCCTAATGATTGTATCTTCACGTTCTAGGACTCAATCTCAGTGGTTTAAGTTTGTAACCTCAAATATGCTAAGTAACTAGTGAAATCAGACAAAAAAGAAATCTAACTTTCTTTGAACAAACATAACTTTATTTTACCGGATTCAGATATCTTAGTCCCCAAAATAGGGGGTAGTCGCAATCTGGGAAATAGGGTCCTCCTGGTTTGGTCAAAAGAGTGATCCTGAGTTTAAAAGTCTTAATGTTAATTTTACTTTTTGCGTAGTTCACAACATTTGGAGGACTTTTTATGCGAATTGAAAAATTTTGCGCACAATTATAAAATTCATTTAGTCAAAGATAATTTCCAAGAAAAATATAGATTTTAGAAATATTTTATTACTTTTAATTATTTTATTTAATAATAGTCAAAAAATTTTGAATTGTAAGGTATTCAATTTTTTACATCAATTTAAAGAATGTAATCAAAGAATTTTACATGACAAAATACAAAATTTATGCAAAATAGATTTTTTAAAAAAAAATGCATTTTTAAAATTCGATTTATGAGGAACTTTTCAATCAATTTTGTATTTTGAAATGAAAATTACATTTTCCAAAATGATGTAATAAATTTTACCCCTTAACAATACGAAATGTTTCGATTATTATGAAATAAAATAATACAAAATTATGGAAATACTTTAATAAAAGTTGTTTTTTGCATCGAAATATCTTTGAGTAAACGAATTTTATAATTGTGCACAAATTTTGTTTTTAATTCGCTTAAAAAGTTTTCGAGATATGTGAAATACTAAAAAAATGAAATTAACATTAAAGGGTTCAAACTTTAAATCGCTCTCTTGTCCAAACTATTGACACCATATTTCCTTGATCTTTGATGATAGATTCGTTTCAAAATGTTGACATAAGAAACGCAACCTCTTTTGCTAAAGAAAAGCTGTGACCGGACGAGATATGACTTCTGTGTTTGTTGAATTTCACTTTTGTCAAGTTTAAGAATATTATCTGCTATCTAACGCGTAACCTATCTCACCGAAAGAATAATTTGTTTCTTTGTGATATTTGTCAGCACAATTTTAGCTTTAAAAAAATAAAAAATTTTTAAGCTTTAATTTTCACTTTTATATCAAATTTTTTTCATTTTTTATAAATTTTATCTATTAAAAATATATTGTAATAGGAAAAAATGTCAAATTTAAATTTAAAACATTCAAACTTGGCATAGAATAATGAAATTGAAATAAATCAATTATATATTTTTTCATTGTCTTTGTAAGTAACGCGGAAAAGTTGACAATGGATTATCCCGTTTCGTATAGTTAGATTTAATTTTCGAAACACTTATTTTTAAAGAGATTTATCAATTATTCTCTATGTAATTTAATTTTAACTTCCATTTCGTTCAGGGAAGTACATTTCACTTTTTTTTCTTCATAAAATAAACACCTATCTTAAAATTTAATTACTAGGCAAGAAAATGCTTTATACGCTATTAGTTTTTCAGCGCTACAAAAATCTTATTTCGTTATTTCGTCTTTTAAACTTAAAAGCATCAGTGCGGAAAATGCACCCAGTATCTGTCATTAAGTTACCGTGTCTAAATAAATTTATTTAATTTATTTCAGTAAAAACCCTTCAACGAGTTTTTTTCGTCGATTAAATACCTTTTCCTCAGGAGAGAGTGTTAAGAAAATCCATTAGAAAGACCGAAAGAGCGAAACTTATTTCGTTTTTTAAATAGAAAATACGTATAATTACATTTTTAGATGGCGAAATTTGAAATCAAATTAAGAATATTTCTAGCTTTGGAAACCAAAAGTATAAGTTCGAATTTTAGATAATTCTAATTTTAGAGATGCATACATATGTATATTAGGGGGAATTTAATGCATTTTTGCTTTAAAATAATAATGACTAAACAATTAAGTTTTGTTTAATTTAGTGAACATGAAATAAAACTTTCATATTTATACTTTGTCATACTTATTTACATTATATTTACAAGTACTTACATTTCATATCATCATTCGGACTAAATTATTATTCCTTTAATTACTACTATTATTATTCATTTATTTTCTTGAATTTTATTCCATTATATTTGTAAGAGAATATCGTCACTTGTTTTCAGTAGTTTAATTTCTGACTTATGTTGATCGCTTTTATAAAGGGAAGTAAATAGTTTTCGCTCTGTCTGATGCTATAAGAATTTTTTTAAAATACATAGAAGCATTAAAAGGGGATGCACTTTAATTATAGAGCAATTATTAAATAATTTTATTTTATTTAATTTAAAAACGATGAAATGTCAACACTTCCAGACATAGCGAAGACAGCACCCTGCTGCGGTAATAAACTTCACATTTAGTTCGATGATAATTTTATCATTTTCTTTTGTTAATTTTAATCGAAAGAATTCGCTTCGACCGAAACTCTCAAATTTGCTTTAAAATTGTTTGGTTATTTGTTTAATTTTAATACCTTAAAATGTTTGAATATTTTATAAAGTATTTTGATTAAATATTTCAACTTCTCTCTGTTAATATTTCTTCTTAAATTTAATTTTAATATTTCTCAAAACGTATTTTATCATACTGAATAAAATACACATTCATATGTTTCTCATGCAACGTTCATAATTTTTTCTGTGTGTTTTGCTACAATAATCTCTAATAAAATAAAATAATAAATAAAATAAAAAAGTAGTACTGTGCTGTAATACAGGGTGTCTATAAAAGAACTCCGGGGTTTTGAGGCAAAATATTTTAATGAGATAAAAACATACATACATGTTTTATACATGGCTGAAAAGCTTACATTATCAAGTTTTTTTTAACACTTAGTAAAGTTCTATATGAGCCAAGTTAGTGGCAAGGCAGACGTCTAAACGGTATTCTACCTCTTTCCATGTCCTGGCGAGCATGTCTGGGGGGACGGTTGCCACACAATTGACTATTCGTTCCCTGAGATCTTGGTAACCCCAACTCCAGGCTGCATCCTGTCAACGATTTCTTAGGGCTTCGAAGGCATGTAGCTTGGATTCTGTCCACTTTCTCTTGAGACACACTCGGCCTACCCGGCGACTTTTGCTTCAAAACACTTCCTGTTTCCTTAAATGCACTGAACCATTGACGAATGGTTTTGTCAAAAGGCGGGTTAACGCCATAGTTACGTCGAAAGTTTCTTTGTAGGGTAACTAAAGACTTCGTTTCTATGAGCCAAATAACACATAGAGCCTTTTGTTGCGGAGTCGCCATCATTTCAAATTTCGCGACGTCATTTCAAGGTCAACGCCCTGCAGCGCAGCCAACAGTTGATACAAACATTCCCAATTGGTATGAGTAAAACTTTTTGAGCTACTCTTTTCAGAGAAATCGACTAAATTTTGCTATCTTTTATAGTTAGTGAGATATGAATTTTTAAAACCCCGGAGTTCTTTTATAGACACCCTGTATTATTTAAAAAAAATCTTCGATAATCTCAAAGAAATTTCCGTAAAAATTGGAGGTTTAACTGTTACTTTAAGCAGCCACCTACCTTCTTTGCAAAAAAGAGCCAAGTCAGTAAATGTGACACACTTGAGCAAAAGTGGATCATTAATTTATACGCTTAATTTATAATGCACTTTACCTCAGTTCGGGGAGGTACAATGTTGGTAACAGCATCAAGCTACGAACACATACGACCCGGATTCGTAATCAGCCGGTGCCACTCTCTCACACTTCGACTACATTGTTGGACTCAGATAACAAACACGCATCTCTCTCAATTCTCGACAGATGGCAGCATTACACACTATTTTGCCTCGTTTCACGGTTCGCATAGAATCGACAAACAAATCACTTGAACCACAAATAAAGTTAAGGCATGAACTGATAGTAACTTTTACAGTCAGTGACCATACATTTTAGAAGAAGGAAAAATTATAATTAGGCATCTATTTGTAGATCAATGACAGCTTTACGGACAAAATTTTATTTCTACGGTAAGGGATTGAAACCCTTTATGCTGGTCAGTTATCTTAATGGCACAGGGATTTTGTTTAATTTTTTTAATATTTTTTTACAGAGTATAATACCGGAATGATCTGTTTACTTGCTTAGTCCTGGTACATAAGTACGTGTTGGGCCGTGACTTCCCTAACAATTCCAATCCAAAGCTGTCTGCCTCGTGGTTTGACTTTCAAATGTCACATTTTCAAGATCTTGAGGTCTCTCTCAGCCTCATTTATCCATCACTTTCTTTGTCTTTCCCATTTTCTTTGACCTTGACAGTTGCCATTAAACATCCTTTTTTGTGCATCTGTTGCCATTTTTTTTCTATATGCCCCTACCATTGGATTCTTTTTGATATAATATATTTTATATTTTTTTTTATTCTCTTGGATTTCATTGTTGAATCTATTTCACCACATATTTTACTCTCTGATTGGTGCGAAATTGGCTCTTAATATTTTTTTCTCCCAGGTAATCAACATCTTTTCAAGTTTTTGAGCCACAGATAACCATTGGTTTAGTTTCGGTTTAATAAAGTAGCTTTAACTCATTTAAATGCTCGTCCTTCTCTTTTCGATCAAGCTGTCATCTTCTCGGATTCCCAAGCTGCAATTCTGGCCATTGCCAACTACTCTCAAGCCCCTAGCTCTTTGTCCATTGTGAAATGTAGATCTTTAATGACAGAGATGGGTGAAAAATATAAAACAATTGCCTTACAATGGATCCCATCCCACTGTGGTATCTCCGGCAACGAAAAAGCTGATGCACTGGCCAAAAAAGGTTGCTTCGTTAATCAAGCCCCAAATAACTTGTTTAGCTATATAAATCCACTTCGTTAATGATTAATCATGCAATTAAGACAACACATATATCATTGCTAAAAGAACAGACAAAAGAAAAATCGTGGGGAAATGACATCCTTAATCTCCCCGATTGCCCAAGAAGTAGCGCTGTAGCTGCCTTTCGTCTTGCTACCAAGCACGATTGCTTATACGCTCATCTTTTCCGTCTTAAAATGGTGGATAATCCTGCCTGCCCCCTCTGCCGCAGTGGTGCGACGATGAATGCTGAACAGCATCTCAACTGTTCAGTTCTCACGAAGAACTGCATCTACTCCCGATACTGGGAGGCTAGAGAACTTTTGTTCAATTTAAGTTCTTGATTTAATTTTTGTGTTTGATGTTTTGTTTTTGTATTTTGTATATTTCATATCTTTCTGTATTTGTATTTTTCTTTTCTTTTGATCTCTGTACGGCGTTAGGATAATGTGTATATCGCCTGCTGCATTGGAAATATAAAAAAAAGTTTCGGCTTAATATACCTTAATTTTTTTGTGTTTCGTGGCATATCTGCTTAGATGACATTATTTTTATTCTTTTCTCTTTGTTTTAGCTTTATTTACAGGTAGCAAGTTTAATCTCGTAATTTATTTTATTAGATACAATATTTTGCGTTACCCTTCCCCCCCACTATCAATTGCAAAATGGTAGATATAAAGTAATCAAGACATTGAATAGAAGAAATAGAATTAATTTTGCTTTTAGTTTACCATTAGATAGGGCGTGTCGTTCCCTGAGGAAATTTGAAGCTATGTTTGAAGAATGACGCTAATTTATACTCTCACGCAAAATCTTAATTTACTTTCCATGAGAAATCATCTTTTGTTATTCGTAACAATAGCTAAGTTCACATACAGTAAATATTCGAACAAAGCTTTGAGGCAAATGAAGGTGAACACGGTGTTCGAAAATATTCGGTAAACGGTTATTTATCATGAACTTCATACATTAAATATGAAAAGGAATCTAATTATTAAAACAAAGCTTTTGCTTAATTATCAAATTATTTTTAGTTTAGGGCACTATAAACCGATTTATTTCGATTTTTAATAAGGTATTCATTAAACCCTAAACGTCATTCGTATATGCTATTTGAATTTAGTTAATAAACGGCACTTTGATTATTTTTACAATGTACTTCGATCCTTGATTTTGAATTTTTAAATATTTTTTTTATTTTTAAAAACAATAGCTTTGGATACAATTGAAACTTCATAAATTGTAACATAATTGATCCGCAGAAGTTTGGAAAGGATGTGCAGGGAGAAAAAAAATCTGTTAAAATTACTGTATTGCATGATAATGACATTTCTAAAAAAAGAATAATGGTTATAAAACCAAAATATACCTATTTTAAAATATGATTAAAAATAGTTTTCACTTTTTTGTTGTACAATGCTATGTTTCATGAAATTAAAAAGTTTTTTGAATGCAGAGCACAAATATACTTATGTGCCGTTAGAGAGATCCAATGCTTCTTTTGGAGATCTAAATTGTTTTCATTCTCCTAAATATGTAATTTATTAATGCTTTCTTTGCTTTTCCTCTATTTTTTGTTTTATCGTTCATATTTGGGTATTGAGATTTGGACTCATTATTTAAACAGAACTCCCATAACGCATTATTATAAAATCTTAAAAATTGTTTAAAGTTACACCATGTTTCCTATTAATGATAATCATGAGTATTAAGAATAAAATAGTGCATCAATGCGGTTCTATCTGAAATTAATTGTAAATAATAATAATAATTAGTGATTTCGCACAATATTGTAGTAGTAGTTTTAAGTCGCATGAAAGCTGCAGAATGGGCTATTGGCGATGATCTGGAAAATATCCCTGAAGATGATTCGAAGACATGCCATCCCAATTTCGATCTTTTGCAGATAGGATGGCTGATCCACCTTGGCTGCCTGAGGTCCAGCTTGCGAAATCCAGCAACTTACGGTATAACAGTTTAACGAGGATCGATAACACGCTCCAAAAGTCCCTTCGTAGGCTGATCAAAGTGGTCACCCATTTGCTCACTGACCACAGCCAGCGATGTCTGACTTCATTGTCTTACTGGGTACCAGATCCTTATGATTTTTCCATTATGGTATTGAACAATTTGAAGTAAGTGAAACTTAATTAATGTTACTTAATAAGTTGTGAAATAAAATCGTTGCATACATTGACATTTACAGCAGTTTATAAATGCTATGACAAGTAACATGGAAACTATCTAAAACCATATAACACCAAATAGTTATTTATCATATAATAATACTAGAAATAATTAGTGTGTGCCATAAACCTTGCTTTATAATTTATACTTTGAGTTTTTAAAAAATCTGGAAATCTAGCAAAATAAAAAAAAAACATTTCATACATTTTCGAAATGTTTCACACCCTCTAATATGAATATATAGTGAGATATACTTTGGTAAATTGAAGTACCTTCAATATACACTAATATATTGATATGAAAAGATATTTTACCAAGCTCCAAGAGAGATATCATGTTTATGAAATATTTCGAAATTGGGCAAATAGAATTGTGTTGCGAAATATGTAACAAACATGAAAAATTCATGAATCGGTATTAAAAGTAATATCGTTAAAAAAGTAAGAATTCGACATGTAGCTGATAATAAAACTAGAAGAAAATCGCCAAGAGGCTGTTAACAAAAAAGCTCTTTGGTGAGATAAACTTTCAAGCTAATAAATGAAATGTTCAAAAAAGGGCCTGGGTGTGAAATTTAATGCAAAAGGAATCATACATCATTTGAAAAACTTTGGAATTCTCTGCGCCTCAACTGACATCAAAAAGCTATTTATCGCCAGAAAGAAAAATAAAATAAAATAAAAAAACCCTGCTGTTTTGCATTGACGACTTCTAAGAATTTCACTGAACAGTCTGCGATATCGTATGTATCGATATTCATTCAGGAAGTTTAAAATATCGTATCGAAAAAAGAATTTATTCATTATTCCATGTTCGAGAACACCCATGACAAAAATATTGATGATGCTTTGGAGGTAGATTTATCAAGTCAAAAGAAAAAGTGCTCCATTTTGTTTTCTCTGTAATGGAATTGAAGATTTAAATGGGAGATTTTTAACTTCATCCACAATGTAATTTATCAGTAGTTTTTTTTTATGATCTCTAATTGTCTAGAGTTTGTGCGAAATTCGTTACGATTAATATTATCTTCAATGAGGAATATCTTAAAAAGAATGGAATAGAATAGTAAATTTCGTTATCTTAAAATTGAACATGAAGATAAATAAAAAAAACACTTTTTGGGAATAAGTTTGCTGTTGATGAAAATTAATTATTGTAGAAAATAAGATGTTGACGAAAAAGATTGATGAATAATACACCTTAGATGGTTCCAATTATTTTGATTAAATCATTATCTATGTAGATTTTTTTAAAACAGTATTATCCAGAAAAGGGGATTTTAAGATTGTTATAGATTTATTTGCTTTTTTATAAACATTTACTCAATAAATTGTCAGTAAGTTTTGAAAAAAAGGGAGATTATTACAAGAAAATAAATTGCAGGAGCTGAAGCATAACAACGACATAATCATAACAACCCGGCTTAGCTGCAGTTCAAGAAATTGCAAACGATAAATAATCCCTATCAATTAATGATAGAACATCTAAAGGCAAATAGCGATTGGTGTAACAATTTCTAAAATGATTTCGATTTCGAATTGACTTTTGGAGCAGTTTCTTCTATTTTTTTTATCTACTTAGTTAAAATATAATAATCTGAAAAAATAATTTCAAAATGGATCCATCTATTATTAAAATATCAAAAGCAGAACAAATGCGTAAAGTTTAATTATTTTTTATTCGTACACGGAGAAATAAATTCGGGTAAAATTACCATACTGTATATAAATGATATTTTTCGTAAAAATAACTTTAATTTGCTGGGGCATTTACCGCATTCTGTGTCAGTGTGACCTTGGCTATATTGGACTAATTAGATGCGCTTTAAAATTGGGACTAAAGTAACACGATAGATATGTACGATATAATGAATACGAAAAATAATCAATTAGTACACATTGTTGGAATCTTGGGCATTAATTCAATTTTGGCAATGCCAAAACTATTTCCATCCCAGTCACATCAGCTCATCTTGATGCCCTAGAATCTTGTTTTATTCATATGAATGCTGATTTCCTTGTTAACAACATTAGTTTTTCTTCACCTTTCCATTAAGTGTGAAAGTGTCTTCTACTCTGATTTTCCCCTCTTGGCCACTGTGTTTATTCTTGCTTCATTTTTTTTATCTTTTTTTTTTATCTCTCTTGACTTCTGTAGCTTTCTTAGTTTTGTTTCTCTTCTTTATTTTTCCATTTTTCTTTGGGAACTCTATGTTGTATAGAATCATAATTCTGGTTCATAAATACCAAAATAACTGTTCTTTGGCGAGCTCTAATTGTCATGAAAAAATTAACAAATATTATTGAATATTATAAAACCATATTTTATTGTTAATTTTTTCCAAAATCATTATTAAAATCGCTTCGGTAAAAATTACCGAGATTTTCGGTGTTCCCATGGAGCTAGGACACGGTTAATTTTACTATATTGTGGTATTTTGGACCATACTTCTTCCCCCCTCAGTGTATGTAGTTTCAATATTTTTCTTTTATTTCCCATTGTAAGGTACGCAGATATATTATATCAAATTTAAACATCATAATCATTGGAAATGTAAGTAAAATGCTTAGATAAAAGTTTGCAACAATGCCAACATACAGAAATTTTTTTTAAAAGAAGAAATAGGGTTCGATTCTCAGTGGCATCTTGAAGACCAATGGGTAACAGCTTGTCTCAAAAGTAAAGGCACAATGCTGAGCACACTGCCGCATTCATGCCATTGGTCGCGAGATTGAGTCGACTCAAATTCCATGAGCTTTTATTGGCCAACATCGGACTGCTGCAAGTATAATGCACTAGTGTAAGAAATTAAGAGAATGTGCAGAATAGGGCGATTAACTATAGAACTACTGGACCAATTTTAATAAAATTTGATTTCAACATACTTTGATACAATACAAAACAAATAACCATTCAACAATTGTAATACGCAAGCATGATCGCGCGTAACCCTCGTTGGAGTCGGAAGGTATGAAATTGCCGCAGAACAATTCAGGCCAATTGCCACAGGAAATGATAAACTGCCTTATTTCAAGTATGAAATCACGCTGCAAGGCCCGTGTATCTGTAAGAAGGGACCATACCCTCTATTTACCCATTTTTTTGTTTTATTTATTCTGCAACCGCTGTTTCATACCTGCCGACTCCAACCAACACCTCCTAGAATAAGGAAGGCCTCAGCACGGATCAAATTAGTAGTCCGATGTGACGAAGTTAACTGCGCAGTTGATGAAAAATAAGAAGGATGTCATTACGTTCGGGGTACTAAGCTGCGCAGTGGTTGAAAATACGAAATATGTCATTACGTTTGGACTACTAAAGGATATTTATGGTAACCCGTGCAGAGGCCTACTCTTTTCTAGGAGGTGTTGCTCCAACGCGTGTTAAGCACGATCATACGTGTGTATTACAATTGTTGAATGGTTATTTGTTTTGTATTGTATCAATGTACGTACACATCAAATTTCATTATAATCGGTCCTGCAGCTCTTTAGATAATCGACCCAGTCTACAAATTCTCGTAATTTCTTACAGCAGTGTATAATTATTTAAGGCTCGTCATATCACTGCACACCTTGTCCTACCATGCGCATATCATGTGCGCGTGATACCATATCGCTGGTTCAAAACTAAAACGACACTTCTGCACTCACTTCTCATGTTATTTGAATGAGAAGTGAGTACAGAAGTGTCGTTTTAGTTTTGAACCAGCGATATGTTTACCTCTTCATGACTCTCCCACACGTTCTTAAGCTTGAGATCTGACTTCATCTAATCCTTTAAATTTTGCTCTTTTAAAATCCACCCTTGTCGAGTCTTTTTAGGAATTTTTCCGAGACATGTTAGAAAGTGACTAAAATATTTTCGGTTAAATGTGTAAGGAATCGAATGTTTTTAGCAAAGAAATAATTAGTGGAACCCAAAAAAGAAGCTTTTGTTCTGTGAAAGTTTGAACAATTTTTATTTAATAAATGTTATTTCGTTCTTTTTAATGAGTGTCTTTTAATTGTGATAACCGTTTTAATAGGTTTCGAAGAATTATTAAGTTTTAAGCCTTAAAAGAATTAAATAAAAAAAATCTAGCAGTTGTTTTGGGAGAAAAGGTTTATTCACATAATTTTAATTACAAAAAAATATAGATTCATTATTTTTACTGAATAGTGTTACTTGACACGGTAAAAAAAAATAATGATTGTGATATTTTAATTTAAATTGGAATTTTTCAAAATAATTATTTGTTATAAAGAAACATATTTCAAAGGTTTTTTGGAGAAAAATAAAAATTGAAAGGACTGAAAGTTGCTGGAATCAAAGTTCATTAAAGAAAATCTTCGGACGAAAAAAGTCTTAATTAGTTTGAGAATCCAAAGTAATTTAAAAGCAATTAATTAAAAAACATCGTTAATTATTTTTGCTTTCCGCATTTTTAATAATATTCGAAGATGTCTTCTTACAGGTCGTTAAGGTTTCTAAAAATAGTTACTTTTAGATTCCCAGCAAATAAGTCATGCAAGTGCGGAGGACATACATTTTTTTGCATGTTATCTATATTAAAAGCAGTATATATTTTTATTCTTGAAATTGGTCTTTTAGAGTATAGATTTTGTTACTAAATATTTAAATACTATGTTATTGATGATATTAATTTAAACTAACATTGAATATTTGAGCTAAGAGATTATTTGTTTGTACGTCCCATTTTCGACAATGTTTATTTTTATTTTGTTTTTTCTGCGTCACTGAAGTCAGAAAAAATTTAAATTATTAAAAAATGTGCCATTTCTTGCCAACACATCTCTATTTTAATTAAATCTTTTTTTACACCTTTTTTCACTTTGATATATTCTTAAAAGCAATAAAAATAACCACTTACTTTTTTTTAAAAGATAACTTTATACACGCGTCTACCGAGATCTTATTATAGCTCGATTTTAGTATCCATTACAATCCATACCAATAGTCAGGACAAACCTATTTTAATGTAGCAATTTTATCAGCACGAGATGTATTGAAATTTACTAAACATATATTGATTTAGGTACCCAAGTTAAAATTCTTGATAGTTCCATCAAACCATTTTGATGGTTTATGTTTGTTTCAGTGCTATTCATGTTGGTCCAACATTATTTGATGGTTGGTCTCCATCATCCAACATTTTCTATTATGCTTTCATGTTTTCGATATGATAAAAAACTTCTATCATTCCATGATGGAAAAGAATACTTTAATACTATGATGGTTAACCATAAAGAGAAGTTTGATTCTCATGGACCAACAATCCATGATGATCCGTGATGGTTAACTAGGGATCCAGCTATACATTTTCATGATGGTTTAATGGGAATTCTTGTTGGTCTTCTGGAATATACCATCGAAAAAAGTTTTTTTATGTTGATCCATCACAAATCAATCCGAATTCCTACATTAGGATGATGGCTGTTCATGATCGTTCCGACATTTGATTTCTAAGATACTATGATGGAAATTTCTGATGGTTTAACATGAACAAACATTAAAAGTTGCTATTCTTATGTTAGACCATCATAAATCAGTACGAATTTCTACATAAGGGGAGTAGTTACTTATGTTGGTTATCTTCAAAAATATAATGGTTCATGTTGGAATTATTGATGGTTACCATCAATATTATGTTGGTCCATCAATGGAAAACCATAAAAAATTTTGACTTGAGTAAAACCTAAAAATGGATTGTTTTACCTTTTATTTAGTAGAAAAAATAATGCTTTAATTCATTTTTATGTTTCATAAACAATTGATCATATTTTAGGAATTATTTCTAAAATAAATGCATTCCATGAAATTTGTAGTAAACTATTACTTTTTCTTAAAACAAGTTACAACTGTATTTTAAAGTTTTTCTTTAAAATGTATTGGCCTCCATCAAATTTAGTGGTTAAGTGGTTTTGTTTTTTCAAGAAAAACGAAAATTTAATAGAACTAGTAAAACCTTTTAAGAACACAACAAAATTATTTTTGTTGAGATGTCTTTTAAAGCTTGTCCTATGGAGAAAACTAAGTTTTTCGTTTTTTTCCACATTTATAGCTTTCTTTTGTTCCAAACATACAGGAAATAAAAAGGAAATTTTCGATTGAACTTTCTGTTGGACATTTTGGTTTGATCGAAAACAAAACAAATCACACAAGAATTAAAAAGAAATTCCGTTCGTATACATCTTTTTCTTTCGAGTAGAAGATTTGAACTGAATAAGAGCTTTAAATTCTGGAAGGTTTAAGAAACAACTATAAAGATTTTTGAAGATTCGAACATAATCCCGTTTTATGATTAGTCAAATCACTATAAATAACTTTTTCGACGATAACATAAACATCATTTTTATTTTCTTTGAAAGGCATTTTTTCTTGTTTCATAGTAAAATGTATGACCTATTTAGAATATGAAGGACATTTCCAAATTGTCGATTTAATAATGTCAAAACAAAAAATTGAGAATAAGAATATTTCATATGAACATATTAACAATACAATACATATACATACTATTATAACAATACATCTTTATAATTTTTACTTTGTTTATGATAAAAACAAATAGCAAAATAGTGAAAAAGTGCATTATTTTCCATGCATAAAAATATTTTATTGAATCCAGTAAACCTTTTATTTTTGACCTTTTATTATTGGCCTTTTTATAATTGAACCTTTTATTACTAACCTTTTATCATTTAAAAGGTTTTTATTACAGCAGCTAGTAATTAAATTTCAAAAGGTTACAATGCAATAACATTGCAGTGGCATAGTTTTAATAAAGATGATTATAGTAAGAAAAAACAGCAACGAAACTCTGCAAGATAAAAAAACAGAAATTGGGACATTTTATTTTATAAGTATAAAAAAGCAAATTAAAATTCAGTTAATTCGCTGTCTTTCTGAGGTTCTAACTAGGAGGCACTTTATAATTAACGACAAAAAGGGAAGCTCGATTGGTTCCTCTATCGGGTCAACTCTATTATTTTGCAGTTATTGACTGCAAATTTTCTCTGTTGACTGTTTATTACACTTTGTAAAGTTTGAAATTCACAATCTTGAATTTGTGTTAGTTAAAGTACAAAGGAAGGTTCGAATTCGGCAATTCCAATTTTTGAATTTAAGCAAGTTTTAGATAACAGTGAAACGTCAACAATAAATGGGGAAATACTTATATAATTGAAAAGTTACTTATAAAATTAAAAATTGTGTTTAATGAGCATTATTCAGTCACAAAAAAGATTTTTTTGTACTTTGCAGTTTAGTATTTTTTAATTTACAAACGAAATATTTACAGATTGCCAGCTATCTTCAATAAGCCTTCGTAAATTGCTATCAACAACCAATAGAAATATTATCCACAATGCAAAAAATTCCAGAGCAAATTGTGGCAAAAAAGGCCAACACTCTGGCAGCCAGTACTTTTTACCATTAAATCCATTCTTATCGGAACATGTAACGGAACAAAAAATCTGATGAACCATAATTTTTACAGTAATAATCACCGCAAAATCCCTGAATCACTGAATAAATACAGTAAAATTTTGGGTAAAATATTTTGCGGTAAAAATGAATTTTAGGGTGAAATTGGATTTAATGTGCTGTGATGTGTTGCATCCAAAGTGCTGTTATTTGATCCGGAATTTTCTATAGGGCAAGCTAACATTTTAAAGTTGCAGAAAGTTGCCTGTTTAGCCTTTACAAGTCATTTCGATTTAAAAAAAAAAGCTTATCAAGACTAATTAAATCTGGATTTAAAAATAATGTAAATTTTTACTTCAAGATAGATTTTTTTAACGGAAAATACGCAAAATACTAAGCTTATAGTATAATTATGAAGTCAATTTAGCGGAAATTAAAACAATTAAGGTTTATTTTAATATACTTTGTCGGTCAACATTCGGAAGGTAATTTAAAAACTTAATATGACATTCAGTATGCACACTTAAGTACGATAAATGAATGAAAAGCTTATACATGATTTTAAACGACAAAACATAATATATAGCTTTCCGCTTTAAACGGACTCGCATTGTTAGATTATTAACAAACTGAGATAATGTATAAAAAATTGAGTTGGAATTTTTTTTTCAAACTAAATAATTAAGTTTCTCACTTTAAACTCTGCAACTATTTTTTTGAATTAAAGGATGTATATTACTTAAAACTTACTAATATTTATTACAATGAGGAAGAAAGTATAGTCATAACTACCATAATATGGTAAAATATATCATTCTATAGAAACGCCAAAATAATAGTGCGATAACATTTGTCTATACTTAGATTTTTAAAGTCAGAAGAAAAATAAAATATGGAGAAAAACATATTTCTATTTACAATGTAATCATTAACATTCATTGTAGACAGTTTAGCCCTTTTTCTTTCTCAGAAGTCACTAATTTTTGAGATATATTCACGGTAAATTCTGAAAGTTTCTAAATTACGGCACGATTAATATCTTTAAAAAGGCAGCGACACTATTTAAAGCCAACAGTATTGTGCTGAAAAATTTTATGGCCCATTACAGCAAATTAAGTCAGGTACAAGCCTCTTGTACTGAGAAGTGTTCTAGAACATCGCGTGCTTTTAGAGATGTCTCTTTCAATTTTGTATTCACATCGTATGTATCTTCTCTTTTCCACCGGGGGGAAGGGTGTGGGAGGATCATGTTTATCAAAAAGTATATTTTAAAATTCAGGTCAGAATTCCCATTTCGAAGAAATTTGAAAGCCTTACTATATGACTCTCCCTCCAACGAAAATACCAGAGTTCAAGTTAAAATAAATATGTGTGTCTATATGTAATGTTTTGATGCTTTATAAGTAAAGTATGCATCACATATCCAAAGAATTTGAATAGTCAAACGATAAGACCTTCTTTCGGAAGAATGTTTTCTGTGAATTTTATTAGAAATGCTCTTATTCATGCATTGATATTCCTTTTAAATACACTCTCTATTTCTGTGACTTTTGATTCAAACTTGTGTATGACGAAATTAAATACAGTTAAAATATAGAAGTTTAAGGTTTCGATACTTTGATACGGTAGAACCTTTTTTCATTTTTCGTAGATCTATGAAGTTACATACCATCAAAATTTAGTGTAGCTTGCAATAAAATAATAAAATTAAGGAGGAATAAATATTAAAATGAGTACGAGTGCCGATATGTCGTGTTTTAGTGAAAAATAAATAAAATACATTATCGTATAACCAAAATATATGAATAGTAAGAGAAAATGCTTTCTTTTGAGGGATAAGTTTCTTTGAAGTTTTATTACGTTGTTCTGTTTCTGAATCTAACGATAAAATGCTCAGTAATTTTTATCGAAGTGCTTTGGTATAATAACTTGGTAAAATTAACAATAAAATACAGTTTTATAATGTGTGACAAACTTAGGTTAATGCGGTAAAATTTGGTAATTACATCATGACACCTTAGATCATTTCATTAAAAACATTTATTCGGTTAAATTTACTTTCAGCTTTGCAATTTTTACTAAATGTGTGCAACGAAAACTATAATTTTGAAAACCAGAATTTCTAGAAAACTGCTACCATTTTACCGGAGAAATTACCGAATTAATGGTTTAAATACCGTATATTTCGGTTTTATTATCAGAACTATATATTTTTTTCTCTATCAGAAATGTCATTTCCATAGAGTATGGCAGGTGTAAAAAATGAGTGCTATCACACAGCCAGTTTAGATAAAATCATTTTGAAAAAACTTTCTGCAAACACAAAATCTCAATTAAAAAACTTCCTGCATGCATTGATTAACTCTTGTAACTAGTTTCAATCCTTTCGTCGAAATCTAGTTTTGGTGAAATTCGTTTGACAGAAGTAGACTTTTCTTCTTCTTCAATATTAATTCTATCTTAATTCATGCCACAGGAAGAATTTTGGCAAAAAACCAGAAAAGAGGAAAATAGAAATCCAAAAATATTATGTGCAAAAATATTTTTTAAGTAACTGAAAAAAAATACCTGAAATTTAATCAAGAAAAATCGCATCAATACGAATCTCGATATTTAATTTTGGAATCGCGTGAATATGAATATCGATATTTGATCTTAAAATCGTGAGAGTATGAATCTTGATGTTTAATTTTAATATCGCCTAAATACGAATCTCAATGCTTGATTTTAAGATAATTTTATAATTTTCAAGTCACTTGAAGCACAAATCATAACAGTGGCTCTTAAATTGCGAGAATACGAAACGCGATAGGTGATATAAAATAGTGAAAAAGCGAAACAGGGTATGCGATCTTAAATCGCGAAACTAGGAATCGTAATGTGCTATTTTAAACCATGTGAATGTAACTTAAAACCACTTTTGAATTGGTGCTAAAAACGATTCTTGTCGGGATTTCGAAAAAGACAAATTTTCCTTGAAGAGGCTTGATATTGAAAAAAAAAATTCTCCGACAGTGTCAAATTTTCAGCGAACGGTGTTCGCGCTTTCGTGTATATTATACGTGTCTGCACAAAGCTTAACATTTTTTCTCTTCAATTCCGAAAATAAATATTTCCTAAATGAAATTTTTCAGTAAAGAAATGTTTGCAATAGTTCCGGGCCACTAAGAACTTCCGGGCAATAGATCATCATACCGCCACCACTAAGAAATTAGCATCTAGGGCCCAATATTTTTTAAAAAAAATTACCATACAAAAAGAAGAGCTGTGAGGCAGATTTTCATTCATTTACACGTTGATTGCCATATCAGCCATTGCTGATTAATACTGAGTACTTAGGAATATCAAATACTGAGAAATATCAGCCTATGTATGCCTAAATATTAGGCTGATGTCAGTCATTGGTGACTGGCTGTGTAAAATATATGATATAAATCTAAAGATATTAAACTGTTTTAAGTAGTTAATGAAAATGTATTGAAAATTTACTTCATTCTTTGCATTTTGTATAAATTTTTTTATTTATTTTAATCTGTTAGTGACGCATTTTGCATTGTTATACAACAATAAGAGTGTTAAGCTGCGCGGGTGGCCCACATGAGATTACAATAGACAATTACAATGCGAATGCAATGAGATTACAATGAGAATACAAAAATACGGGCGGTAATTAACGTGTTCACATACATTAACGTGTTCACAAAATTTTGCCCCGGATCCAAGATTATTTTTTTCTATTCGCAGAGCTATAATTATATCCAATAAAGGATCTCATTCTTCTCTAGTTATATGAGTTTCTGGAGGAATTCAAAATGAACGTCGACGTCAACGTATCGGTGTATAACGTCATCTGCGTAAGCACAACATGCATATTTTTAAAAATCTAGCTATGCCCACTCATGTTTTGCGTATTTTATCATCGACACACTTTTATTAGCATATTTAAGATTAATACCTCGGATCATTATTACGTGAAAAAAGGAACATTAGATCAAAAGTTATCAAGGCATTTATTTTTATTTTTTGCGCACTATGCATTTAACGTGTTATCCCAAATTACTTGCATTCTTGGAAGCCAATTTGAAAATTAATTTTCTAAGACAACCAGATAACAAATTAATTTATGAGCTCCGAACTAAAACAATCAGTTAAAATCTAATAAGCGTTATACTACTTTCAATTTTGTGCAAGCATGTAATAATATAAATATAAATACATGTATATAAATATATGTATATGTATATAATATATGTATATGTATGTATACATATATAATATATGTATATGTATATAATATATGTATGTATATATATAATATATATGAATATGTATGTATATGTATATAATATATGTATATGTATGTATATATATATAATATCCCTTAGGAAAATTTGCCATAGGTTTGCCATAAAAAATGCCATAGGATATTCCTATGGGGTTTTGCCTATGGCAAAATTTTGCCATACACTTTTGCCATACATGTATGGCAAAATTTTGCCATACGTATATGGCAAAAGTGTATGGCAAAATTTTACCATAGGCAAAACCCCATAGAAATATCCTATGGCAAATTTCTGCCATACATGTGTGGCAAAATTTTGCCATATGCAAAACCCCATAGGAATATCCTATGGCATTTTTTTATATGGCAAAATTTTGCCATACGTATATGGCAAAAGTGTATTGCAAAATTTTGCCATAGGCAAAACCCCATAGGAATATCGTATGGCATTTTTTTATGTGGCAAAATTTTGCCATACGTATATGGCAAAAGTGTATGGCAAAATTTTACCATAGGCAAAACCCCATAGGAATATCCTATGGCATTTTTTTATATGGTAAATTTTTGCCATTAAACTAAGATTTGCTACAGCTTATGACGAAATATTTTTCCATAGGCTATGGTACACTTTTGCCATACAGCCATAGCAACATTTCTCGTTGATATTTTATCATACATCAAAAAATAGTTACTTACAATAATCGTTCGCAATGTATATTAAAATTGCAAAACTTAATAATTGTAGAATAAATATATATCCAGAAAGCTTTTTTTAAGAAAAAATTCTTTGATAAACTTCTCCTGTTTCACTTGCAGAATCCTTTCTGAAAGCTGTTCTCATTCAAATAAATTTTATATGATTAGTACTAACCATTAGAAAATGGGCCCGGCCGCCGGAGCGAGTGGGGAAAGTATTGGTTATGTTGATTAGGAACAAAATATATTGAGTACAGGCAACCAATATTTGTTAAAACTGTGAAAAACAAGAAAATAGAAAGAGAGTCTGGAGGTCGGAGCGAGTATAAAAAACGTTAATTTGATTGATTGGTATCATAATTAGTTAGATGAGCGTCAGATATTAGAGGAACCTAAAAGAAAGCAAATTTAAATAATGGTCCGATGGTCGGAGCGAGTATGAATTTTTTTAAATTTTGATATGCGATACTAAGCTACTATTAAACAGACTACTAAAACAATAAAATACTATGAAAACTCAAAAGATAAAGAGTGGGGCCGGTGGTCGAAGCGAAATTAGTTTATAATAGACCAAACTGGACAAAAGCCGAATATGTAACGGTGCTGCCAGTGGTGGCATGTGAACAAAATTTTATCGATAAAAAAGATGGTATTGGACTATGAAAAGCTAAGAATAGAAAACAGGCTAAATTAGTTGATCCCCTACTAGTGAGGGATATAAAACTCAGAAAATTTATGTTGAGTTGTGTTAAGCACAGTTAGAAAAGAGAACGCAATATTGAAACATTGGTAAGTACAAAACATGTTTAAGACATGATTAAAATTGGTAAAATTAATAATTGCTATTTACACTTGGTCAGGGATAGTAAATAAAAATTATTTGGGTATAGGGCATCGCTATGACGAAAAAGTTGTAAACTTAAGGAGAGATTAAATTGTTAAAAGCATTTTTGGTATCAGCAGCAGATGATTTGGCCAGGGACTGTTCCGTTGATAATATTGAAGCAAAATAATTGTCAACCAGTAATCCAGCAAATCTAGTTAAGTGATGACCCTAAGCTATGCATAAATATGAAACAGAACATTGTACAAATATATGTGGATAGTTAAGAAATATTAATTGTAAGATAGTAAAACACAGAGACATGATAAAAACAATTTAATGGCAAGCAAAAATTAAACACAAAATAAAAATATAAAGCCCTAACGTATGTAAGATAATGTAAAAAAGCATTGCAAGAACCTAAGTGGAATTAAAATAAAAAACTAATGAGAATGTAAACGCTGACTTTGATATTGATATATGACAGCAATAAAATTTAATTATCACCGAACAAGTTAAAAGAATTAAAAAAAATTCAATTATTAAAGAAATGATGATCTGGCTTGATCATAAGCACTTAACTGCGTTTTTCATCATGAAGATTGTTTACAAATTGCTATGGGGAATAGAACACCATTAATAATGGAAAAGTGTTGTGACTTCAAAAATTTATATAAAATCAGGGGGAGGGGATAAAATAAAAAGGAAGATGTCGTTTAATCAGAAACAGTTGGGAGAAAGAAATATAAAAATTTTAGATAAAAATATAAACAGCGAGATATTAATTAAAGTGTACTATGTCAGCGTTAACAAATAGCAAAATTTAACACAGCGAAAACCTATACCCAATCGCGACACATTTTAAAAAGATACAGATAATAAAAGTACCAGACAGCCGAAAATTAAAAACTTAATAAATTCAGATAGATAATCGCATAAGCGTTTGCAATAAAGTGTTTTTGACCAAGAATGAGATCGAAAAAATATTAAAATAAGTCGCCAAAGTTAGCGAAAGATTCCACTTGTAGTGGATGACACGTTAATATGGCGGTCTGATACGCTAAGCCTAAAAGAATAGAACATCGGATTTCAAACACTCAAAAATTGTAAAATTGGCCACCCAGTGGCCGGAAAAGACTCACCAGGAATCCTTTGTGGGACTACATGTTGAATTTAATTAACTTCGGGGTGAAATAATGGATATTTATTTCTTTTAGAACATGTTTTTGAGGACTCCATAGAAGTTGTTGTTTCGTTGGTGGAGATCTAAATCAGCTTTTCTCTATGGTATTCTGCCATACAAATCTTTAAGGTTACCATTGGCCTATGGTATACTGCCATACGAATTTCTGTGGTTGCCATAGGCCAATGGTGACGTGCCATACAAATCCTTATGGTTACCATTGGTCTATGGTATACTGCCATACAAATCTTTATGGTAGCCATAGGCTTTTGGGGTTTTGCCATACAAATCTCTATGGTAACCATAGGCGTATGGTATTTTGCCATATGAATTTCTATGGTAGCCATAGGCTTATGGGGTTGTGTCATACAAATCTCTATGGTAACCATAGGCGTATGGCATCTTGCCATACAAATTTCTATGGTAGCCATAGGTTGCCATAGATTACCATAGGCTTCTCTATGGCAAATTTTCCTAAGGGATATGTATATGTGTATAAATAAACAACATTTGAATTTTAATGATGTTTAAAAAAGCAAATTTATCATCCAAGCCTTCATCATGAGGCATGTTAAATATATTTATGTAGTAGATAGAAATAAGTTAAATTAATGAAAAAAAATTACTGAATGTTTAGAAATATGCGAGCTATTTGATTGTAAACTGTTTGGAGTAGTACCAAACTAATTATATTATAATAAAAGAAAATGTAAATCGATAAGGAAATATTGGAGACATTATTAATAAAATTGCTAACTAATCAATAATTGCACTTTATCTTTTGCTAGTTTAATCATGTTTCCTGCTATATTTTTGAAGACATAAAGTAATTAATTAAAAGTCAGAAAAAAAACTTTGTAACATGTTGAATAAAATATTCGATAAGCTACAAGATATTTTCATTGAGAAACAGAGAATGGTCACTACCTGTTCCTGGCTCTATAAAAACACAAAAGGCTTCGTAATTTTTCCGAAGCACTTTAGCAGTGAGTTTGGTAAAATTAACAATTTAACATTGTTTTAAAATATAACTTAGAGCATTGCATATAAACCGTTTAATTGGTTAAATTTATTTTTCAATTTTGTATTTATTACTAAATGTGTGGTAACAAGAACTATAATTTAGAAAACCAGAATTTTCGTTTAACCATTAACATTATGAGCAGAAAAACTTTTAAGTGACTGATTTAAATACCATATATATAGGTTTTATTACAAGATATACACTGGTTATCATAAATTAAGGAAAATTCACAAAAATCGCGATAACTCAAGAAATTACACATGGAATTTTATGAAACTTACCCACAATATACAACACATAGTAAGGTATTAAACAACTTAAAAAGAAATTATCAGACATTAATAGTAGTATAGAAATTAGCACATGTATAAAATAAACAAATTGGAAGTATCGGTTTGCAATAGAAAAAGTACCTTTAATATGAAATATGATTGCCTCTAGAAGCAATACAGCACAAACAGCGATGTGTGATGCTTTCAATTATGCGGTCTATCAGTTCAATAGGAAGTGAGAGCCATTGCTCTTGTAAAGCAGTTGCAAGCGTGGCAAGGGTCTGAGGGGGCGGATTGATGGCAGATACACGCCTCCCTAGAGCATCCCAAACGTGCTCGATAGGATTCAAGTCCGGGGATCGAGCTGGCCACTCCATGCGAGTAATTGTTTCCTGTTGAAGATAATCATCAACAATGCGAGCTCTGTGTGGTCTTGCATTATCGTCCTGTAACAGGAAGCAATCACCGATTGCCCCGGCATATGGGCGCACATAAGCATCAAGGATGTTGTCTCGATAAACCTGAGCATTCACGGTTCCCCTTGGAAAGACATGGAGGTATGTGCGCCCTCCTAAGGATATGCCTCCCCAAACACAGACACTGCCTCTTCCGTATGCATCTCTTTCACGGATGTTTGATGGATGATAACGGGTCCCAGGTTCTCTCCATATCAAATAACGTCTACTGTCACTTTCTAGACTAAACCTGGACTCATCCGTAAAGAGAACAGGCCTCCATTGATCTGACGTCCAGTGGACATGTTGTCGGGCCCACTGCAAACGGTCTCTCCTATGGCGTGATGTGAGCGGCACGCAAATGGCTGGTCGTCTCGCATACAGACCACCTTCGTGGAGCCTTCTGCGCACAGTTGACGTTGACACCAACCTTCCGGTGGCTGCAGCAAGAGAGGATCTAAGATGTGTCGGAGTAGCGGTTCTATTCCTGCGTGCACTTAATGTCAAATATCGGTCATCGGCACTGGTCGTAACAGTTGGCCGTCCTTGACTGAACCTCCTAGATGCCGAATCTGTGGTTTGAAATTGCCTCCAAAGTCTATGAACCACAGATGGACTCACATTTAGCCATCTGGCCACTTCTGATTGACTCTGCCCTGCCTCTAGTCTCCCGATGGCTCTCCATCGTAGTTCTTCAGGCAAATGATGCCTAGAGGTCATTATTACGAATTGGCTATCTCAGATTTTCAATGTCGCAATCACAGTAAAATTTGTGTGCTTTCTCTCAAACTTGGACTTTTATGCTCCAGGCAGATGACGTAAGCCGAGTGCAGCGCCACTAATTTGCATATTGCAATTTTACTCAGCTACTCTTAGTGGACAACATATGCAAATTTTGCACGGTTTGGCTTACTTTTGAAAGAGTTATCGCTATTTTTGTGATTTTTCCTTAATTTATGATAACCAGTGTATGTTGTTGTTTTTTTTGCCAGAAATGTCTTTATCATAACGAAAGGAAATTTTACCAGATTTTTTTTCTGCGTGCTTAATAAATATGTATACATAACATAAATTTTAAATAAGTTATATACATAAAAATAGTTTACAAAATGATGTGTGATTTATCGTTAATTTTTTAAGCAACTATATATGTAAGGACAACCAAATTACCGCAGAATACTAAGGATTTGATAGATTTTGAAGTTCACGAGACATTAAGAAATCTTTATAAGCTATATAAAATATTTTAGATATATGTAAAAAAAGATACATTTATTACTTTTTAAAGATTGAATCGCAAATATCTCTCTATCAGTCTGAAGAGGCATTTTTAAAAACTAATTTCAATACTAATTAGGAAAAGAGTTTTACTCAATGTAGACTGATTGCTACTAATTATTCATAAAAATTTGGTATTTTTTGATTCTTCATAAGCACTTTTCAACATAAAAATAACCATTTAATCATAAATTTATTCTTGATTAATAATGTTAAAATTTTTACTTATAAGAAGTTGTAATATTAAATGTAATATTAAAAGGTACATTAAAAATAACTAAAAAAATGCATAATATAAAATTTCCGAGAAAAGTTCATATTTTAAAAAGTTTCAAATTGTCATAGATATTTCAAATCAATTGGAAAGATAATCAATTCGCTTTTTTTATTTATCTTGATAAATTTTGTCTTTATTTACTTTTGCTTTATTAACTTTCTTCAAAAAAAATATTAAAATTAAAAGATATTTAATCACTAAATTAGTGTGACAAATTGTCTTCTAATTTTTCTACAATGTCTGCTTTTTTAAATAAAAATACTGATAATGCTCACGGAGGAAACAAAATGGTAAAATTATGTTACTGTATGATATCGAAATTTCTGGTAAAAAACCATATTCCGCTATTAAAAACCGAAATAGACGAAATCTAAACAATTCATTTATTGATTTTTCCCTTAAATGGTAAAAGTTCACTGTAAATTTTGTTTTTTAAAATTTAAGTTTCTATTGCAGCGCATTTAGTAAAAACTACAAAGCTGAAAAGTAAATTTAACCGAATAAATTGTTTTTATGCAATGCTCTACCATATCATGATAAATTCGTCAAATTTTATCACACATTCTAAAATCATATTTTGGAGTTAAATTATACCAAAATCATTGAAAAAGAGCATCGGTTAAAGCTGCCAAGCTTTGTATTCACAGAGAGCAGGAAACGCTGTAAATTTTTCCATACTTCTTTTCTCATTGAGCTTATTAACATTTTGCAAAATATCGAAAAATTTTGTAAAAAAGAAAAGATAAAACTTACCACTCAAAAAATTGAATTTGATTGATATTCTCATAGCAAAACATTCTCAGTTTGTTTATTTTATTAATCCAAATTTCAGATATATAGTTTCCAGAAATATCCAAAAATAATCCGGATTGAACACTTCGAATAAAATAATCCCTATTTGGTAAACAGGTGATGAATAGAAAGAAGTGAATGCAAGGGAAAAGATTTAGGAGAAAATCACAGCACACGCTTCTTCGCGTAACCTACTTTACCCTTCTGGTTTTGTTGCACTCAAAATCCTAGATCTTCCAAGGCACGCGGGAAAAAGAGGGAAAATATTTCAGGGAAAATCGCATTATGTTTTCCCTTTTCCAGAATTTTCCCCTAGTGGACGTATTTATATTAGATGCACTTAGGAAACTTTAATAACAGTTTGTTTTCAAGTACAACCCTTAATTTAAATTTTTTTTAAGAGTTTAGTGTTTTTTTCCGGAAGACTTTGACAATATTGTTTAATTAATTTTAGTACTTTTTGGAAATCAGACGGATGCAAAGTTTAATTATTCATTAAATTTGTGATTTGAGCAAATGAAAAATTAGCATAAAAATTTTGAATTTTTGGATAAATTTAAATACATACATTAATAGGAGCAAAAATCTATTATAATGTCTCCAAATTATCAGAGCTATGTAAATAACTTGTAATCAAAATAATTTGTAGCGTTACTATATCTATTATAGATATTGATTGATTTCATATTTCACATGTTGCATGCATCTGTAAAATATTTAAGGCGTTCTTTTATGTGAAATAGGAATAATTATAAGGAATGATTTCAACAAAATTATAGGTTATAACTGCCGTATTCCATTTGGTATGTTCAATAAGGGTCATTAAGCAATAGATCATGAACTCTTTGTTCAAATGTTTCTGTTGTTTATCATAGAACATAAATTCTTATTTTCTTATTAGTATATAAATTTTTACGTTATAAATTCTTATTTTCTTATTATACATTATATAACTTTTTCTAGTATATAAATTCATATTTTCTTTTATAAACAAATAGTTTAATTAATTTTAACATAATTATTGTTTTATTTTGTTTTTCGTGACCAAATTCATTTTTTATCATATTTTGTTAAAATTAGAAGCCGTAACTAATCAATCTTTAAACATTTAAAAAAAAAAGTATATTAAAGATACAACAATACGCCATTTTTAGAAATATTTATCCAATTTTTCATTTAGTAATATTAAAACCATTATTGACCTAGCTGGACTATACTTCTCGAATTACCAGAATTCTTATTTAAAAAATAGAAGTTAATGGTTCAGAAGTTAAACAAATTATAAGCATAAGGAAAAAGAAATAATGGAAAGAAGTTGACATTATGCCATTAAAAATTATGTAAATGCTATAGAAAAACATAAATTGGCAAGCAATTAAAATAAATTATCAGCCATATATTTATGTATATATATATATATAAGTTCAAAATGTAGAATAAAACAAAGAAAAATTATAGACATATGAAAAAAAAGAGGGGGGGGGGGAGAAATAATAAGTAAAAAAATAACAAACAACAGTTTAAAAAAAGTGAAATTTAATTAAAAAAACCGGAAAAAAAAGATATAATCTTTTCATAAGCCCACACGATTATATCCGTAAAACAGAGTGCTTTCTGATGTGCTTTCTTATATATATATATATATATATATATATATATATATATATATATATATATATATATATATATATATATATATATATATATATATATATATATATATATATATATATATATATATATATTAAAAAATATATTTTTACGGAGAAAAAGAAAAAAATATTAATAAACAAAATGTTTTTAAACACTGTTTTAAAATTTAAAGAAAATGAAAAGCCGGAAAAGAAAATAAAGAAAAGGTATAAATGAGTTCTATCTAATATTATATTAATTAATATAGCCAAAGCAAAATATATCAATGCAAGCATATGAGGAGCACCAAAAAATTGAAAAAAAAAATAGTTAATATTAAGCAAAAATACAAAATATAACGTATCAAGCCAAAATAGAAAATATTTTTTTTAATACTTCTTTAAATATTTAAATATTTTTTAAAAAAATTTTCTACTCTTCAAAATCTACTTTTTTCCTTGTTTTCTTATACATATTAGCGGTTATTCTTCGACTAAAGGAATATTTTCTTCTGTGTTATTATCTAGTACTATTGTATTAATCTACTATTTGATTTTTTAAAATAAAAACATTGTTTGATGTGAAAACTATGATTAGCGGGACGTATTGGGACGTATTGTCATGATAGGTCAGTATTGGTTTTAAAATTATTTAATAAGGGGTCAGATAAATATTTCTAAAACTGCTGTATTGTTGTCTCTTTAATATACTTTCTTAAATGCTTAAGGATTGTTCAGTTTCGGTTTCACTTTATTGAAGTGATATATATATATATATATATATATATATATATATATATATATATATATATATATATATATATATATATATATATATATATATATATATATATATATATATATATATATATATATATATATATATATAGTTAAAAAGACAAAGAAAGGAAGGGAAAAAATATTTTTTTAAAGAGAAGAAGAAAATTTATTATTAAATATCCTCTAATTGTTTGCATTCGGATAAAAATGTTCCCACCAAAACTTTTTTATGAAGAAATATAATTACAATTACATACATTGTATTTTTTTATATAGTAATTATTTTAAAGTTTTCTAAAGAGTAAAATATTTATAATGGCAAATGCAATATAAATTTAAGATCTTTATTAAAAATCAGTTTTTGCTCCTGAAAGCAGAAAATAAATGTTTCCTTATTGTGGAAGAAAGTACGATTTAAAATAAGTTAATAAAGTTAAAATACGCAAAATGACATGTAATAAACTAGCATTTTATGTATATAAAATTAAATTCATCGTTAAGAAGAGGACATATGGTGTAAAATTATTGTTTAACTAAGCAGAGAAACAGTTTGTACTTGCATGTTTGATATTATTATGTATGGTACTGTGAAAAATAATAAGAAATAAATCTTGGAATAAAGTATCATTTACAAAAAGTGAATACACGGCTTTAAGGTTAAAATACCTAAAATAATATATAATTAACTAGTACTCCTTGTATATATAAATAAGTTAATCGTTAAGAGGAGGAAATATCATGTATATTTAATGTTTAACTAAGCAGAAAACAATTTGTACTTGCATATTTAAAATTATTATATATATTACTGTAAAACAGTAGGTTATTCAACATTTATGGTGGTGCGAAAATGTCTTTTAAATTCAATTTAAGGAGAAATTTAAAAACTTATTAGCAATTAAAAATTTGGAAATACAAAAAACAGATAATGCTTTTTCTCTATTGTGCTTGAAATAAAATTATTAAATATATTGAATATTGAAAGTATTAAAAAGAAATGAGTTTAACTGTTCACAAAGACAAAGTATTAAAATCTATTTTGAAATGAGCATTAAGGAAGAAAGTTTATCGGATAACGAACTAAAGAAAAAGGAACAAAATTCGAATAAAACGTCCTTTTGCGGACTTATCGACCAGTTCCCCAGAAAACTTGAAGACTGCGAAGCGAATTTCGGAGAGAAGGGATATTCGAACTGAGAATTCGATTGTAGTTTGGGAGGGGTGGTGGGGCGTAGAAACAGGGCCGCTTGTTTACTTGGGAAGAGCTAGGGAAAATGTAGGTCATAGAGTCTTGAATTTCGACGTACTTTTTCCTTTTTTCGATTCTTTTTTTCAATATTTGTTGAAAGTGTCTTTTTTTAGACTTTCTCTCGCTTAATGTGAGCTTTCGATTAAGAATTTTTCTTTTCGTTATTTAAGAAATTGGGAGTGTGAAATATGCTTCAGGATATGATTGCATTATTCGATAAATTTTTCTAAAATTGAATTACAGTTTTTTAAATTGAATGCAGGAAAGTTCGTAATTCTTCTGGTCTTTGAAATTAATATTTTCTACAAATATCAAATTCAGTATGTTTTCCAGAATATTTCAAAAAGCGAAAATAGATTTCAAATTGATGAAAGAAAATTTCTAATTAATGACATGCTCAATTAAAACTGTTTATTTTTTTTGGGGGGGGGAGGATGTAGTTGCAGCAGTTGTTTTCTGTTTAAGAATTAAAAAAACTAAAAATTAAATAGTAGTCACACACCTGACAGAAAAGTTTTTGTGTTCCAACTTAAATGAATCATTATTATGTTTTCATTTAATTTTAACTTGACGAGAACTTAATTTCTAATTAATGAGATTCTTGTTATGTTTTTAAATTCACTTCCTCAACTGAACTTCATAAATTGTTCATTTGATGAAATCAGTCTTTAGTTGCTTCCTAACTTCTTTTCAAAATGGAAGAATTGCTTAGAATCATGTAAACGAGACAAGGTTAGGATTTTTGCCTTTGATGTATGTTTAGTTAAACAGCTTAAATGCTGAAAATATTGTTATAATTAAATAAATTATTTCTCTTTCGACCAATGTTTGAATTATTAAAGTGGCAATTTCATTAAGTATTTAACTAATTGTACAATTATTTTGATTTTGAAATAGAGACGGGTAGATGACAGGTTTTTAAACTTCATAATTTGTCTCCAACAAATTTTAAAGATTTACCTGTAAAAGTTCATTTGCGTGCTTCAAACGTTTCAGTCAATTCGTTATTTTTTACAGAAAAAATGTTTTAAAACTTTGATTCTAAAACTGTTTTTAAAACTTTAAAAAAAATTATTATTATTGCAGCTTAAGAAAACACAACCGACAATGACTAGGCACGAGACTTAGTGTTTCATTAAAGACTATTTGTGTTCCATCTTTTGATATCCATATTTATGAGGCAATGCTTCCTGAAGTAACTTAAAAACTTTTAAGGTTGAGTTTTCACTTTAGCTGAGAAACATACCGCACTGTTCTTAACACTTGCAAGACAAGGGTTTTATTCTCACTGTAAATTGCTCTCTGATCAATAATTTAATATTTCTAACAAATTGAAAGTAACTGCGAAAGGAAATATTTCTGATATTCTGTTCTTTGAAGTACCCAAGGAATATATTGTGCAATTTTTACGCAAATGGAAGCATAACCCTAATATCTATACTACATGGTAAATAATTCTGGTAAATTTAACATTTTTTTTTGGAAATGTAATTACCATATAGTGCGGTAGTTTACCTCACTATATGGTAATTACATTTCTGGTAAAAAAACGCAACTATGATTAATTAAACCAAAACATGGAGTATTTAAACCATTCATTTGGTAATTTTTCCATCTATATGATAAGGCTTTACCGGAAATTCGGGTTTTCAAAATTATAGTCCTTGTCACCACACATTTAGCAAAATACACAAGAAAACAGAAAAGCAAATTTTATCAAATAAGTGAATTTTTTGCCTGGCTCTAAAGTTTCAAGATAAAATTACCAAGTTTTATCACATTTACCAAATTTTATCTCCTATTATAAAAATATATTTTATTGTTGCTTTCATCAAATCATTACCAAAAAACTTCGCTAAAAGTTACTGAGCTTTTTAGTGGTCCCATAGTGCCAGAAACTTGCTACACGGTGTACGACCATATTCTGTTTGTTATGACCCTATTTATCTCAGTGTAATAAAAAGAATTGAGAAGTAATTCCACGTCTTAATTATGCTTACAGATTAAGATAAAATAATCTTGCATCGTCCGTTTAGTACGGATTTTGAGTAATTAAAACAATTTATATTTAATTAATTAATTGAACAACTTAAATCATAAAACCATATTCAATAAATTTTAAAGGAACAGTATATACAACAATATATAAAATTAAAGAGATATTTTTCATAGAAAACATTCGTAATCTTACTTATTTGCTTTAAAAACATAATTTTAAATAACAAGAAAGTTAAATTAACAAGAAAGCTAGATTTAATTAAAAAGAGTCATGCTGATGCCAAAAATCAAAATGGCAGTTACTGACGTAACTGTCAATGATACAGTAGCAGAATTAAAATCGCTGAATCAATAATTGCAAAAATTGTTAACTGACTGAAAAGCTTGGGCAGTGCCTCGCAAAGAATAATTTAATATCACATTTTCATTTTTTTAAATTTTTTTGAAATAATAATAATTAGTATTACATATCTTGAAGTCATCAATTTATTTTTAACGAGATTCTGCCTGAATACTTTTTCTTGTTCTCCTACCTTGACAACTAACTAACCTGAACTAAAAAAAATAGTTTCATAATAGGATAAACGAAAACTTTTCAAAATTGGTTACTTAAAAAATATCTAAGATACATTAAAAGCTTTTTGGTTTTAGGCGATAAAGGTTTTTTTTACTGTTCTTAGAGTATGTGCAAAAAAATGCCTTATTTTTACCTAAAATTGGCGGTAAAAATAATATTTTTAATAAAAAGAAATATAAAAAGAAATAATAAAAAGACATAATAAAAAGAAAGACATAATAAAATACATAATAATACAGAATAAATACAGAATAAAAGACATAATAAAAAGAAATAAACTTTTATTTAAACAATTTATATTTAAATTTAAAAAAAAAGTTGACGGAATTAATAAGATACCTTAAGCAATGCTTGATTTTTTAAATAAAATTGATTATTGTTATAAAAAAAGTACAAAAGCTTTTATAATTATCATATACCATATTTTTAACTGGATGTATAACTCTTAAGGACTAACTTAATTTTAAAATGTAATGAAATAGCCTATTATACATGCAATATTACAATTAATTTCATAATGTTAATTTTTCTGAAATAAATAATAATATTTTCAATGATTTCTTTAATAAAAAGACAATTTTAATTTTATAAAGCCAACTTTAAACATTTTTTAATTAATTAACCTAATTTTTAGATTCATCAGCTAAAAAAGACATACTAATTAGGTTTGCACGGAATTAATTTATCATGTTTTTAGTGTATGGCTATTATATTTACAAATAATACGGGAGATGCAATTAAATCAATACAGTGTCGTTTTTGATAATTAAGGTTAAATGAATTATTCTACCGTTATTTACTTTTTTAAGGTTCATCTTATTATTATCTAGAAAGTTATGAATGACTGTTTACAGAGCCGTGGATGCTCAGGGAATAGATCGTTCGCCTTCCAATGAGATGAACTGGGTCCTAATCCCAGCGATGTCAGGGCGATACGAACTTCGCACTCGGCTCGCACCGAACATAGTCATGACGTAAAATATCCTCAGTGGTAGATGGATCATGGATTAGAGTCCTCTTGCCCTAAGGTTAACCATGGGAGGTTTTCGTGGGTTTCCTCCCCATGTAGCGCAAATGTGGGTTTGTTCCCTCAAACGGTCCTTCCCAAGGGGTAAAATCTCTCTCGATACAAGAGCACCCTTGTCTTCTAAATTGGGTTTAACATTATGAGGATAAAAAATTGGGTCGGATATACAACGACGGTTGTCTAAAAAGATCCCTGCTTATACTGCTTTCAATTTTATGAGAAATTTAAAAGAAGATAACACTTAAATGACTGAAGGAAAATTAAATGGCTTCAGAATATATCTTATATAATTTTATGAATTGCAAAGAATTTAAGTTAATTTTTTTAAATTTAAAATTCCCACTACAGTCCATTATATTTGCCATAGAAATGTTAAAATAAATATAACATTTTAAAAGTCAGCAATTAATTTATAATTATATCTAACAACACTTCTGTTTCGAGAAATTTAATTAAAATTATTTAAAGTACTGACTATTTTTGACTTAAATTTTCCTAAATTTTTACATTAATTTTTAGATTATTAAAGTGAAAAGAATAATTAAAAGTTACGTTGCAACTAAAACCAAAAATAATAATTATAATCTGCGCTGAAATGAAGGGTAGAAAGTTATAACAAACATCAAGTTCATCCGTAACAAAATGAATGTACACTAAATAAAATTTTAGAAAACTCATGCAATAAAACCGCATAGAAACGGATTTTGAAGTAGTTTAAAATAAAACAAATTTTGAACCAGGTATAATATGGTAGTCAAGGAATTAGGAGGATCCGGGGTTCGAATCAAACCTCAGTACATCTGAACGTAACGATTGAAAAAACAAATCTGCGACGATTCTTTCAAGCATGATGATTTTCGATCTATGAAAAATCGCACAAAAAATATAATTAAAAAACTAATCAAATTTTAAGAAATCTGCTTCAGTATGCAAACAACATGATATACAGCTACCTTCGTGCCAAATTTTTCTGCCGTACCCCGACGTATGGAAAATATCTGAAGCATACAGGTATTTTCAGTAGTGTTTTGTTATAGGAAATTTCTGGCAACATGTTTTTTTCCGTAGCATACTGATATTCTCTGGGAACTTTGCTGCCAGAAATTTTACGTTATATAAAAGAATTTTTTGCAGTGTAATTTTATTATTTGTTTAATTTTATTATTTCAAATTTATAGTCTCTTAAAATGCAAATATTAAAATTTCCTATTAGCCTGGTTTGATAATCCGGGTTTTTTTTAAAAAAAAACCCAGCCTACCAGGGTCATTATGAGCTGGCAGAAAACAGGTTTTATCGGATTTTTGATGAAAAAACCCGTGTTTTTTTCAGAAACATTTTAAACTTTTATACCCGTGTCCTCGATGAGATTGCAGGATTCGTTACTAAACCTGGAAATCATATGTTTGGTAATATTTTACCACTTCTTGTGTTCCGTGTTACTCACGGATTTGTTCACCAAATATTCAAAACCTATTAAAAGAAATTTTTAGCCTGAAAAGAAATTTGAATCTCAACTTCTACATTTAACTCCGAAAAAGTTTTCCAAAACCTAATTACATTTCAACGAGTTAAAAAAATGAATATTAATTAATTTCATAGATATGATTCAAATTTTAAAAAAGTAGTTTTTACGTTTTATAGTGATGTATAATCTTGATTTATAAATTATATCTTTGCAGTTTGCTCAAGCAAAATCAATAACTTTTTCGAGGTACGTAAGTAATTTTATTTCTAAAAAACTGATAGTTTTTTATAAAGGAAGTATATTGATACTTATAGTAAAATGAATACAAACTGTCCAGATGTTCAAAGAATGCAAATTTGTATTATATCAGAAGTCAATAAATTGATATGGAACTGTGATTTTTAGAAACATAATTATAAAAATTTAATATAAATTTAAAAATAAAATCATATAGTTTTACGAACCCCAATCAACAATGTGGTTTTCATATTTTAAAGGCACATTTGAAACAAGTTGAAAGCATTTCGATTTATGCATCAAATTAATTTAACTTAATTATATAATAATGAAAGCTAAATTATCAAGTTAATTTATATTTAATTGTTTGGAAGTTTTCATTTAAATGACAAAGGTGTAAACAATTATTTTGCTTTTGAAGTAAAATCCATTGACTCAGTAAATTTTAGTATAGTAAACTTTTAGAAAAAAAAACTACTTCTTTACTTATATTTTTATAAATGACGTTGAACAACTGACCCAATGCTGAGTTTACGACTATCAACTGCGTAGTCTTGTAATTTTGAATCCAATGCTAAAGGAAAAGGAACTCCTGGATAAAGCATTGGGACAAACTAGCCTTCACAGTGTACTTTTTGATAGAACTACCTGCATTTGCGTTACATGGAGAAGTAAACCAAGAAGACCTTTCACAGTTTGCCCGACGTTAACGGGATTCTGACCTATGATACGTCTACCACTCAAATTATCTTATTTCAGCACTGTGATCAGTGTGAATCGGGAGAAGAATTCGTATAAACCAACCACCGCTGAGATTTGAACCTAGGTCATCTCATTGAAAAGCGACGCTCTATCCTCATGAGCCCTCACAGCTCGTAAAAAAAAAACCCGAGTTTTTTTTTCTCGTGGGCCCAACTAAAAAACCTGATTGGATTTATTTATGTTGAGCCTAATTTGGCAAATCTCACCTATTAAAGAAGAAAAGTCTTAAAGTATCTTTTTATAGTCAACAATATTCTTATTCAGTCGAAATAAACTAAAATTAGCTATGTTTTCAAGGCAAAAATTGTAATAGTAATTATTCGCAAATACAGCTACATACTACAAGTACAGTAATTACAAAAAAATAATTACTTCATAGTATACAGAAATTTTTTTAAAATTGATATCAGAACCTTAAAAATGATCAGTGAAGAGAAAAAACAACTAGTTTGATTTTTTTAGAGCCAGCAACCCTCATAATCTGGGGGAATAATCTAAAATTGGCGACATTTCCAAGGGGAAAATTGTAATAGTAATTATTAGGAAATACAGCTACATACTACTAATCCGGTAATTACGAAGAAATAATTACTTCGTAGTATGCAGAACACATTTTGAATTGATTTCAGAGCCTAAGAAATTTATCAATAAAAGAAGAAAAATAAACTGGTTAGATTGGCGAGTGACATTTCGGATATCTTCCTTGGGAGACGTTTCTTAAATGCACTTTTACTGCAATTGGAGTCTAACTAAGGAGAAACAAGTTTGCCGTAACCGGATGTTTACGTGACAGGTAAAAATCGCTCTTAATGAAAATCTTTTTTGGAATATGTCAAATTTGATTACTATTAAATATTGTTTATTGACTGGAGGCTGATTTAAAAAAATAAATTGAAAATTCATTTAAAAATACTTGTCTTTATGTTTAAAAAAAAATAGTTTAATGACACTGATTATGGAATAGCTAAATAATGACTATTGAATAACTATTTAATTATAATTTTCTTATTATATCATAGAAATTCTACTCGTAAAACGTTTATATATACATTTCATTTAGATTAACATTTTATTCGGATTACCATTCCATTTAGATAAACATTTTAGATTGTAACTGTTATACTATCAACTGATTCGCAATCTATACATCTATACATAATAATAAACGAGGCTGTGTGTGTGTGTGTCGACAACTTAAACCAATAATATACGAAGGAATTAATAATTTAATTATAAAGTTCGCATTAGTTTACATTTATAAAAAGTGGAGAAAAGTTTAACTTTTGTATTAAAAATGTGGCAACATATTCGATACGTAAATAGAACGCTTCGCTTTGATATATTTGTCGCTGTTCATAATTGTTATAATAAGTTTTTCTTCTTCTTTCCACGCTCTATTTTTTTTTTCTTAAGCGAAGACGATAATTTTTATAGCGATATTGTAGTACTTTGTACAACTAAAAATTCTTTTCACAACACTTTAAAAATATTTACTTTATTTTCTTTATATATACAGAGAACAGTCGGCAAAGAATTCGATTAGGTTGAAAAACATTTCGCTAAAAAGGAACGAATTCCAAAAGAAAAAATAAACAACTTAAAGAATAAAAATGCTGATGCCAGCCAATTTTTTGAAAGTTAACTTAGAAATAACAAACCAAACGATGTTAAATAACAAACCAAACGATGTTAACAAAATGACGTAGAAAGCGCAACTAGATCAAAATTATACAAGCACAACTAGATCAAATTATAATACCTGAGTGCTTGACGTAACAGATATAGAAATAGAATTTGATACTATAAAAAATTATATAGAAATTGATACCATAAAAAATTTATTCGTTTTCGTGTTCTTTTCATGTATTTAGCATTTTAGTTTTTTTTTTTCTTAAGCGTTGTAGCTATATAATTTCAAACATCCTCAAGAGCTATAACACATCTGCAGCAGAACTGGATATGAAGACAAAATTGCTGGACAGGAACACTTTAATTGTCCACTAATCTTCAGATTTCCTGCTATGTTTTAAAAAACTTTATTTGTGAAAACCTTCAGAGTGGCGGACAGCTGGCCGCCTTAGGTGGCTAGTTACTAATAAAATAAATTTCTTGGAGCTGCTTGCTCTTATCAAAAATGAATTGTATGCTCTGAATTTTAATTATGAATAATTTGTTATCTATTTAAAATAGATAAAAAATTTATATAAATTTAAAAAAAAGAATTGTGTCGAATGCAGTAACGAAAGGTTAAAAAAAGAATAAACATTTGACATACCTAAGTGAGCCTAAGGTTTAATAAAATAAGTCCATGAATAATAGATATGATTAGAAAAAAAATAATACATTTGATTTTTAGATAGAGTAATTTTCAATAAAAAATTAAAAATATATAACTTAAAGTGGTATTTATTTAAGAAATGCTAATTTTCTTTTAAAACATATCTCGAGCAAAAGTTGAAATTTTTTTATTTCATATTTTAATTATTAACCAATTCTTAACTTATTATTTCACAATTCAAAGTACGTATCTTAAATTTTTAAACTAAAACTAAATGTCCTTATGAAGTATATTAAAGTATTCGTTTTCAAATATTATCGCTTCTTTCGTTTTAATTAATATGTGCTTATTTTAAATAATTGTACGTAATATAACTTAACTATTTCTACAATTTGTTGAAGATATTATAAATCAAATTTATGCCTTTATTATTTTTTTGTAAATATTTAGACGCAATTAAAAAAAAATTTCTTTTTGATGTTACATTGGCTCAATTAACATCATGAATGTCTGAAATTGGCTCGTTTAATTGGAAAACGAATTTTTAAAAAAATATTAAACGATAACTACAGCTTTAATTTATATTAATTCCATTAATTGTAAATTTACAACAATTATGAATTATTATACAATATGAATTATTGAAATGAATTGAATAATTACAATTATACAATAATTATATTTATTTGAGAATTATAAATTAACTCTCAAATTTTTATTGCAAATTAATTGTAAACTTAATTGTTATCAAAGAATAAGCCTTTTAAAATTAGTATTTTTAAATTCCTGAAATGAGTATTTTCACTAAACGTAAGGTTAAAATCTGTTGAAAAAGAAACAGAAGGTCAAGTTATTTATATCAAACTTTCAAAAGATGCTGAGTAAGTCCAGGTATCATAAAATTTTATGTATCTAACGCTTCTTTTCGGAAAAAACTTTAGGAAAGTTTGTCAAAATTTTGTTTTTATATTTCTGTATTCTTATTCTATATATTATTCTGTATGTATTATTATTCTTGAACTAATACTTTTAAATATTTTTATTTCCATAAAGATTTGATAATATATTTGCTAAAATGTAGAATAGTTATGTTGAATGCGCATACATAACTATTAATAATCATATTATAAAATGCGATTACCCTTATAAGTTTTCGCATTTTTAATTAGTATAAGAAAAATATTTAATGTAAGAATTTAGTGACATTATATTTCATAAGTTTTTTCTACATTTTAACAACTCCTTTATTTCAAGTTTATTGTAAAAAGCATGATACATTTCTTTGTTTTGTTAGTCATCATTTACACATTTGAGGTACAATTAGGCACCCATTACATAACTTTGGAATTTTTTTAAGTTTAAATAGTAGCTTGTTGGCATCGAATTTAATTTAAATTTTATTAATATTTATTGGCTACTACGCCCAATAATTATACCTTAATTCTTAAAACAATTTCTGTTTAAAGACTTAAATAAATAGTTAACATACATATCAAGAATAAACAATAAATTTATAATTTCTTAACTAAGCATGTGTTTGTTTATAAAATGTAAAAATCTTAAAAGCAGAAAAAAGTGAGAAGTAAAACTTAGAATCACAAATGTGTGTGTCATTGAAATACATTTGTTGTTCTAAGTTTCAATAACTGGTCAAACACAAATTAACTTAGTTTCTTTAACTGGTTATAGTTTTAGGTTAGTCCTGTAATTTTATGTTATTTGTCATAAAAATTGCATTCTTTGAAACAAATAATACATTTTTTCTCATTTTCTAAATCTAAAATTTTAAAAGAATTTCAATCGACATAGTTAGTTTGTTAAAAAAAATTGTAAACTACTTTTGAAATATGTGTAAATGTTTTTAAATATAAATATGCAGTTTGAGTTTAAAACACTAAGAATAGACAGAAATGGCAATATCCACTATAATACGAGCAGATCGTAGGAATAAAACAAATATAAGGACATAAAACAAGCAGCATCCGCTTAACCTTGAAAATTAGCCTTGACCTACATTCCGCAACTGCTAATCCAAACACTCTCCCAAACTACGACATTTTATGACGATGTTCTTCTAAAAATAGAATCTCATAACAGAACTATACATATCCTTAACAATTTAAAAGCATGAAAACATCATTAGCAAACAATACTTTAATAGTCTATTATGTAGATTGGCTGAATTATATATTATGCAACCGTTACATATTCTTCACAAAAATATAAAACTAAAGTTTCTTTCATCAAATCATTATTACTAACGATATTTCTGAAAATAATAAACGCCACGTAAATAGCTCATTTATAGCACTTAACATTTACTATGCGAGGAGGAATAAATTCTGAAACTACGTCACAGGAAAAGATGCGGATAAACTATTCCGACGGATTCTAGAATGCGGATATTCATCTAACTCTTTATACTCCTCGAATCCCATACTTCTACTTCGAACTTTCGTTTTCCGTAGAGGGGTTGCCCATAGTTGAAAGAATGTATGGGTACTATAGATAAGGGGTAATGAATAATAAGAGTAACTTACCTTTGGTAATGAAGTTTCGAGATACCTTTCGGAATCGATGGACGAGAGAGATGCGCTTCCGTCTGTTGACAATCGCCTTCCCACCCCACTGCGCATGCGTCGAGACCTTCGCATTTTCACTCTCGCCTCTACCCCTTCTCAGTGCAATGTTTTGGAATGCGTAAAGCTTTGAGCAATGATTTAGATTTTTTAAAATATCCTTCGGAGATCTTTTTTTTTTGTGTGCATAGTTGGAATAAGTGAATTCTGATTTTATATATAAAAAATCGTGATGCTTATAAAGGCATTTTCAAAGAAATTATTTTATTGACTAGGATTTTGGTATTTACAATTAATAATAGATGTTTTGTTATGATAGTCATTCGAAATGTATAAATATAAACACCATTGCATTTTCATGGAGTTTTTATTAAAGCCGCAAGCTTCTGAAGAATTTAAATGGCAAATAAGTAAAAATGGAAATGAATAATTAAATGGCAAGTTTAAATAAAAAAAGATGATTTTTTTTTTAATTCAGAAAAATACTTTTATTTGACTAGGGTTTACCAAGAATAAAATTAATTACGAATGGAGGCTTTTTACTTAAATTGTACCTTACATACCATTACCACATGAAAAATAAATCATTTTAAAGAACAAGAAGTAAAAAAAAAATGAAATAAAAATGACCTAATAAAAGCAATAAATAAAAATATCCAGTAAATTGTCATCAGACCTCCTAGTTGCTGGCAGATGCTTCCTGCGAAAGTACTTTAAAATAACTGGTTGCACAAAATGGAAAACCTGCATTGCTACAGGCAATGAGTCAATGTTTGAGTGAAACAAAAATGGAATACATTTTAGTAAATGGAAAACGGTGAGGTTTAATTTAAATTAAACGAAGAAAAGTATCATTAATAGATAAAAAATTGAACAGTCTTTGTGTAAAAGTGTATTAAAAGATGTAATTTATCGAAAATATTTTAATATGACAGTCATAATTATCAGAGTTATTATGAGATAATCAGACAAACACGTCGCGTGTTGTTATTAATTTCATAGCCACACATCAAACACACACTACACATGAGCAAAACGTTATGGCATATAAGATGTTTTATTTCGAAAATTTAGACGGATGCATGGGTTATTTGTACACAAAGAATGTACACATAGTAGAAGGAGTCTAGATTTCATCGACATAATGTAAACTAGTCCCCTTAGTTTACGTGTGGTCCCTGTGCATAAAGGAAATAACATTTAGGGGCACAACAGCAGAGGTTCTATAAACGGGTTTGCACCCTTCTCTCCAATACTGGGAATGGGAAAGCATTGGGGTGAAGAGGAAAAGGCTTCTCTCTTCTTTTTACAGTTGGTTTGTTCTGTATTTTCACACTCTTGATAAACAGTTGTTTTGTTCTGTATTTTCACACTCTTGATAAACAGTTGGTTTGTTCTGTATTTTCATACTCGTGATAAACAGTTGGTTTGTTCCGTATTTTCACACTCTTGATAAACAGCTGGTTCTTTCTGTATTTTCACACTATTGATAAACAGTTGGTTCTTTCTGTATTTTCACGCTCTTGATAAACAGTTGGTTCGTTCTGTATTTCCACTCTATTGATAAACAGTTGGTTTGTTCTATATTTCCACACTATTGATAAACAGTTGGTTTGCTCTGTATTTTTACACTATTTATAAACAGCTCTGTACTGTTAACAACCGGTTCACAGGAGACGTATTTCCTGACTGTCACTTTGCTTCATATTCGCATGTGCTGGAACTGTTCAAATGAGGCTCTGCTAAATCTGAGTATGTTGCTCACCTTGTACGATGCTTTTCTGGTATAGCGTACCGAACAGAGCAGTATCCTGCGTTAGTTACTTATTTGAAATGCTGGATTTCTCCTTTTCATATTCTTTGTATGTATACACCAAATAAGGTATCACAAAAATTGCATTTAATAAAAACCAAATAAAAGACAATATTTACAAATCGGGTTTAGTTAAATATTATCATATTTAACTACATCCAATTGGTTATATATTCTTTTATATGGTCTAGTGGTTATGCATTATATAATATTCTGTTTTATGCATAATATTCTTGCATAATTTGTCTCATGGATAGTGAAGCGGAATAATAATATGATAATATAAATGTTAGCATATTATTATTAAACTTTCGAACTATGAGAAAATATATTGAAATTTTAGAATTTTTTAAGAAAAAAATGGTTCTTTTAGAATATAAAAAATGGTTTTCTGAAAGATGCACGATAAACTTCTTTGAAACTGTAACGGTTTTTTCTTCAATGTTTATCTTCGATGAAAGAAGCGAATTTTCTCCTGAATCGAACGAAGGAATGTGTTATTCTTTTTTGATCCAGTATTTTATGAAATTCAAATATTTGGAATTTTATTCAAAATATAAAGTTTATATTTTTCATATTTCAGTGCTATAAGATGTATAGTGTTCGAAAAATAAAATTGTTATAGCTGCATTTTTTAACGTTTCGCATAAATGGAGTATGAATTATGATCAAAATTCAGAAGTAATTATGGTAAATATAATTATTGTTTTAATTAAGTATTGATAATTTTAAACAAAATGATGCTAGAAGAAAAAGCTTGCTAGAACTAGTATGGTTAAAGGTTACTAAGAATGTAACAGATGCTAAAATACTGTAAGGAATAAAATCGATAATACAGGTATTTATTATGCTTAATAAAATTTATTACGCGTGACAGCAAATGCTTATGCATCATAAAAACTATGCATATTTTAATTCACCCATGCTGTGAATTATAATTAAAAATTTTGCCTAAAATTTAAATTTAAATTCTTGCTTTAAGTTAGATTCTTGTACAGTGTGCCGGACAAAAACGGACTACCCTGAACAATTTTTGATCTAATGATCCAATCTTCACGTTATAGGACTCATTCTTCATGATTTGAAAAGATGACCTCAAATATGCTAATTAATTAGTGCAGATGATATTTTACGTAACGAAATCAAACACAAAAAAGTACTTTCTTTAAATAAACATACCTTTTTTCAACGGATTAGTATTTCTGATCCTTAAAATACAGGGGGAGGCCAAATCTGGAAATAGGATTCCCATAGTTAGCAGAGCTATTCAAAGTTTGGAAGCCCTTAATAATAATTTTATTTTTTACTTATTCCATCGCTTCTTGAAAACTTTTAAGCTGTTCGAAAAATTTTTGAACGCAGTTAGAGAATTCTTTCTTTCAAAGATAACTCCATACAAAAAATAGTTTTAAGTAATTATTTATTATTTTTTATTTCTTTATGAAATAATAGTCGAAGAAATTTTGAATTGCAAGGTATACAATTCTTTACACCATTTTAAAGTATGTAATTTTGTATGGCAAAATACAAAATTTTAGCGAAATTAGTTGAATAGTTCTTGAGAAATAAAATTTTGTGCATACAACTTCTTAAAAATTCGATTTCTCAGAAACTATACAATCAAATTCTTATAAATTTTGTATTTTGCCATGTAAATGTTACGCACTTTGAGAAATGATGTAAGAAAATGTATACATTACAATACAAAATTTTCTCGACTATTTTTTAATGAAGTATAAAGACTATTTTTAAGATAAGTATTAAGTTGTCTGTTAGTTTTAGTAAAGGATATATTTTGTGTATAATTTCTCCATGGTGCAAAAATCGTAGTTTTTATGAATGGTATCATATTTTTTTTCTCTATGTAATAACAGAATTTTATAATTAACTCCTGTTTGTTTTGTTTCGGTACTTGTATTTGCCAGAGCTGGTTTTAACCTTAATTCATGTACATAAGTTTACAATCTGAAAGAGCTTTCTTTCCCGTCATTATCCGATTACTTCAATTCAATTCCTCTAGAAATTCCTAGGCATATGAAGTTTAAACTTTTTTTTAAAAAAAAATCGTTGTTTTTTCCTGTATTTAATATGAAAAATGATTTTTCGTAGTCATTTTTAAACACTTATCTTGTATTAAAATTAGAAGAAAACTGCGATTATTTTCTACTTTGAGTTTTTAATTATGCATGCGAATTTATACTTATTAAATTTGAAATGAAATTATTAACTATAAATTAATGATATGGAAGAAGAATTTTTATTTTAAATTATCTAAACATGCATTTTGATTCAGAGGTTTGAAACAATTTAACATCCAAACATAGTTAAAGAATAATTGAATTTTGTTGAATTTGAATATATTTTTTAGGTGTAAAATAAGCAAAAAAAGTAAAATATTATGAAAACGTATGTACGAGGGTTGTTTCTTAAGTAAGGACCGTTTTGTTGTGTACACTAATAGAGCATGCGTCGCGTTCTGGCATTCCTTGTGAACAACTGTGCTCAGTTACAGCTATGTAGGTAACCTGTACGGCTAGTTCTGTGTCTTTAAAATGTTCAAGTTTAACCAATCGCCAGCCGCATATGAGGGACGGTGAATGATGCGTTTTTAGTCGGCGAAAAACCTGTTCACTATCGACAGATTTGTGAAGTTTACGAAGTTTCCTACTGTCATGCTGACAGGAAATTTTTGCCGCTTCTCCATGACAATGACTCTCTCCACAGCTCAGTCCAGAACTTTATTGGACTCTTTTGGACCACCCCTCAATACAGTCCCGACCTTGCGCAAAGTGATTTTAATCTTTTCCGATGCTTCAAACATCATTTTGACGTCAACCAGTACAACGATGACTCAGACGTGAAAATAGTCGTGTGCTCGGAGTTATCGGAGCAGGCTGCAAGATACTATGAAGAAGGTAATCTATATCTAGTTGTAAGGTAAGATAAGGATTTAAGCAAACTTGGCAACTGTTTTGAAAAAAGAGAAAAATAAGAAACTTACGTGGAATCAAAAAAAAAATTTTTGCTTTTTTGATAATTTGATAATGCAATTTTAAGGTTAGAAACAATTTTACTTGAAGAGAACTTCTTTTAAACTATTTAGAACAAAAACACTGCAACCTAAATTAACTTAGCAAAATTTTATTTGTATCAAAAAATAAAATCGTGGGAAATTAAACTTTTCACTTTTCGTTGCATTTTGTTACGGTACATAGGCTAAAAAAAGTGCATTTGGTAATTTAAATAATGCTAATGAACCAAAAAAGAATCTCTTTTAATTCTTATAGTTTACGAAACAATTCAATTATCTTAAGTTTTTTTTTCTCCAGTGCCAGCCCTACGTCGTATAGACACCTGAAGGGCAGATTTGTTGGCCACTTTTCCGTTGGCACCATATTAGGTGGGCCAACGTTGCTCCCACACGATTGAAAGAACATCCATGCCTTTCCGGGATTTGAATCCAGAATCTTTCTGATGCAAGGCCAGTTCTCTGACTTCTACGCAGGACGATAGGCCAATTGTCTTAAGTTTTCAATAAATTTTAAAACAGACACTTTTAAAGTATAGCGTAAAAATTTGGAAAATACACATTTTTAAAGAAAAGTTTTGTGATTAATTTTAAATGCATAAAGCGTTTGACTTTTAATAGATTAAGGAAGCATATTAAGGAACTGCTTCAGATGAAAATTTCTATTTTGCATATTTTATTACTCTCCGAGCAAAGCTGTATTATCTAAATTGAATCCTGTCTATAAAAATGAAATATTTACATCAGCTCGACTTTTTACCCACCTATAATATAAAAGAAATCCTTTCGAAATGAAAACTTTCCCTTAAAAATATTTTCAGAGTGATTGATGATTGTTTCGATAGATTCCATCAGTTAACTGCAAACTATGTTTTTCTTTTTGTTACGTTTTGATTTTGAAGTATGTAGTTGTATTTTAGATTGTAAAAAATTAGTTGCCTCTGCTATCTGAAGTAGGAAGCAAATTTAAATATGGATAATCAATCAACTACATTTTTAACTGCCGAAAGCAAAGAAAATAAAAAAATGAGAAAACTTTATTACTTAATTTATAGTGTTTGAAAAACAAACTTTACAATTTAATTCATAGCGAAAAAATTATTATTCCAAACGTACGGTTGGTTTGGTATATTATTTCCATTGAGATAATGATGACGGTAATCATTTATGATGAACCGAAGAAAATAGTGGTGCAACCGCACTATAGAGCTAAATTAGGAAACTTTGCTCTTAGCTAGTAGTCAGTTGTAGCATTTCTAAATATGGCCACGCCAAACTTTTAAGCAATTTTAAAAAAAAACTGTAGATATCAGTAATGTAAGACATTTCCTTTGAAACATTTCTCAAAATAAAGCCAAGGTTCATTTTTAAAATAAAAAGAAAGAAAGAATTATCAAATAAAAAAAATCTCATAAATTAAAAAAATATTCCTAAATTAAAAGAATAATAATAAAGGGCATATGGGGAGTATTTTTGTTGGACAAACACTTTATTTCAGGTTAAAATCAAATTGAGCTTTCATATACAATTTAAAAAGTGTAATTTAAATCTAAATACCTTTTGTTTCATTTTATAACCGTTGTTGAACAGTCAACCCGATTTTGAGCTTACGACTACCGATGTTCGAATCTGTAGCCTTGCAATTTTAAACCTTATAAAGAAGACGAGGAAACTTCTGGTTTGAGTATTGGAAGAAATTCGCCTTCGATGATTGCCTTCGAGGACTGTTTGATTGAACTAAACAGCATTTACTGCACAAGGAGAAGACAAAAACGAACACCTCTCACTGTTAGTCCGATGGCAAGGAGAATCTAAACCGTGATCCGTCTACCACCGAGATATTTTACTTTAGCACTGTGGTCGGTGCTAGGCGGGTGCGGATTTCGTATCAACCAGCCTTCGCTGGGATTCGTACCCTGGTCACCTCATTGGAAGGCGAGTGCTCGATTGTCTAAGACACCACGTCTGTAATTTAAACACTTATAATGAAAAAAACTTACCCGAATCCCTTGCTCATTTATACTAAACGAAAATATTTTTGAACTTTCGAAAACCGTTTTTGTCTTTGTCTTTCTGCGGAACGTGTATTTTCGATTTAGAAACTGATTTTATTTTTGGAATCAGTGTGTATATGCATCTTAAACTGATGATTCTAACTTCATACTGTAACAAAAAAATAACTTCTCGGACTCATATATGTATCTTATCTTACTGTAATTAAACATTTTAGTGCTAATAAATGCAGAAAAAATTGCTGGTGGCCAATTTGCACCAATTACTGCAAAAGAACATTCTTGGTGTGCAAGAAAACTGAGGGGAACACTAGTTTGGTGCGAAGTAGTTACAACATTTTTAGCTTTAAAATACACGAAATGTTTTTGGAGAATGTTAGTTGGAATTTCGATTGACGATGAAATACTTATGACGAAAAAAACCACTAGAAGATTTAAAAAAATAAAAAAACGATTGAAATTTGCATTTTTCATAAGAGTGATTTATTTATTTTTTTGCACACTGAACATACTGTTTTTAACTATTATAATTTAGGGAGCCGTGAAGGTTTAGGGGATAGAACGTTCACCTTCCGATGAGGTGAATCCCAGGGATATCTGGTCAATATGAATTCCGCATCCGGCTAGCACCGATCACAGTGCTGACATTGGTAGACGGTTCATGGGCAAGAGTGTTCTTGCTCACAAGCTAATCGTTTGAGATTTTCTTGGTTTGCCTTTCTTTTTAACTCAAATACAGCTTAGTTTTAGCAAAACGTCCTCCACGAAGGCAAATATCTCCCATTACTTGAGCCTAAAGTTCCCTTGTCTTCTGGATTGGGTTCAAAATCACAAGGCCACGGAGTTGAACATGAGTAGTCTTAAAACAAAAAAAATAGGTGGGCAATTCAACGACGGTTATAAAATATTACAATATTGGGCTAGAATTTTTGAATCAATTATAAGACACAAAATTTATTTTTATTAACAAGCATAATTGCAGAAATGGTCCATGGATTTTTTAGCACTATATAATACTTAAATTTCACATAAGCTTTCTTATGAAGTTCAGGACAATTTTTATTCAGTTAGAAACGAGCAATATAGTGTTTATTAAAGTTTGAGAAATGCATCAAAACAAATGCTTTGCCTTTATAACATCAATAATTTTAAGGAGTTTAGAAGTTTTAATTTTCGAAAAAGTGGCCACAGACTTTCAAATCTGGCAGCTGTAAAAATTTTTTACTACTGTACCGATAATGCTATAAAATTTTACACAGGTCGGTACTAAATTATCGTAACTTGTAGAATAATAAATCCCCTCCCTTTGAATGAATGCTGATAAGTCAAGAATGAGGAAATTAATTTTCCAAACCCATTTCTAAACATATTCGGGTTTTCAACTGAACTCATACTTTAAAATTCACGGTATTTAAAACAAGCAGGGTCTGACTTTAATGTCTAGAATTTGTCATTTAATCCAAGTTTATAAAAGTTTGAGATTTAATTTTGTGTCCGAAACACTTGAGCGTCATAAATCTCATGGCCAATCTAAGTGCTTGATGAATTTGTCGTAAGTCTCCATGGATACTCGAGTAAGTTAAATATTAGACAGAGGAGAGTTTTAATTAAAAGTGCCCCAAAATGAGAATATACTGCTCCCTGTGTAATATCAAGTTTTAATCGAGAGACTTCAAGATTTATATCGGAGATCCATGGAAGTTCAACAGTGAAATATTTTAAAAGTAAACACCCGGTTACCTTAGGAGACCGACCGCTTTTAATTGAAATTAATTATCGATGTTGTTTGGCTTTCAGATTAAAGTATTACTAAATAAATTACATCGCAATATTAAGACTGCACATACTGATATATAAGTGTAAAAAATATGATTAATATATTATGTTTAGATTAGGATAGGCAGACCGGGTTACCCTGGTTAGCAGAGTGCTGGACTCTCGTTCGTGGGAAAGGGAGTTCGAATCAAGCTGGACTAAGACCTCCCGTGTAGTAAATGGTGACTGGGGCACATTAAATATGTCGTGTCACAATGTCCTCCACATTCCCATAATAAATTGTACCTCTGATGGTACTGAATTGGAGATTGATTGTTCTCTGGTTCAGATCAAAATTATAATCTGTGGATGAATGAATAGGTCCGCCCTATTAAGGCTTGTGGCAGAAGTCAAATTCTTGGGAGTAGATGGCACTACTGGAAAGTAGCGTACCCCCTCGGGTTTGATAGCCGAGGACCATCGAAAAGGGTAGATAATCGTTTTTAGAAGGATGCAACTATGTAATTTGTGCATAGTAAAAACTCTGATGTGCTATCTCTCCGAAATTCATGTTGAACAATTGAAAAAATTGTGTGGATGAAAACTATAACTTGTAAAAGTTAACATTAAATAGAAACTTTATTAACACTTTAAAGTGCGTAGCTAAATCTGAGCACTAATCATTGAGAATGCTTACATCTAACTCACAAGCATTCGCACCCTCCGTGAATCATTTTCGCTTTTAAAAACATTAATTTTGATCTTCGTTAGTATACATTGTCGAATATTCGAATAAAAAATGGCGTAAATTCGTTATTGTTCTGCATTTACAGAAACAAGAGTTCGCTGTCGCAAAATGTTTGCATGTTTCTGGTTGAGTATTAAATATGTGTTAAATATGTATGAAATATGGTGGGTATATTTTAATTTTTGAACATCTGTAAATAGTATTAAACAGTTTTATACTATTTTAATTTCTACCTGCAGCATTAAAGCTTTAAAGGCTTAGCCAGATAGTTTGTGACTAAATGTGCTTAATGTCTGACTAAATAGTAGCACTTTGTCATGTGTTCTAAGTAATGGCTCAGACTTTTGCTACTTATTTGACATCTCTCTCTTTCTCTCTGTCTGTATATACTGTACTCTACAATAATGAAAGAGACCCTTTAACTTTTCGGATTTTTTTAAAAAAATTATTAAGAAATGCTTAGAGGATCATTTTGTAACTTTGGAGGTAATTAGTTCATGCAGTTTTTTATACAGAGCAATATTTTTTAAAACTCCTGGGGCTGACAATAATTTGGAACATGCAAAAAAATCAAGCACGAAGCTTGTAACTTCTAAGGATTACTTTGGTTGCTATTTGCAAAAACTGTATAAAATTTCATAAGCCTAGCTGAAATAGTTGTGGAGATATGGACATTTTTACAAAAAAAAAAAACAATTTCTTTTCTAATACTTTTTTTTATATAACTTTAAAAATCTTCAATAAAATTGAAAATTTTTTTTTTGAAATTAAAAAACTAATTACAAAATTATAGTTTAAAAACTTGATAAAAATTCAATAAAAATTGGGAAAAATGTGGATAGTTAAAGTTGTTTTTTTGAGGAAGAAATTTAAAAAATCGTTTTTTCTGTAATTTTGTAGTGAATCGCATTTGGCAACTTATGAAAATAGTTCAATTTGAAGAGTTTCAGGCAATTTTCTAAGTAGTTTTTGTACTTTTTAAAAAAACTCAAAATGATAAAGTTTAACCACAAATTGCATCCTGTACTATTAAACAAGATTTATTAAAAATGACACCAGCACTGTGGAGGATCATTACCTATAAAAGGAGGCTTTCTTTTCCCTGTTTTTTTTCCAATACCATCACAGTTTGGTGTCTGAATGATTATTGTAAGGTATCATCATTTGCTATTAAATTTTGTCTTATGGCAGAAAATAAAATTTGTGGAAAACCCCTTATTATTTTGAGCTTTTATTTTTAAAAAGAATGACAAAAATTATTTAGGAAATTTCTTGAAACTCATTAATATTTTTAAGATATTCAAATTACACTTTTTTCATTAGTTGTAAAATATAATAAAATTATGAAAAAATAAAAACTATAAAATTACGAAAAAAAATTGTTCTATATTTTATTTATGCATTCGCAGCATGAATCAGCTTTTTTAAATAGTCATTTCTTACACTGTTTTTAAAGATTTTCTTTCAAATTTTAGAACAATAATTTTGCGATTAATTATTAATTTCTCAAGCATTTTTTTTAAAATTTTAATGAACATTTTTAAAGTTATAACAAAGGAACGTAAGACAAAAAATTAGTTTTTTTTTCGCAAAATTCATTAATTTACTGCGTCACATACTCGACAGAGTCACAAAATCTGTAATTGATAGCTTTTAATTTTATTAAAAAAGGATTCTTCACTCCACCAACTGACTATCATATACTGTTAAAAAATTTGCATTTTAAAATTAAAAATAGCCGGCAGTAGTCTGACCACCCAGTAAACAGTAAAGTTTAGAGTAAGGAACATTTTTAACCTTTACAATTTTGAATCTGTTTACAGCTATTATGTTTAAAAAACTATTAATACAAAACTATACGGTTTTTTTACCATTTACAGCTAGCATGGTTTCGAAATTGTGTAAAAAAAGTTATTGGACCTTTTCTTTGTATCAGCTTTATGGTGCTGACATCTATGCTTGAATGAGAGCATTGTATTATAATAGTCCAGGTCCCAATTTGGGGAGTGCAAGTCACTGGGAGCTTTTCATCTGTTAAAGGGAACATTGTGTTTACAACAGTGGAACAGGACCCAATGGCAAGAAACTAAACTAAGTGGTTTCAATAAGTGAGCCTAGTTAGTTCGATAAAAATTTGATTGCTTGAGGTGAGAGCAGTTAGTAAACAATTTTTCTCACAGTTAACAGTTTGGATACCATCTTATTTATTATTATTTGACTGTTTTGTTTGAATTTTGTAAATTTAAAATTAAAAATTTTTTTATGTAAAAATTTTATTGCGTAATTTCCAACAGTGTATAAAGTTCATTTAGCACTAGAAAGACGGAAATACCTATATTGTCCAAAAGCAGACAAAATGACTGCATTGTGAAAGAATAACTAATGTATAAAGAAATTTGATTAAAATTAATTTTTAATACTTTTGATATTATTTTCAGTTATGTAACAAGCTATTAGTAAATATCAACAGTAAAAATAATTATAAAAGTCACAAAATTCTAAGAAATCGTCCCATTATATACATCATCGTTTTTCTAATTGAAATAAAAAAGCAGTCAAAATGACTTCCTTGGGCAATCTAGTGAAAAAGAAAAAAATATCTTAAATAATCTGTAGCATCTCTTTTTGATCAGAATTCTTTAATCCTGGTGCTTCCCAATAATCTACACCTAATTATGATTATTTAATCCTCGTGTTACCAAATTATTCAAAGTCATAGTTAGTAAAAGAAAAAAGAATGTTGAAGAAATCATTTTTCATAAGAGGCAGAGAAGGGAGAGTCGTTAATATTTAATATTCAGAAGTGTCCAGAGGCTCTTTAATCTGGCATCTGTCCAGAGATCCTTTCAAAAGTGTCTGCCACTCAATTTCGATTTTTTTTCCTGATAAAATCCAGAGTTTCTTTTTTACCCTGAGGCACAAAAAATGATTATTTTTTGTCCCGCTTCTCACACATTGATTTGATCTTGTTGAAAGTTTTGATAACCACAAAAACTGCACCTTTTCACATTATTTATGAATATCATGATATCTCCTCCCTCTTCCGGAGTTATTTGCAGAAGCACTTTTTGAAGAGTGATTTTGTTCTTTTGATTTGAAAACAGTGTTAAAGATTAATGAAAAGTTTCATAAATTTTTCTCAGGTTTAACAGTTTTTTTTCTTCCTAAGAGTTCATTATATTTCGGAAAATATATCACAAACTTAACTTTTTAATCACTAGAGAGAGCCGAGCAGTTTATTCGCAGTTTGGAGATGGTGTTGAACGGAATCCTGCCACAATCGTATTTCGTATTTTTGGGACGTACTTCCCTAACTTGCGCAATCTGTTCATCAACTTAACAGGAGCGTATAAGCCGTATTTTATTATGATCTCTGAAAAAATGATAGAATGTTGATTATGGGGCAGAAGCTCCATCAAAAAAAAGTCAACTTGTAATGTATAAACAATGATATAAACTAAAAAAGCATACGAAAATTAATAAAGATGAATCGTACTTTTTCTCAACCTAAAATATATTTTTAGCAAATTAAAAGAATGTTATATTACTTCTTCCTATTTTTTTCGAACTGTCTTTAAGCATAAGCACATTTTAAGTAAGGCTAAAATAAAGTATATCAAAATGCTAAAACAAAGTATAACAAAAGAGTTGAATATGAAGCGTAATTTCTTTGCATGTTTATGATAGCTAGAATTAGAAGCCGGGGTGGCTCAGGGGATGAAATACTCGCCTCCCATCGGGGAAGTTGTCCAGGATTCGTATCCCATAAACGGCTGGTCGATACTAATTCCGCACCCGGCTCACACTAACCACAGTGCTGAAATAAAATATATCCATTGATAGACGAATAATGGTTTAGAACCTCCTTGCCAACCGTGTTCTAACGCGTCGAGTTTACCTTAAAAAGGTTTTCCTCTCAATATAACGCAAATGCAAGTTAGTTCCATCTAAAAATCCACCTTGAGTGCTAGATCCAATTGTTCCATTGTCTTCTGCGTTAGGATCACAATTACAAGGGTATGGAGTTGAACGTTGGTAATCGTAAACTCAAAATTGTGCCATAAAGTGGCAGCTACGGTTATAAAGTAGCTAGAATTAACACTTTAACTGTGGCATATTGGGATCGAAGTGATTGATTAATATTTTTTTTTTAATGGCGGGCACTTGGGATGTACTTGTCCCATTGGCCAGGAGTGCCAGAACTGCTACTCTCTTCTCGTTACCCAGTGGGCTCCTGTGGCGAAGCCACAGCGGTGCAGCAGCATCGCCCACGTCACACAACCACAAATCCGTTTATAGGGCGGGTCACATTCACACAATCACACAAAGGAGAAAGGACATAGAACACAGAGAGAAAGAAACATCCACGCCCTGAACGGGATTCGAACCCGCAACCATAGGCTCAGCAGTTAGGCACGCTAACCACTCGGCCGCCTGGTCGGTGATTGATTAATATAATAATTAATGTTTTTCATAATAATTAATTAGCTACAGATAACTATTATTTTTAAATAACATGAATACTTCAATGAGGAGAACTAGTTACAAAAATAAATAATAATCGCTGTTAATTATAACTATTAATTTATAATTACTTAATATTAGGAATGAACACAAAACCAACATTTGCACTTATAATTCATTACTTTTTCTAAAGACTTTTAAAACCTGTTCTCAGCAATTATTTTGAAAAAAGAAAATTGAAGTATTGTTTGTTCACAAAAGCTTACTTTTCTCCGTATATTAAGTTTTTTCACGTCAGAGATAATCATTTCATAGTAAAAAATTATTGGCAATTATTTGGAAATAATTTAAACTTTGAAAAATGTCTTTTAATTTTCTTGGGGGTTTAAATAACTTTTTGGGTTAATAAAAAATGGTGCTTACTTACTAATAAAGTAGCTAATACTCACACTTAAAATAATGGACAGAAATTAAAGTTCACAAACACGACTGTTGCTTTGCAAAGCAAAGCAGTTATAAATCTGAGAGTTAATTACAAGTCTATGGGCAAAACGGGTTTCTGAAAACAATTATTCTTTTTTAAAAATTAAGTTTTAAATTATGATTTGATCATATTTTTCATAGCTAAGTTTGTCGTGTTTATTGAATCATCGTTTGATGCTATTAACATTTAACCTCAGAAAGGTATTATGATTACATTTTTTGAACGGAATTTTCAAGGTATGTACTATGGGTTCATCAAAGCACTTATAGTTAATTATAATTTTTAAGATTCCATGTACCCAATGTATCATGATTATATCAAATAATGTAAAAATAAAATCTTTAGACAAAAAGTTATTTAGGGATTTTTTCGCATTTGTCTTTGTATTGTTATTAGTTTATGTAAAAATGACGCAGTATGCTATTGCGTGATTTAAGAAAAAATAATATTAAAGTAGATTATATTTTTTCGTTTCTTTAAATCCATGTTCAACATCCCTTGGAACTATCATACTTGAAAAGCAGATGAAATTCTATGAAAGTGGAACACCCTTTTGTTAAGTTAATATACCACCATAACAGGTTATGGAATCCATTTATTTAATAGTCAATATCAGTCACTACAGAAGCCAGATGTTTATAATGATAGTTATTTCTCTTTAGTGCTCACCCAGAATTCTAAGAATGAGACTAATCTATATCATATAAAACGCTTATCGTGGTCAAAAAACCGATGATATTTCTTTTCTCGCGATGGCAACGAATAGCTGAAACAAACTGAGCAGGGAAATGATGCAAAACTTAAAAGGAACTGTTCATAGATTTAAGCTGTTTTACATTTCCGTTTGTACTATGCTTGTCAATTTAATCAGGTTGTATAATAGTCCAGAACTTAATTTAGTCTACTAATGATTTTATTTGATTAAAAATGAAAAAGAACAAAATAGTCAGAGCAAGGACCGAAATACTACCAAAAAATGCTAGTCAATGTTTCAATGACTTTCAAATTTACAAATGGACATGGGATATTTTTTTCCTTTTGATTTTTTTTCTTCTTTTTGCATTATATACAGATATAGGAATGCTTTTATTAGTACTTCCTTACTTTTTAACTTTGGCTGCTGGTGGCGAGCGGTACGCGTGCCCGACTACGAAGCCAATGGTTGCGGGTTCGATTCCCACTCAAGGCATGGATCTTTCTTTCTATGATGTCACCTGTTGTGTACAATGTGTGAATGTTGCTCACTCTATGAACGAGCATCTGTGGCAGTGTGGCGTGGGTAATGTTGTTCGCCTCCGTGACTGAGGTTCACAGGTGCACACCGGGTAACGTTAAAGAGAAACACCTCCATCTTCTAGGGCAGGGATGGGTAAACTTTTTTGGTCGAGGGCCAAAAATCGAGAAAAAAAAATGTTTGGTGGGCCAAATAAAACTTTCAAAATTTAAAAAAAAGCGATATACAAGTTTTAATTTAAATATTTAGTGAGATGAATGAAATTGCGATTTCATTTTTAAAAGTTCCTTATATTAAGGTTCGAAATGAGATGTGCTTATTTTAAGGAACAAGGCTAAATGCTTTTCTGTTAGTCCACTTCTGAAATGATTTTTTCTAAGTTTCATATTTGAAAACTCTTGTTCACATATATAAGATTAAGTAAACATAGCGCTGATTTTCTGGGCATGAAGTATTAAATTTTGGAAACTGGCTTTTGGTAATGATTTGAAAAACTTTGGCATATTTAGAAGCAACTGCTTCAGATGATTGTTAGATTGTCCGCTCGTTGGTTCTTAAAATGCGCAGTCTGCCAAATGTGAAGTACAATTTACGTATATTAGATTCCTCGAGAAAGACAAACGCTAGTTAGAGCCAATCTAAGGCTATTCTATGACGAACTTCTGTTTTCAACATCTTACCAATTGAAGCTGTCTGTGCTAACTATTTCCATCAATTTATGTTTTGCAGAACAAAAATAGAGAAAGTTAAAAGGTCATCAGTACTTTGTTAAAAAAGGAAAAACAAAAATAATTTTAATTTTGCCACTGATCGGCAAATTAAAATTCTATTCGCGGGCCGGATAAAACCTTCCGGCGGGCCACAGTTGGCCCGCGGGCCGTAGTTTGCCCATCCCTGTTCTAGGGCAAAATAAATTAGAGTTTAATGCCTGTCAGTTAAAAGAAAATTACATTTATTACATTTATTTGAAGTTTCGTTAATTTGTTTTGGAAAAAGTACAAGTACTTAAAAAAAATGCAGTAATCGTTACTTTTTTACAAAAATTTTCGAAAAAAAAAGTTTTATTCAGAATTCTTTTAAATTTAATATTTATAAATTGAATGTATAGTATAACATTACCAGCTTTAACAGTTAATATCTTTCTCTGTGAAATACCAAACTTGAAGAAAATACATTTTAAGACGAAGTCATAGATAATTATTCGAGTGGGACAAGCAATATCTATTTTCTAGGAATTTAATTTAATAAATTAATGTAATTTTTTCCATGCTTTCTCTACATTTTAAACAAGGATCTAATTCTTTATACACTTCCAGATAACTCAATTTTACACTTTTATGGGCCGACCAGGTGGTGTTAGCGCCTGACTGCGAAGCCAATGGCCGCGGGTTCGAATTCCGCTCTGGGCATGGATCTTTCTCTCTCTTGTGTTGTCCTCTGTTGTGTGTGATGAGTGAATGTGGCCCACCCTATGAACGGATTTGTGGCAGTGTGGCGTGGGCAATGTTACTCGCCTCCGAGACTTTGGTTCAGAGGTGCCCACTGGGTAACGCGAAATGAGTAACAACTCTGGCATCTTCTAAGGCGAAACAAATAAAGTTCAGTGCCTGCCATTCGGAAAAAAAAATTTATGACAAAAGTATAGTCTTAATATTAAATTTGTTTTTAGATTTATTGCTGTACTAATTATCTTTCATTTCAAAAATCATATAATTTTGTTAATATTTACTTCGAGGAATTAATCTTGCTTTATAATCATGACGATATTTTTCATTTTAATTTTTTGGATTTAAGTATTAAAAAAATATCCTCATTGTTTACTTATATGATAAAAGGAATGATTTTAAGTTATTCCTTCAAGCCCTAGATTTCAACAGTGTCCTGCAATTGATGATTTCTCGTATTCTTGATAATGGACTTATCTATCGTGTCCGTTAAGTCTAAACTTTAAAACGCCTTTTTCAGTCTTAAGTTTATGCTTTACGAAGTCATAGAATAGTGTAATCAAAGTAATCAACGCGAATTACAAGCTTATTGATGCATCTTCTGGCATTGGGTGCTCAAAAACATTCTTTCTAGTTCATAAATTATTGCTTGACCTTTAAATCTCTGAAAGCTTTAAACTTTTATAGATAAATATGTAAAATTACATAACCTAAACATCTCTAAAGGAAAATAATTCTTTAACTTTTCCTTCAGACAGTTGATCCATTATTGTAGGATATTATATCTAGTCATGCTTTCTTTTTGTAAACACGTAGTGATATCCAAAATGCTTTCTATCGATAAAAATTGTTAGGTCAATTCCATCTAGAGCTTGACCCAATTCAGTTTTTTTTCAAAGGGATATTTTAAATACTCTTCTTTATTTATTTATTTATTTTATTTTAGTTCATTTTGTTTTTAATTTTTTCTTTTACAACCAAATATAAGGTTTTCATATTCATTAAAATCAATCAGCTATTTTCCACGAAAATAAGAGGCTGCTAAATCTTAAAATTTATACATCAAACATTTCCAACAAAAAAAAACTTAAGTTGTAGCTGAGTGGTGTTTCGTTGAATGGCAGATAGCTAACTATGGGATGTGATTTAGCTCTATCTATTGGTTCAATCTGTCGTAAGAAAAGGCGTACAAAATTTTGCCGTTCACTTCATTGAGAGGGATGCTGATGAAGAAGGTTGTGATGCTGCTATCAATATTTGCATTACAGAGTTTCCTTAGTTGAGGTTCAGAGGAGTTTTTGGAATAGAAACTCTACATGGATACAAGGAATAGAGGAAATGCACGTTACACAATTCGCTGATTAGTCGCACAACTTTATCCTTTTATCTAATGTATATTCCCAGTTTCATGAGTTAAGCCCAGTTTAATAAGCTAAGCAATCGTCATAATAGGTTTCATTATAGATTTTAAAAAATAATTAACTAAATGAATTACACTAATATTTATGGTTTATTTATTAATTTATGAAAATGCAATTTTAAATTCAAGTATTTAAAAGGTTTATTATATTTACAAAGAGGTTTTTCTACACAATAAAACGAGCACAAGCCATTAAATTAATAATTGTTTGGAAAAAAAATTGTTTTATAAGGAATCTAGTGAAAAGCCAAAATAATACTGAAATAATGAGTGAAGCTACGTAATTTTCTTAAATTGCTACCAAAATCATGAATTCTTAAGTTGGTGCTAAATGTTATGACGACAATTACATATTTTATTGAAATATATTCATCGCTAATTCAAATAGCACAGCGCTTCAAAAAATGCAGTTCTCAATATGGCTAAACTGCAACGTTAATTTCTTTAATAAAAATAATTTTTTCAAATCAAAAGGTTCACAGGAAAATGTAGCATCTGTTTACGATGTTATACGATGTAAGTATTATTTCAATTTAATAGCCAATTAAAATGAATTCTTACATGAAGAATAAAAACAGGACACTAAGAATAAGACGGAGGAGTGAAAAATAATAAAAAAATAGGAATGCAAATGGAGAAAAATAATAAATTGTAGCTTTCTTTTGACTCAACTTAAATACAGTATTTCTTCATTTATTCATAAAACAGTATCATTTTCAATTTTTAAAATCAAAAATATTATTTAATAAGAATAGTTTCTTGTCTCCGACATGAAATTAAATTACATTGTGCTATCATTTATTTTAGAATATCATTATCAGAAGAAGACTTTTGCTCTTTTTTTCCATCAAAGTCTTAATCAACTCTGAACGAAGAAAGTTCTTCAATTTAATGTTTCTTATTTTTCTTCTTCTCATTAGTCATTTTCTATTTCTTCATTGATTTCTTTGCAGCATTTGCTACGGATGGATGGTTATGATATTTTTTTTCCAATAGCATTTTTCTTGAGTCATTATTGAGAAAATGAGAAACGTGCTTATAAAGGCGAAATTCTAATAAGCAAAAACTACTGCAATCAACTGATAATAAAACTGCTGGATGATTATTGCAAAAGGATAGTGTTAAACTTTCAGTATAAATCAATAGCGTTACTTTTTTTTAATTTTGCTGCTGCAATCGTAAAGGCCTTCATCATAAGTTGAAATAAATAATTTTATTTTGTACAAACATGAATTTCACCACTGGATTACGGTCAGTAACAGGCATAAAGTGTACCAGTTAAGACCATAAAAATAGATTTAGTCCCGTAAAGCCATAATGACCATAAAAATGCAGATCTTCTCGCAAAATATGTGGCTACCGGGTGTAAATTATCAGTATGCGCATAAGAGTTATCTTTAGTTCAGGCCTCAACTTTAAAGCACAGTTAATTACAATTCACTATAACAAGATGGTTTGTTTGACAAATATAAAGATTTAGAGTGTCATTCTCAACATCAAATAACAAATTAGTTTAGCACATAACTCTCAACAATTTTTACTTTTATAAGAATTTTTTTCCCATCGAATTATAGATTTAGTTACATGAAATATAAATATCTTTTCTGTCTATTTGAAGTTTAAATTATTGGGTTCAGCGTAAACATTTGAATTTAATCAGTTTTTTCAAATAGTTTTATCTATACATGAATAATTATCAACGCATTGTTCTGGAAGATACATAGATAGATTCCTTACAAAAATATACGGTGTTTTTTGAGATCGGGATACGTAAAAAAATACATATGAGGTAGAAAATGAGTTTATATTTCGCACCAAAAATAACCTCATTAATAAACCTCAAATTCAACCTCACCTACACCTCACAAAATCAACCTTATATATAACTCAGAAATAATTTCAGTTTGGATCGGAGGAAATTATTCACTCCTCAAATATACGTATTTGCCTTAATTGTAGAAAAAAATAGTCTGTACACCTCAAAAACAACCTCCCTAAGCTGGTTGCTCTAAAGTAGATTTCCATCAACCTCAAAACAACCTCAAGTGTGAATAAAACCACTTCTTACACTTTGATTTTACATTCTGGGAGGTTGATCTTTGAAGGTTGTTTTCGAAATAAACTTCGAATTAACCTCAAATCTACATCGACACCTCAAAACAACCTCATACAAACTTTAAAAATGCCTTAAATTCGTGTAAGGGTACTCTATTAAGAATTTTTTAATTAAAAAAATGTTCTAGCACCCATTTTTAAAAAAATATCTTTTTACACAAATTGAACAACAAAATGTTTTACTTCCACGCGATTTTTGCTCCATTAAAACTTTTGAATTTTATAGTGATATGATCTATTACAATTTTTTTCTTCAAAAGTTGTCATCCTCAAAAGTTGTTACGTTTTAAAACCAATGTAAAACCTTTATATTTGAACGTATGAAATATATTCACCTGTATTTAATGATTCCTTTTTATTTATTTATAGATTAAATATATTGCTCTATAAAGAAACCCGTAAATAACATATCTCCGTAAAATATTAAATGATTTACAGGAACGTTCTCTATATTGAACGTAGATAAGCATAGAGATTTATTGCACAGCCTTTATTTCTGGTGCCGACACTTGAAATGATGATGCATATTTATGAATCTATATTCAATTCTCATCATCTGAATTTCGAGGAAATATTAAATTCTAATATCCTCATACTTAAATATTAGAAATGAAATACTTCTGATTTTCCAAGCTATTTGTATACGAATTTCAGTAAGAATTTCAATACGCATAATGTGGAGCAGAAAATTTCGACTCTAATATACAGTTTTCATTTTTGTATTAGCATAACAAAACCACTTAAAATGTTTCTAAAATGTATTTTGTAGTTTATTCTTAAAATATTATTTTGAACTGAAGCTATATTAATTTTTAGTAATTCTTTCTTTTTGAATTTAATCGTTGTTATAAAATAATTTATGGACGTTACTTTCATAGTTTTCGATAACTTATTGTACCGTGAATGAACCGTGAATGTATCGTGAATGACGTTCATTCGCAGTACAATAAAAATTTATTTTGATTTTAGCAACACATATCTTTGATTCCCACTAAGACATTGTTTTTTTATAGCTCTTTACTTGAATAAGGAAATAAATATGAAGCAAAATAATGCAATAAAAATCAGAATTGTAACTTTTCATGCATGTGATTGCTACATTTATAACATTCTTATTGAAGGAACAAGTCTTATAAAATCAATGTCATCGAGAGAAGGTCCTTCATACATTTTAAAATTTCCGCAAAATTCGAAAAGTTATTGGGAAAAGTAACCCAGAATCCGTAATATCACTCACTTCAGCAAAATGAGTAGAAATGATCATTAATTTGTACAGCCAACTCTTTTTTAAAAAAAAAATCCCCAGTGCCCGTAATTGTAACGATAACTTCAGCAAAATTTGTAGAGTTGACCGTATTAGGATTTCACGATTATTTTATATGGTTCTTCTAACTCAAATCAAGCGTATACACTTCATGGTCGTTACAGCATCAGGCTACGGAAACAAAGGTCACGAGTTTGAAACCAATTGGTGCAAAAAAACAAACACTCGCATTCCTTCGAAATCGGCGATTCTAACGACGGTTTTCTATCCACAGCTCGTCTTTACCTAACAAACAACTCGCTTAAGTAGCAAAATCGCCAAGGCCTAAACTGAAGCTGACTTTTACGAGCATAATATATTAAAATTCATGTGTTTTACCAAACTGCTACTATTTTTATGGTAAGGTTAGTTTTTTGGAAAGTGAATGGAACACATTTTACCGGTCGCTGACGATGGTCAGGAGGTAAATTTTTTTTAATCTTGCTATAATTCTGATACCTTTTTATAGTATCTTTCATCTTTGTTAAAAGCATATAACTGTTAACAACTCACAAGTTTCTGACATAGTGGGCAAGTCAAAATAATTATCTTACATTTCTTACTGTGTTTTCTAATAATATAAGTATGTTTTTTTTTGTAATTTTTCGAATAAATATTAACCTTTACATTGCATTCGTAAATCTGTTACATAGGAGGGTAAAAACAATTACAATTATGTTTTCTCACCGTATAAAAGTATAGGTTTTTTCCCTGTTTTCTTATTTTTTATTTCTGTTTCCAGTACATAACCTTTACACTACATTTCTAAGTCTCCAACAGAGGGGGAAAATTTAAGCAATTATCTTACCTTGAGGTTTTCGCTCTATGTGCGTAGGACCTGTAATAAATGTGATTTTTTTCCTTGTTTTTTCTTTTTTTTTCTTTTATCATTGTTTCGAATACATGACATTCACATTATATTCAGAATCCTATTTCAGATTGAATTACATGAAATTATTGTGAAGCTGTTTACTTCACTTAAAATTTAAGGTTTCTCTTTTTTTTAAGAAAATGTCATTCTCTTTGACTACGAGTGAAAGCTTTTGTTTTCCATCTTTCTTTCTTTCGTTTTTCCCACAAATATTTGAGTTATATTTTTCATGGCAATGTACAGTCCCACAAAAGTGAACTTTTCAGTCAAAATCAAAATTGATATGAAAATAAAAGTTAACGATACATTTAAACAATTTTCATAGATTTTTTACAATCAGAGCTAAAGAAAAATAATTTTTTGCGTATGGACGAATTCACAGAAATTATATATGTAAATGAAAACTCAATCCCGATTAGCGTATTTCAGGTATTTGTACAAAATTAAAAAAAATATATATAACAATATCAAACGATTAACTTTAAAAAAAAATTAATTATTAATATATATATATTAGTATCCAGAATATCCATTCTTCATATGGGGTTAAAATAAAAAGTAAATAATTATTAAATCAGTACAGAGCACCACTTTAAAATGATGCTCAAAATCAAGGGACATATACCAACACTCTTAATAAAACTGCAAAATTACATTTTTCTTATTTATTATAAATTTTTACTGTTCCTGAGGGGTTTAAAGTATTGGTTTTTAGTAGTTTTTCCCATCGAAATAGAGATTAACTTTATTTAGTATCATTTGCCATGATGCTCTTTTTTGAGACTAACTCACGATGGTCATAATCTACCACAATCAAGAGATTTTCTCCAGTTTTCATTTATTTTAAAGGTTTCGAAAAACGATGCAGTTGGTTTTGTTTTAACGATATCAAAAATACTAATATTTTATTTTTAACCTATATTAGTATATTCAGTACCTTCTAAAACAGGACTAATTATCATCATAATTAAATTTTTCAAAACAAAAATATAATTTCAAAATCATGTTTTCTAATGTTCAAAAATATTATTTTATATGCATAATATTTTTCAAAATATGCTTTTTAAATACAGACGTATTTATACATTTTCTTTCCTGATGAGAAAAGTTTCCTCTTTACCGTCAGGGATGTCCAATTATAAAAATGTTCTTGGTTAAGTAGTATTTCAATACAAATGGTATTCAGTTTCCTTAATGAGCCCAACTTACTTAATTCCCTCGGAGCCACAGATTGGCGAATTTTGATACGAATACCGCCAAGGGAAAATAAAAACATGAACTTGCTTCTAATGTATTTTGCGTTATTCTAATGAATTCTCGTAAAATAAGTTCCGCAAATTTTCGCGTTCAAAGTAACCAAATGAGTAATCTAATTTGTGCTGCCAAATTTGTTGCGAAACTAAGAGTGTTTCTAGCTGATTTTTGTTTTAATCCGCTTTTATCTTATAAATTGTTATAATGAACAGGAGTTATAATATTAAAATGAATGCTTGTCTTCAAAATATTTATTTCGATCGAAATTATTTCCTAAATGTAGTCAATTAAATTCACTTGTTTACAAAGCTTTGTTTTTGCTTTTCGGAGGCTTTAAAATTAAAATTGTAAATGAAGAATGCAAAAAAAAAAAAAAAAATTAAGAATCTCCATAACGTATATTTGGAAACCATCGTTAAAATAAAATTTTAAATATCCATAACCCAGAATTACTCGAGAGAAAATTTATGAGTATTTAATACTGCGCCAAAGAATTAATTTCATACATAACTTAAACATAAACATTAAGCATTGTGAATGTGCATAAGTGTAAGTTGTCAATAGATGCATTCATACGAAAACAATTCTTATATTTGTTTGGAGAGAAATTGCTTTTTTAAGGTATCTAGATAAGCAAGTGAATAAGGAATGAAAAAGATTCGTTAACAAAACAAATCAGTCACTAAACCTACTTGGTAGCTAAAATCTACGAAACATTCAATATTTTCCAGAATACAATAAATGATTCAATCTGAAAAATTTTCACATTCTGACAAGGGATAGCTTTTTTTCTTGCTCAAACTTTCTGAATATTTTCAAAAGCTGCACATTTTAATATAGAGTGATATTCTTTACAATCTTTATTATATTAATTCATAAAAATACGTGGAATATTGAGGGAAAATTTGAAAGAATAAGTGAAAATGTTAATGTAGATTTTTCATTTATTTTTACTTTAGAGGAAAAGAGCATTTTCTCAGATATTCTCCACTTCTCTTGAATTTTTTTTCAATAAAATAACCTTTTTGAAAAAATAAATCATTTAAAAGGGAAGCAAAGCCTATGATTGTTTACAACCAGTAATAAGACTATTTATCTAATATATTATAATTTATTTCCAGTTTGAAAGCTTAATTTTAGCTTAGAAAACTTAAAAATCGCGTAATTAGTAGTAGAAGAACAAGCCATTTTCCACAATTCCTTAACATAACCTTAATAGAAGTTAAACTTCGAATCATTCTTCAAATTGAACTGGAGCATTATTTTTCAACTTTAATTTCGTTTTGTGTTCCCATTGTTGTAAACTCTTTTATTTAATGTTAAAATCAATTGATTATATGTACTAAAAATGTATTTTTGGTGTCGGAAAAATAATTTTTAAATTATATTTATTATTAAAAAATATATAACTGAATCTCAAATTTTATTTTGTTTTATATTTAGTTAGTAGAATTATTATGCATTTCCCCATAGATCTAAGTTTTTTTTAAATTTTGTATCAAAGGGACTCATAAGATATTGAATACGACGTTAGGTATACGATTAAAATAATTAAACTTGGAATATAAATGTATAATTCATGTAAAATAATTTAATATATAAGTATAAATTTATAATTTAATGTATGTAAATTTATTATATACTATATAAATTTCCGAATGTTTCGATCTGTAAATTTGCAATTATTCTGTGTGTGTATTTTGTAGAAATATACTTGCATCCTATAGTTTTGAAGGTACAAAATCTATAATATTTGTACAAATTCCGAAAGTTAAAGCAAACATTTATTTTCTTTTGTTTCCGTTGATTTTCTTCCTATTCAAATCAATGTTTTACGTTAGAATTTCGAAACAAATGTTTATTTTTTTTCAAACTTTCTCTAGGAATAATATTTTATTAAAATACCTTTTATAGATATATGAAATATATATTATGTAAAATGTTGTGATAAACTCAAACTTTTTCAAATTAGTTTTGAATCAAACTGATAAAAAAATGTAGATCATATAAAAGGGCTCCAAAACTTTTGAAAGAGAAAAGCTCTTAAATTTCTTTCAAAAATTCATCTAATATGATGAAATTGTTAAAACTCTGAAATTAAACGTCATTAAATATATGTTTAAAAATTTAAAGACCTAGATTGGATTCGATTCCAGAATTCGACTTAAATTTTGAATCAAGAACTATGGAAAAAATGCTTCATTCCGAATATATTTACTTCTGCAGACTCAATTTTGTTTTAAAACTATTCTTTTAATAACACATTTTTTCTTTGTATTGTAAGCCGCAAATAAGAATTATCTCTAGTTAACATGCAATCGGTTAGCGGCATAGAATAATGAAAATAAATGAGGACAAAGCTAACAAGTAACTATATCAAGTTCGTTTCGATATTGATTTTAAGTATTTTTTTCTAAAAGGTGGCCAGAGAGCTATGATAGCTTATGGATGGGATAGAGCATTCACCTTCCAATGAAGTGAACCACGTTCGAATCCCAGTGATGACTGGATAATATGAATTCCGCACCCTGCTTGCACTGACCACAGTGCTTACGTAAAACATCCTCACTAGTAGACGGATCATGGGTTAGAGTCCTCATTCGGTCAGGCTAACAATGAGAGGATTTCGTGGTTATTCTCTCCATGTTAGGCACATGCTAGTTAGTTCCATCAAAAAGTCCTCCACGAAGGCAAATTTCCTTGCTTGCTCGATCCATTAGTTCTCTGTCTTCCGGATTTGGTTTAAAGTTACAAGGCTATGGAGTTGAACAAAAGTAGTCGTAAACACAAAAATTGGGTCGACTGTTCAACGACGGTTACTAAATAAAATGAAAAGGTAGTCAGGAAAAAATATGTTAACATATCATATCGTTAAAGCCCAACACCATAATCGTTGAAGTCCTGAATCGTTAAACCGCAATCGTTAAAGACCAACACCATATTGTTAAAACACAGCTTTAAAGTGACGAAATAATTTCGCTTTTGTACTTTGACACAAACTTTGATTCACGAAATCTAAAGGAAAACAAAAGCACCATTTCGGTAATATTTACTTCTGTTTAAAACTATTATTCAAATCCTACATTGCTTTTTTTGAAGAGAACAATGAAGAATTATCACTAGTACGCATGCAATTGGTTAACGAAATTGAAAAATTCAAATAAATGGTAGCAAAACAAATTGAGTATCTGCATCAAGCTTCATTTGTATATTGATTTTAAGTAATTACTTCCAAAAGGTATCCAGAGATCTTAATTGGAAGGAAGATAATTAAACTCATCTGCCTTTAAGCAAAAACACAACCAGATCAATTGGAGAGAATCATTTATTCTGTCTTTACTTAGATCCCATTCAGACCATTGACACACTTCTGCCTTTCCATTTAATTATACCATGTTCCATTAACCATGAAACTCGGAAGTTCTTTAGGATCATTAATGTAGGCTAACCAAACGATAGTTTGGTCAGCCGTGAATTATTTTTTTTATCACTGATTATTATAGTTTTAAAATATCTGCACAAATAAAATGAAATTTTATTTCAACATGAGAATCCTTCCAAAACTGTTGTTTTAATTTTAAAGATATTCGAATTGAGCAGTTTAAACATATTTGCATATTGATTTTAAATGACATTTGTACTACCAGAGAAATTCTTCATTCAAGCTTAAACACAAAACCGAAATATTTAAGGCACCTTTGTTCACAAAATTGAAAAATAAGTTGAGTTCGTAAGCGCCCATTTGACTCCAGATTAGCTTATTAAGTTTCTTAAAGTCACTAGTTAATACTCGTATAAACTTAATGACGCGTATTGCATTTTTTTTATAATTGCGACTCTTAGTGGAAATAGGATTATTAGCAGTAGATATATTTATCATACAGTTTAAAACAAAAATTTGAAAACCCATAAAGCCATTAAAAAAGCAGGTAAAGCTCCAACCTTTAAACATAAAACCTATCATTCAATAAAAAAAAATTCTAAAGTACCTTAAATGGAAAAAAATCTGATAAATATCTTTTATAATTAACAAAAGTCAAGATGAAAATTAAAACAAAAAATAGTTATGTCAAGGAGTGCCAACTTCAGATTAAAGCTCTCGATCAACTGATCCATCAAAGTAATTACTTTCTGCGCATCTCTCATTTCAAAATAACATATGCTACCTTACTTCGCGTCTTAAATTTAAGTGCCACTCTAATAAATACGTTGCTTTGAACCTGAGTCTCCTCATAGAGAGGCGGATGCTCTATAACCTAGATCTCGTGGCTCTCACACGAACGGTTATTCCTGGTCGGGAAAGCACCTTAAAACGGCATTCATGGGCTTCTGTGCAATTCTCACTCGTTATTATTAATAATAATTCAATAATAATCCATAATAACTTCCAATATTAATTTGTACGTTGAGTTTAAAAACCTTTGTAAATAAGTTTGTTCCAATACATTAATCTATGAAATATAGCAATGCAATTTGTGGCTATGTGATATTAAAAATAAGCTGTTACACATTTGTTTACCATATGTGAAACATGAATGTTATTTCAATAAGGAAAGTTTGCAATATTATATACGATGTTTGTGTATAATTATGCAATGATAAATTCTTTTACAATAGAGAGAATTTGAAAAGTGTTTCGGTAATTTTTAAATTGACGCTATTTGAGTTTCACAGTGCATGCGGGAAAATTTCTCTTATAAATGCAATATCAGTAAGGGGTAGAAAAGAAGGTAAGTGTTACGTTTACAAACACTATGCACTCATACTTGTATGCAAATACGTTAACATTTCTCAACACGTTAATTTTAAGTAGCAATGTTTCAATACTTAGTTTATTTTTTTATAATAATAATAAATGCTATGAAATCTTCTGTCAAAATTAATTTAAAAAAAAACTTATGACTTATTTGATTTATTTAAAACAAAAATTATTAAGCTATATATTTAAACCGCTATGCAGAATGATAAAAATATAAATAGTTTTGTGAACAAGAAACGGTAGACATGCAATTATAATTTTAAAAGTGTTTTATTTCAATCAATGGATTTGGTTATACTCAAACAAACCGGACAATTTTTTCTTAATATTGAGAAAAAAACTATATTTTAGTCAAAATCATTATAAAAGAGCTACAGTTTGCAACAAACATTTTAAAAGTGCTTTTATTGTCTCAAAAAATCAAAATACTTTTTAGCATAATTAAGCAAAATTTTTTGTTGAAAAAAATAATCCTTATCATCTTATCATGTATTTCTAGAAATAACATACTATAATATGTAGTAGTAATGAAAAATTCGTGACTGATGCATGTAAAAAGAAAATTGGAAAATTACTCTGTTTTTTACTTTATTAAGACTGAAACAATAAAGCTCTAAGCAAACGCGAATTCAATCAAACAACTCATTACCGAAAACAAGAATAAGTTTGAGACATACGTATTTGGAAACTGAGAATGGCAACTACATATGGCCTTTATACTTTTAAACAAAAACAAAATCAGACTTTACATTATGTCTCGAATTCTATATCATTATTCTGTTTTTTGAAAGCTCCGTCGTCATAGAAAATTATACTTTTTTTGCGAATAATATGCTATTTTCATAATTGCTGTGAGTTTGCAACTGTTACTCATGACTGTTAGGTCAAGTTTAGGCTATCTAAAGTCCGCGTTGTCTACGCGTAGTTTGGATATGGAGAAAAACAATATGGAGAAAAGTCGCAGTTTTGCGAAAATGAAAAGCGTTTCTTGTCCAATGTTTTTGATATTTAAAAACTTACTCCAATGCTGCATTACCTGGGCACATAAAAATTTGCAAAAACTGAGAATACCGCAGTGATTTTGATAATTTTCATCCAGGGAAGAAAATGTAGCCAAATTGATGATTTTTTTAAAAAAAAGATTAATAACTCTTAAAATATTTAAGTTATTTGCTTGTTCCAAATCCCAGATAATTCTTCACGACGATTATATATATAGTTTAAGAGGCAGGGATAACCTAGTTGGTAGAGCAGTGGGACTATGTCCAAGAGTTCGTGGGTTCGATCCCCGCGAGCCGAAGATTCCCCGTGTAGTAAATGGTGACTGATACACGTTAAATCTGTCGAGTCACAAAGTCCTACATGTTCCCATAACAAACCAATACCTCTGGGGTTACAGATCCGGGAGTTTCCTTGTCTTCTGGATTGGTGCAAAATTACAAGGTTACGGAGTTGAGCATTAGTAGTCACAAACCCAAAATTGGGTCTGCAGTTTAAAAACGGATACAAAATAACAAATATATATATATATATATATATATATATATATATATATATATATATATATATATATATATATATATATATATATATATATATATATATATATAGCTTAAAATCATCCCATTGCTTCAAGTGTAAGGCGCTTAAACTATGACTTTTTTATTTTCTTTGGCGACAGAGCTTCGAAAACCAGCGTCAAAAATCACGACTCCCAAGGAAAGTACCCAAAGTGTTACTAACCAATTGGATAAATTTACTTACAGATAGTTCTTTAGTTCTGAACTCATATAAAAAATTTATTTTGTCTATTTCGTTAAATATGCAACATACATGACAGGATAATAAAAGTTCTTTATGTTGACAGTTATTCTTAACTGTCAACATTGAACAACATAGGGCGTAGAGTCTGCGTGTTTCCCAGCATAATAAATTAGTTGTTAATGCTGAAAAATAAGTATAAAAATAAATTTGTTTGAACTTTCCTTTAAAAAGGGAAAAATCTCAGGTCCATTGTAAATTACCGTCATTAATTCCTTATAACTTAAGTTGCACAGTGCTTTATCTGAACAGTAATTATTTTAGAAATGTTAATTTTACTTGGTAAAATTTAAAAGGAAAGGAATTCAGAAGATTTAAAGGATATAGAAAAGATCGAAAAACGGAGGAAATTCTTGAAAATAAAACAAAAGCTAATTTTTTCAATGCAGTCTGTATAAAAGTGATTATTGTTTCTATAAAATATTTATGCGTTCACGTAAAAATTATAATTTATTTATAAAAATTTTATGTAATCTATTTATGTAATCACAACTCTTGCACTGGAATACGAGACAGTTTGATGTCCGAATGGTACTGTTGGAACCTTCTTTCTCAGTACACTAAATTAACTGCTATCTTCCTCATATTAAGAATATATTTTTCTTTATATCATCTAGCCGACTGGTTTCCAATTATTTTGATTTTGGAATCCTAAATGATCGAGCTTCTTTTTTCAGAACTTATGAAAAATATTTATTAACAGCTGTGAGTATACTAATCAAGAAAAAAATATACTGCAATAGTTTTTGAAAATATTTGAGAATAATAATTTAATATTAAAGATTATGTATTTGTTCTTAATATATGCATACGTGAAAAAAAAGAAAAATGTTGAATAATGTTTTAGAAAGAACTGTTTTAAAAGTTATCAGCAAAACGTAATTCGTTATTCTTAAATTTGGTTGTTTTAAATTTGATTTGAAAGTCTCCATGAGAAATACTTTATTGAATTTTTTTACAAACGCATGCTCTTTTTATAATTTATTTAAGATATTGTTATTTAATTTTTTTTTAATTTTGCCGCATTTTTCATTGGCACTTTACATAAAGAAGTATATGTTAGCAACAGTATTGGATATAAATTTAATTATTGTTGTTGAAACAATCTTAATTTTCGGAATCTTTATAATCTTTTAATATTTTTACTTATGGAATCCTATGAATCCATGGACTTTTTCAGGTAACTTTTGGGCACCGATAATATAGCAAAGGTGTGGTTCTCATGATTTAATGAATTTTTTGAAGGGACTCTCTTGAGCAGATGGTTAAAGATTAATAGACCATGATCTAAAGTATCCTTTTTGTGTACAAATAAATAAATAAAAATAAATTTCAACCGGAAATATCCTGGCGGAAAATATTACAAAGTCCAAACAGCTTCCTGAATGAAATAAATATTTCTGCCACAACCTCAAAAAAACAGGAATCACTATTGGATGCTCTAAGGACATCACGTCCTGTCCGAATCCATAACCTTCAGAGACAGTCTAGAGTTGGTGCCGGTAACCTAATAATCCAACGTCACACTCTTCATGCCCTGGCATCAAAGGATAAGTGATAAAAAGAAGGGCGAGAGTGAACAAACGAAGAAATAAAAAACACTTTTTCCTAAGAAAAGGGGAGGACATCGTTAATATTTGATGCCCATAAGTGTCTGTGGACATTTCTTTTTGGCAAGAGGCCATGGACATTTTTTTTAAAAAGAAATCTTCCACTCAATCGTGGTTTTTAAAAAGACAAAAGAGTTTATGCAATCTGTCTTATCAGGAGGTGAAAAAATGAGAGCAATTGTTTTAGTAGCTTTTTTTCTTCAAAAATACTGTGAAATCTTGGGAAGTTTAGAACTATTATCAATTTCCTGCCATAAATTAGAAGTCTTGCTTATACAAATACTATTAAACTTAAAGTATTTTTGTAATTGCTTTTATTTTATTTAATAAAATGGCACTGAGCAGTATTTTTTGGTGTACGACTATCAATGTTCTGCTCCAATGTTCTACCACTTTTGAACTAAATATATCACACAATGCTCCTGAAACTAGTATTGATACAAACTACATTTTGAATGAATTAACTCACATTTACGTTGCATGGAGAGGGAAACCATCTAAACCTCACACAGTTATCTTGTTGGGAAGGAGATTCAAACCCATGACCCGTAAAACCCCGAGGTTAAGTTACGCCAGCATTGGGATTAGTGCAAACCGGGAGAAGGTTTTATATTGACCAGTCATTTTTGGAATTCGAACCAGGATCACCTTTTAAGGAAGTGAGCTCTCTATTTCCTAAATTAGTAGGTGTCTGGTAAAATTATTTGAAAAATATTTGCATGCTTCTTTACTGTATTTGGAAAAATTATAATTATATTATTATATTATAATTATAAATGACTAGAAGGTTCACGTTTGCTCTCTTTGTTGACCGATTCACCATGATATAATTCATCGTTGTTCTTCCCCCTTACAATTCAATATTTTCCAGAAAAGCAAAAATAATTTTGTCAACAAAGTGCACATTATTGTAATTTTAAGTACGAATATTTTGTTAGTATGCTAAACTTAATAAAATGAACGATTACCAAGATTTGAAAAATAATCATCAGTACTTGAAAATAAATTAAACTTAGGAATGCAGATCCATGCTTTATTTTTTCCCCTTAAGTATTGCGAACTCGTTGGAGGATTTCTTTGAAAGTTTGAAAATATCATATTTTACAACAAAAAATTATAAGTCATGTTTTTAAAAAAGTCATTTCATTAAGTTTTGACTAAATGATTGTGAATAATATTAGTATTCTTCTATCAGTGGGAAATAAAAAAGCTATATTTGAATAGATTATAAATATGATTTTCATTTGTCAATGAAATTTATTTATCTCGTTAAAGAAATTTGTGAATTAATTTATTTTGTGAAAATTAATACATTTTTTAAAATTCTATTTTCTTGTTCCGTAAGTGCTTATTAATATTTATTTTTATTATTCTAAAACATTCCAAGAAACTTTTCTCAAGCAAAATTTAACCATTAGTCTTAATGAATAGACCAATGGCTAAACATAGACTTAATAGACTTGTAAGAATGATTAAAATGTAAAATTTTAAAATCTGTACTTTGTACATATCAGAGAAATACAATTGGTTATGAATATAAAATTGCTTATGTGCTACTATATTTTTTTAATACCGTACTTAGAGTAATAGATACATTATGTATAAGCTATTTTTCACTGTTAATACAATTTTTAATTCTTTCACTTTTATAAACTTTAATATGCATACTTGGTATCGGCACATTTTAGTAATAGCTCGTTTGTAAGCACTTTTTGAAGTTATGTCAATCACTTTGAAAACTCTACTTACTTAATTAGAATTTGATTTCAACTTTGAATCAGTACTTGAATATTATTTTATAGTACTTGAATATTTAAGAATATTATTTTATTTTATGTAATTCAATAAATAGTTCCTCTACTTAATAATGGGTTCTTAATAACCCATATAACACAAAATATTACAATGACAGTTCACAGTTCAGAAAACGTATGAATAGAAATTTCATATAGTATCAAAAGTCATTGTTTTCTGTATGTCGTCGGGGAAATATTTCGGGTAAATAGCAATTGAAATATTTTTTATATTTGATCGTAAAAATAAATTTCGTATATCATCCTTGAAATATTTCTGGTATGTTACAATAGAAATAATTTTGGTATGTTAACGTTGAAATATTTACAGTATGTCACAGTTGAAATATTTTTCGTGTGTCACCGTTGAAATATTCTTAGTAGGGTACAATTAGAATACTTTTGAAATTTCGTCTTTGAACTATTTGTGGTATGTCACAATTGAAATATTTTTTGAATATCATATATGAAATATTCTTGGTATATTATAATTCTAACATTTTTGCGATGCCATCTTTGTAATATTTTTGGTACGTTATAATTGCAATATTATTTAAAATGAAATCGTTGTAATATTTCTGTCACAATTGAAACATTTTCGATACGTCATAGTTGAAATATCTCTAGCATGTCACAATTTAAAAATTTTGGTACGTTATCGCTATAATATTTCTGGATTTTACTCCTGAAATAATTTTGATAATGTTTATTTCTTCGAGAAATATACAATGTGCGTACTTTTACTTTTCATCTCAGTTTTTATTACGTTGTGTGTAAAAATAACAATAGATTGATGAACTCCCATATATTTTAACGATTTGTTAAATGCGCATGCGCTCTTTGACCTATGGTTGCTGCTGCGGTCAGTGCGAATAAACATGATGTGATTAAAGCCGTGAATAATTTTATTGAAGTACATTGCACGCTTTATCAAACAGAAATTTTTTTTGGACATATTTCTGACCAAAAAATAATAATAATAACACAATACAGGCAAATCTTTACGTTCTTAATTATAAGATAAATTCTTAAATAACGAATGCTAATTGGAGTTTCGAAAATGACATTGACATAACCATTGTAAATGTCCATATCAAAAATGTATGACAAAAACTGTTAAAGGTCTTTTCTTTAAAGCACTATTTAGGATTGCATAACCTTTTTTCTTTTTTTATTGCAATGAAACTCAAATGATAACAAATGTAGCAAAATGTAAACCTTCTAAAGCAAATGTTATCTAAATTACCATTAAACGGATAATGCAAACTCGAATTAGTAATTACAAGTAATTCCTCCTCCGAAGTTAGCCGCAAATATTAATACTAAATAAGTATTGGGGGCAGCCTTTATCGCATTTTGCAAGTGGCCTCTGCCTTTGAAAGGTTTCATGAATATTAATGAAATCATCTTTGAATCCCATATCTGGAGGGAGGGCATCACTAAGGAAATGGGCGATGTTATTAACTTTGCATAAAATTCCAATAGAACTTTGTGAATGTTATTAAACAAAAAGCATTTTTGACACGTTATTAATGTCTAGGCGAACAGATATTTTTTGATTCTAAAATACTTCCTATATCATTTAAGGAATGAATAATGATTTTGAATTATGTTTATTTTTATGCTTCGTTATTTGACAATTCCGAAAGTCAAATCGAGAATTTGAATAATACTACATAACTTTCCGTTCTCTAACAATGAATGTTATTCATTATTAGATCAATCTATGTAAATAAGCAGTATGTATGTTTGTATTTGTGCATGATGTGTGTACCTTTTACAAGTCTACAATTCCGGGCAGATCAACACCTTATTTGTCTCGCTATAAGTTCCGCACTACATCCCTAAAAAAGTTTTCCATAGGATTTGATAAATATTTTATACTGTAAAAGCAACTTGCTTACACGCAGCTCTAACCAATCAAAAATTGTAAATTCCTTGCACATGTTTTCAAAAAATTATGTATTCTTGGTTTCCTATACTAGGTTACCACAAATAAAATCACCGTTAATAATTTCTGGACTTATGATGATGACGTAACCAAATTTGCATTTTAAATGGTGTATGAAATAACGTGTTTTTTTTAAAAACAGATACGTAAGTTTTAAAAGCGTGTCTCTATAAACTTAAATAACGGAAACTCATTAAAAATTAATAACATGAAATAGAAGTTATCTGTTATACCATATTAAAAATGTTGTGTGTTCTGATTATCACTAGTTAAATGATATAATATGTATATTAAATCATGATTTTGGTGAATTACACTTTTTAATAAAAATAAATTATACCGATTACTAAGAAGTCCCACCTTGAATATACAATAAATTAAAAAATAAATTGCTCGTCTGAAAGCGTAGTATTATGATATTAGGGTACTCATTCGTTTTTCAGGGCGATAAGAAACCTATTATCACAGCACCTCTCAATAGATTCTCATTTTCACATCCCTATCCTAAAAATACTAATAGTATTAAATGCCACATTCATATGGACATGACTGGCGTCAATAATAATTTGACAAGGTTTTGCAGCCTTCAAAAATAATTACAAAAATATCATTGTTGTTAATAACTCTTTTCAATTGCTATTAACTAATTTTGGTAATAAGTACAAATTGAAATAAAAAAAATAAAGTATGTATTAAATAGCTAAATTAGAGCATCAAGGGAACTAATAATAGGAGGTTCATAAGAAATTGACATATTTTATTGATGCTTAATGATGCTTAATTAATGAATGATGATGATTTTAATGAATTAAAGATGATGATTTTAATGACGCTTAATTCAATTTGGTAATTTGTACAAGGGGGTATAACAATAATTGGCGCTTTAATACATACTAATTATACTAACATTGAAACCAAGTTATCTAATATATATATACTAAGGAGATAAGTGTCTTATGGCCCACAGTACAGCAGAAGTACCAGAGAGATTTATTAATATCAGAAGATGGCGTCGAACAATGGTATTATACCAAATGATAATGAAAATAATTATTCTTTGTTTTGATGATGTAAACTTCCAGAAACGTGTTTTATTTAATCTAATAATATAAAGATACCGGAAAAACCATAAATTAATTATACAGTGAAACCTGTCGGGAGCGACCACTCTCCGTTCCACAGTAAAGTGGTCGTTAATAGAAGTTAGTCATTCTTAGAGGTTACCGCCATTTTATTTTAATTTTATAACCGTCGTTGAACAGCCGACCCAATTTTATTGGTTTACGACTACAAATGTTCAACTTCGTAGCCTTTTTATTTTAAACCCAATCCAGAAGACAACGGAACTCCTGGATCGAGCAATGGCGGAAATTTGCCTTTGTGGAGGACTTCTTGATGGAGCTAACCCGCATTTGCGTTACATGGGGAGGAAGATCGCGAGAACCTCTTACGGTTAGCCTGACGACAAGGGGACTCTAACCCATAATCTGTCAGCCACTGAGGATATTTCACGTCAGCACTGTGGTCGGTGCAAGCCGGATGCGGAATTCATATTGATTGGGATTCGAACCCGGTTCACCTCATTGGAAGGCGAACGCTCTATCCCTTGAGCCATTGCGGCTCAGGTTACCACCATTGACTTCAAAATGTTATCGGAAGTACAAGGTTTTTTGCCAGCGATTTTAATTTTACCCAGTGTCATGGTTTTGGTGTGGAAATGCCGCTTGTGTTGGCGCCATGAGAACCGGGGCTATGAATAAAATTTTGAGTCAATAAAAATGATCCCTGCCGATATAACTATGTGTTGAAACTTTTAAGTAAATAAACAATTCTGTTTTTCTGTTTAAGTTCGGATTTAATTTCATATCATAAAAATTAGTTTACTTTAAAAATTGAGAGGTTAGTAGAAATACTTAGTTTTATTTTTCTTCCTAAAATAACATTTAAATTTCTGATTCAACTTTTAAATCAAAAACTAAATCACTGATTGCATCGTTTTGAGTGCAATCTGACTGAAACATGGGGTTGTCAATCAGAGATTGTCCAAAAGAGTATTTTAAATAAGTGCCACTCACAAAAATTTTGAATATATTTGAATCGACTTATTTGTTTTTCCAATATTTTTTTTAATTTTGATATTTTTTGTGCTTCCTCATTTAACCTTTTCTGCATTTGATGCGGAGGTTTGCCAGTAGCTGAGGGAGGTTTTGATGGCCCCTCTTAAAGGTTTTTTTCAACCAAAGTTTATATAGACATTTCTGTGCTTTCAGAAAGTGGTTGATACGCAGAGGTTGTCTTTCCTGTAGGTTTCATTGTAATTAAAAGAATTAAAATTGTTTTAGCTTAATAGCCTGTATCTGTTTATGTCTTTCAGTTTTGCACCTTCTTCTGTAATAGTACTATCTGATACCGATTTACAAACAGGTATTCAGCTAGTAATTTAATAAAATGAACCAACCAAAACAAAAAAATACCAAACAAATTCAAAATAAAGTTATTTTTCCTCAACATTAGTTCTTTAACAATATTTTTCCTTAACAGTTATATTCCTTAAACATGAGGCTTTAATGATTACACTTCGAAAAGTTGTCTGTTTCAAACTGGAAATAATCAAAGGAAATAAAAAAAGGAAAATGAACAAGAGATATTAAATTTATTTTGCTACATTATTTCTTAAAACATTTTCTTTTTCGATTAAACTTTGTAAACTTTTGTCATTATCTTTAAATGAAGTGAGAAACGTTGTCATCGCGTTCGGAAATTCCAATTAACGAAAAACTTTTGAACTGAAAAAAAAAATCAATTTCTTTTTATTGTTTAATTATTTTAAGAACGTTAGTCTGCTTTGTTCAAGGATTAGATTTTTTTTTATCACCTTTACTTATTGTATAAATTAATCTAGTATCAATCAAGTTTTGCTGTAACCTACGGTGCTAAAATTCAATAATAAATAAACACAATTCTGTTCAAAAGTTTGAGACAATTAACGTCTAAGACACATTGCAATTATTTTTTTCAGTGCAAAAAGCTTTTTGTAGTATTTAATCTCAACAAAAAATGATGAATATTCTGCTCAAAAGCCTATGTTTACTAAAGTCTAGGGTGTATTGCACTATTTCCTGAGCATTAAAACATATTACAAACATTTTAGGACTATACAATACTGCATATATCAAATTTGGAAGGAAAAAAATAATATTTTTGATTATATATATAAATATATATATATATATATATATATATATATATATATATATATATATATATATATATATATATATATATATATATATATATATATATATATATATATATATATATATATATATATATATATATATATATATATATATATATATATATATATATATATATATATATATATATATATATATATATATATATATATATATATATATATATATATATATATATATATATATATATATATATATATATATATATATATATATATATATATATATATATATATATATATATATATATATATATATATATATATATATATATATATATATATGGGTCATTCTCACAAAAACAGTCATTTTCATGTCCCCAGTATATTTTGTGTTTGTTTTACAGCTTACGAAAAAAAAAAATTCAGGGAAAGTGTCCTTCAGAATGCAAGCTAACAAAAGAATAAAAATAAAATTATCAATTTTTATTTTTTATTTATTTTAGGTAATTAAAATATACCAATATGTCATTCCCACACTTGTCCCCACTGCTGATTTAAAAAAAGAAAAATTTTGTTTCTGAAATAAAATTTTTTTTTTACAAATTCGTGTTTTTTATTTCAAAATACTGAAATATAGAATTCAGAAAATCAATTTTAAATTTAATTTCTGATAAAAATATTAACACAGCACTATTTTAAACTTTGTCCCCAGTGTTTCGCGTCATTCCCTCACAACAATGTTCTTATCACCTGCAATCTTCTTAAAATAAAAATATTTTAATAAAAACTTCAGAAGTTAACAACTGGCATCATAGAACAAAATTGCAATATGTTTCCATCTTCAACTTGAAGAAACTTTGCTGTGGAATAAATTTGAATGAATCAAACCAGGTAAAAACTTTTACATTTGTCATTCCCTCATGTCATTTTTTAGAGTAAAATAAAATACAACTTCATCGAGAAAGTGGATAATTATATGTTGCTTTCTTGTATGAATATAATTGTATGTGATTGACTTCAGAAATTAATTAGGCCTAACTGTTATTTTTAAATTTTATTGAATTCGTCATTCCCTCACTTGTGTATAAAGTGAGGGAATGACGCTGCAGTGAGGGAATGATTCAAGATGAGTATATTATTAATTTTTTTTTTGTTCAATCGTGCCAGCCAATTTTATTTCCCAAACCTGTAAAAACTATTAAATATATAAGACTAAATTATAATAAATATTAGATATACTTAGTATGTTATCATTTTCAAACTTTAGGTAGATGTAACTTAAATAAAAACATGTATTAAAATAAAATATCATTCCCTCGTTATTAGTGTCATTCCCTCACTTTTTAAATAGTGAAAATAATTAATTTACTTATTAATTAATTTGAAAAATAAATTAATAAATTAATTTATTAAATTAATTTATTTATTTATTAAATTAATTATTATAAATTAATTAATTATAAATTAATTATTTAAAAAAATTAATTAATTTAAATATTAAGTATAATTTATAGGATATATATTTTCTTTATAATGTCATTACATATTTCTATTAATATAAAAAGTTTCAGAGCTTTTTATTCACTTTACTTTTTTGGGATTTTATGAACTGAAAAATGTCAGTTTTCGTGAGAATGACCCATATATACATATATATATATATATATATATATATATATATATATATATATATATATATATATATATATATATATATATATATATATATATATATATATATATATATATATATATATATATATATATATAAACATATACAAGAAAACACGAAGAAAGAGCTAGGTAACTAACAAATCAATGAACAGAATAACAAATCACTTCAGCAGTGCAGTAAGAACGGCACTTTAAAACCCTCTAGTTACACTCAATTTGCGCTTTTGTTTTCATATTTTGTAATCTGGCAATCTTTCTGCGAATACATTTTAAATCATTCTTGAAAAATTTCCCGTGCATGTAAGTAGATCTGATTTCGCTACTCGCTTTATAGTCCATTTTTTATACTGCTTTTTCTTTTTATTTTATTTTATTTTCTGTTTTTACGTGTTATTTTTACTTTTTGTGCTTTAATTTATTTGTTGTAATTTTTGTAAAAAATTTTTTTGAGTGCTCCTCACACTATTGTACTAATATATTTTGCTTTGGCTTTATTGATACAATATCAGAAAGCACTCTGCTTTGCGGATATAATCGTGTGAGCTGATGAAAAGATTATATATTTTTTTTCCGGTTTTTTTAAATAAAATTTAATCCTTTTTTTTTTAAAATTGTTGTTTGTTATTTTTTTACTTATTATTCCCCCCCCCTTTTTTTTCTTCATATCTCTATAATTTTTCTTTGTTTTATCTTCATTATAAACTTAATTATATATATATATATATATATATATATATATATATATATATATATATATATATATATATATATATATATATATATATATATATATATATATATATATATATATATATATATATATCCCACTCACTTATTACTGGGGCCGTCTGCTGCTATCGAAACAAGAATAACGCATTTCGTGGAGACTAACTTCTACTCACTTTAGGGCTAACACAGTAGAGCGAAAAAAAAGATTCCCTTACTCTCGCTGAACTGAGAAAATATCTGTCCTAAACAGTGACCCCCCACCCCTACCTCGTTCCCATAGTCACCGCTACGGGTCCAATTGAATGGCTAGGGGAGTTCTTACTATAGTCCAACTATATATATATTTATATATATATATATATATATATATAAATAAAAATTACTAGCTGATCATCCATTCTTCGCATGAGGCGTATAAAAAAGAAAATAATCAATAAATCAGTACTGAACAGCACTATGAATCCAACATAATTAGAAAAGCTTAAATAATTTAAATTATTTACGATATTTTATTGCCTTATCCGGTGCTTTTACGTTATTAATTTAAGTAAAACCCGCCCTCGTATTCGAATAGAGATTAACAGTATTCAGCATCACGTGGCACGATGGTGCATGATTACTGGACGTCACTTAATTCTCCCCAGTAATTATTTTTTTTTTTGGAGGGGGTTGATTATAAGGTATTTAAGTCCACAGTATCTGAATTAAAATTGAGTGTTATTACAGCTTCAATAATTACCAAATATATCAATATAATATTTTGTACCTATGTTAGTATATTTTGTATCTCTTATACACTCTCCAATATGAGAGATATGTAAGAAATACATTTATCAGTGGCAGTAAACGAAAGCCGAAAATTTAAAAACAGATAGAATTCTTTTAAGAACGTACTAAGAAAAAATTGTATTTTAAAAATTTGATTGTTCAGGAACTAGACAACTGATTTTTCTCAAATTTTGTACTTTATTGTGTAAAATTACATTCTCAAAAAGGATGTAAAAAATTGTATACCTTATAATACAAATTTTTTTTATCATTGTTAAATGAATAAATAAATACATAATGCTTAATAAAAGCTATTTTCTGCACGGAATTGCTTTTGGGTAAATGATTTTGATAATTGTGCATAGTTTTATTTTATTTGCTTAAGAATTCTTCAAGATATGGTGAAATCCGCAAAAGGTAAAATTAACATAAAGGGTCATAACTTTGAACCGCTCTTTTGTCCAAACTATTAGGACTATATTTACCAGATTGGTTACCCCTGTAATTTGGCGGTAAAAAATCTGAATCCGTCGAAAAATATAGGTTTATTCACAGAAAGTGCGTTTTTGGATCAGATTTTGCAACTTAAAACATCGTCTGCTATCGTAAATACTAATGGTCGTCAGATGATAATAAGGATTAGTGAGTGTAGCGAATCGGGGATGAAATCTCCTAGTAGTGTAAAAAGCATTAAAATATTTATGATTGATTAACAGCCCTGAAAATAAAGAAAATATTTAAAGAAGCAAGAAAAAAAGAACTAAAAAATATGTTATAAATTTCATGCAAATGGAACTATAGAAATACAAAATATCTCAGGAAATTATATTTGTTTTTAAAAAGGAAAATACTAATCTTTGTTTTATTCGCAAACAAACGTAATTGCCTTACACGGTGAACTCCGACAAATCACTATCCGTTGGTTTGAATTATTATCTTTTTGTATAAAAACTTCCTTTTGCTGCAGAAAAATAAGATTAAAAAAATAATAATACTAAAAATTAGATAATCGAAAACTCCACTTCGGAAGTTTTGTGCCTTCACAAAACTTTCTGGTTTTATTAAAATCTGAATAGAATTTTTTTTTCTAAATTCTTATGAAATAGGAAATTGAAATTCAATCAAAAGATTGTTAGAAGGTTAGAAAAAAGATTGAAATAATATGTTCCAGTTTAAATATGTTTTTTTTTCCTGAGAAAAAATGTTAAGTCACGAAAAAAAATATATATTTCGAAACTTTCATAGAATAAAACTGTTAGATAGAATAAAATTTCGAAAATTCGTTATAATTCTGTTTCCTGAAAAACGCATAAGTTAATATGTTAATACAAAAGTATATCAAGCTATTTACATTATTTATGTTTTTAAAATTTCCCATTTGCTGAAATAAGATTGTCATACTAATTGTTCTTGAGCTACCAAACAGAAAATTTCATTAGATAAATATTTTCAGAGGTTACCCTTTTTAGATATTACCATATTTCTTACCATTGAAAATCTTTGTAATTATAATTTGACTACCACAACAATAAATTAGCTGGAAGATTGGGCAAGATGTCGTTAAATTTTGACGTTCAACCACTTAACATGGCAAGTTCCAGAATTGTTCTGATTTTACGTAACGTGCGAAGAGATGACTTCGAAAATAACGAAAAAATTGGTTAAATATGTTTTGTCTAAAACATTGCGGCAATGTAAAAAAATAAATTGTTGATCAAAATGCACTTTATTTAGGATATACAAACCATAAAACAAGTTTAAAAAAAACTAATGTGTGCTTATTTTAAAACTTAAAAGACATTTTAAGAAATCAGGTTTATTTCAAGTTTTTATTAATTTTAAGTCTGATGTAAGGGAAGATATTGATCGATTTTTAAAAAAAGTTTAAGCCGATTTTTATTTTTATTACGAAAGTCTTCTTTTCCTTACTAAATGGTTCCGAAATTCAAAAATACATTTTTTTCGACCCACTCTAATGATTATCATTTGAAGACGACATTTCAAACAAATGGACAGCAAATATAAGCAAACCTTTAACACGAAAAATAGGCAAGTAACATCTAAAAAACTTCGTTGTTCGTTGCATAAACTAAATTTGCATTTCAATGTACGTCATTAAAATATAAAAAAGAACAATTCTTACTTTGTACTTTTTAATAACGCATAAAATTTATTAACAGTTCTGTCGGAAACATATTTCCAGAAAAAATCATTTGTTGAAAAGGGGTTATTGTATAAGTAGTATGCCACACTAATTTATGACTTTAAAATATACGTTTCTGGATTTAAGTTTATTACAGTTCTGTAAGAAGCATATTTCCAGAAAAAAACCTTACGCTAATAATATGTTGTTTCATAAGTAGTATGTCATACTAATTTATGATTCAAAAATACACATTTCCGGATGTAGGTTCGGGATATTGTTTTCAAAGTTGACGCCCATAAACTAATATGCATGTGTGAAGTGCTGAAAAGCATAATAGATAAGTTAGGATCCTCTGAACTATTTATACTTGCTTGAGGCAGAAAAGGGAAAGATTTAGTAACTGATAGCAGTTACTAGCATCCACATTTGGGTACTTGCACTCCAAGAAGAAGAAGAAGATAACGAATACATACACATCCAGCTGATCGTTTTTTTTTTTTTAATTTTATTTTATAACCGTTGTTGAACAGCCGAGCCAATTTTTGGGTTTACGACTACTAATGTTCAACTCCGTAGCTTTGTAATTTTGAATCCAATCCAGAAGACAAGGAAACTCCTGGATATACAGGTATTGGGGGAAATTTGCCTTCGTGGAGGACTTTTTGATGGAGCTAACCCACATTTGCGTTACATGGAGAGGAAGAGAGAACCTCCAACGGTTAGCCTGACGGCAAAGGGACTCTAACCCATGATCCGTCTACCATTGAGGATATTTCACGTCAGACTGTGGTCATTGCAAGGCGAATGCGGATTCGTATCGGCTAGCCGTCGGTGGGATTCGAACCCGGTTCACCTCACTGGAAGGCGAACGCTTTATCCCCTGAGCTATCACGGCTCACCAGCTGATCTTTCATAAGCAAAACGGAGTGTTAAAGTTGAACTAAGTTTTCCCCCGTATTAATTAACGTGAAGTAAATTAAATACAGCGCCGTATCGCACATCGAATTTGTTGAAATACAATTCATTCTCGTCTACGTCTTTTAATAAACTTAGATTTATTATTTGTTTTTTTTTTATTGCAAGCATGTATATTTTTGATATGTGCACCTGGCAACTTCGATGCATGATTAGTTTTTTTTATGTTCTACTTGGATTCGTACCTGTCTTTGTGTTAAGTAAAAAGTATACTGTGGAAAAATTGAAATCTTTGCTAAATAATCTTTGTGCAAGAATGCAAAATGTATCAGTTAAGAGACTTGATACGCCGGCCAGGTGGCCGAGCGGTTAGCGCGCCTGACTGCGAATCTAATGGCTGCGGTTCGAATCCCGCTCTGGGCATGGATGTTTCTCTCTGTGTTGTCCTCTGTTGTGTGTGATGTGTGAATGTGGCCCACCCTATAAACAGGCCTGTGTCAGTGTGGCGTGGGTAATGCTGCTCACCTCCGTGACTTTGGTTCACAGGTGCCCACTGGGTAACGGGAATTAAGGGTAACAATTCCGTCATCTTCTTAGGCGAAGAATAATGTTCAGTGCCTACCATTTGGAAGAAAAAGAAAAGAGAATTGATACTTGGCGGGCTTGGCTTACTCGAAATAGAATGGGAAAAACAGTTGCTAAATTAAACAAATGCCACGTTTCAACAACCAATCAGAATCGAGATACGCACACTACGTCACTTTGCAGGTATCCCATTTTGTAAGAGCTGTTGGAATCATTTTTTTTATTCTCCTTGTAAATGAAATTGGTGTCTCAAAGTCGCATTTTCTAACTGCATCACGTTGGCAACGATGCGACAGACAACAATACACGTTTCTTATTCACACGGCAACTAAGACGTATCTTAAAGTTCATTGTATTTCCTTTGATCATTGTAGTTTGTTGTCTTGCTTTCGGCAGTTATTCACCATTTAGTGCTGGATTACAAGTTGATTGGTTTTCACGAAATAATACTCAATTGTTTTTATTAAGTTCTGCTATCGTGAAAAGCACTGATGATAGAAGATTGCTATCTACAATGTCTACAGCTACTCAACTAGTGTCATCTGAACCGAATAATTTAAATTAATTTGCTACCACAAAATAATTATGCTTAAAATATCTATAAAAATTCTTATTTAAAATCAGAAAACATCATCATGATGCATGTTTCAGTAATAATGAGTATAAAAGCTTTAGAGTAGTAGCCAAGCAGCTCCGACTTATTGTTACTTAATCCAACTCCTTACAGAAATGTAATGGCTGGGAAAAAAAGCGATATTTACGGATACCATGGTAACTGAGAGTGAAAAAGTGCTTTGTGAAAATTACATAACTGTATTAGGTTTTCGTTGAATGCAACCGAAATATTAATGGTGGAAATGTTACAGGCTTTCTAACTGTTTGAGCTGAAGATAATTAAAATAAAATAGAGATAATGTTACTAAGAAGAGGAATAAGAAAAAAAAACTTTTGCCACTAATTGGCTAGCTCATGTTACATACAGGATGCTTCGCAAAGATGCACCTTGATAAGTATTTTTAACACCATTATTTGAAATGAAAGCAAATACGTAAACGCAATACGTAAAAATGACGGAAAACTAATAAAACTTTCAAAACCTGACAGATCACAGTGCAGGAGGGCGAAAGTAATAAACAAGACACGTTTGATAGCAGGTGGAAACAAGCGTTGTTGGAAATTGATTTTTAGAGTTATTTTCAGATTTCTACTTCAATTAAGCATGTTTTGATGTTTACTGAATCCGCCTTTTTCAACTTTAATTTGTCAGACTCAAATAACACTTTTCTTTATCTAGATTAAATATTAATTTACGGTACCCTAAGTACATAGTTTTTTGCTTCCAATTTTTACAGTCTCTTCATGAGGTGACCTTTTTGGAGTACATATATGTAAGAGACGGAAAGAAAACCTTGGCTCTTTACAAGTAAGGGAAATCATTTTGAATTGTAAGGTATACAATTTTTCACGTCATTTTAAAGTACGTCGATCTGCATGGCAAAATGCAAAATTTGAGCGAAATTGGTGGAATGGTTTCTGAGAAATCCACTTTTAAATATATGATATCTTTAAAATTCGATTTCTCAGTAATTATTTATCCGATTTCGCCACATACAATTACATATTCATAGAGACATAAAAAGTTCTAAACAACTGTATACAATTGTAAATTGTATAAAATTCAACATTTTTCGACTGCTATTTAATAAAATACTAAAAAATAATACATATTTATTGTTTTGCTTGGAATTATCTTTGGATAAACGAAATATATAAAACTGTATAAATTTTTTTTTTACTTAGCTTAAAAATTTCCCGTGATATGGTGAGATACGCAAAAAGTAAATTTAACATTATGGGGTACAAGTTTTAGATAGCTCTCCTGACCATCTATGGGGACCATATTTTCCAGGTGCTGCCTGATATCCGAATTAAACAAAAAAATGTATGTTTATTTAGAGAGAGAACGTTTTTGTGTTTGATTTCGTAAATTAAAATATAATCTGCATTAATTAATTAGCATATTTGAGGTCACCCCCTTGAACCATTAAGTTTGAGTCCTGAAACGCGAAAATCCGATCATTAAAATCAAAAGTTATTCAGAGTGGTCTGCTTTTTTTTCCTGCTATATTTATGTCTTTTTTTTGCTGTTGCAACTGCACATTATTTCCTTAATTTAGTAATTTATCCCTATTTAAGCTCCCATAATTGTTAAGTGCTTAACAAACAAAAAAATTAATAGAATGACAGAAAAAATAAATAAACTGAAAACTTCAAATTACACTGTATTCTAAAAAAAATTTTAGCTTCTTCTTCAATATTTCTTTTAAAGCAACAAGCATCTGAAGTTTTTTATTATCTTTTGTATCTTCTTTTTAAACTTCTCGTCTTCCGTTATAATTAGGTTTCTCTTTATTTTCATAAGCATGGGCATATTTGAGCGCATCAAATTAAAGCTTGTAGAGTCTGTTCCACAAAATGAAAGAGCTCTTTTTTTTTCGGTTGAGGGAGTTGGGTGAGTGGAAAGGGATACAAAAATTTCTTATCGATGCATTTTCTTCCCCGTGTTTGGTATTCTTCAATTTATTTAGTTTTTTTCCTCCACGTCTGAGAAAAGGGAAATGCTTTCAACTTTTTATCCTTTTGAAGCTCAATATCGACGAAGTATTCTAGTTCAGTTAAAAAGGAGGCTGCATTATAACAACATTTTGAAGAAATGGACTGGTTTCTTTCAGATAAAGCTCTCTCGAAAGTGTGTGTACATATTTTTTCAGTTACAGATGAGAATACTTTTGCTCTTTGAAAATTAGAATTCATTTTGGACTTTTTTATATCTCTTATGAATTAATTAATTGTTGTACTGAACGCTTATTAATTTCCATTATAATACAAGCTAATTACTCTTACCTAATAAAGCAATTAAGAACTACGATCATTGGCATCACTTTGAATCATTTTGTCAACTCTATTTTTGAAGCTAATATTAAAAAGCTCCACCAACTGCTTCGTTCGCTAACCAAACCCCATGACAGATTCAACACCATTCACGATAAACGCAATAATACACTAAAATTATTTAATTAAAACGTCATAAAGTTTTAATTGTCTTATAACATGGATTTGGTTTCTCAACTTTAATTTTTATTCCTATTGGAATAAAATATAAATGTAAACAAATTTTTGGGTCCCGTTCGACAATCGACATCGACAGTAACTTCATCAACAGGCCATTTCATCAATACCACTTCATTGGCGAGTCATTTCATCGACTAGGGAAGTTCGAATACAAGCAAATTCGTTCAAAGAGTCGTTTCGTTGACAGGATAGGTTTGTCTGCAAGCCATTTCCTTTCGCCGACAGGTTCTATTCATTGGCAGTTTCATTGGATCGACGAAGTCTATTCGTCGGCAGGTTCATTAAATAGACAGGGTCGCTCCATCCACTAGGTCTATTCATTGACAGGTTCATTTTGGTGACCGGTAACTTCCTCAATAGGGTCATTTCATCGACATGATTGTTTTGTCGACAGATTTGTTTCGTCGATAAGGTCTTTAAATAAAACGTTCATACGTAAATTTGAAGCTATTTCTAGGGTTTGATAGGTCATGCGTTAATAACCGTTCTTCGTAATTTAGCATATTTTTATGAATAAGAATCTTTCAAACCTAGCCTGAATTGAAATTTGTATACCTTGTTACAATTACCAGAAAGGAAGCATTTTTATTCATGAATTTGAAATTGTCTATTCCTTTAGTTGTACATCACGTTGCTAAAGTTAAACCTGTCTACATTTGGTGTTTTTGTGGTACTTTTATATGCATTAATTTCTGAGAGTGATCTAAGTTAATTTTCAACGAATACCATTATAGATTAGACTTACAAAGATGATTGGAATAACTGCAGTGAATTATTTTTGATACAGGAAAGTAAAGGAAGGGAGAAAAGAATTAGGAAAAAATGGCAGTGAATAAATGAATCAGAAAAATACTGAATTCAATAATAGTGAATACGGAATTTATTATCGAATTGAAACTTGTCTTTTAATTTCACTTTTTTCCACATAATATAATAGTTAGTTGGGGAGCATTTAACCGTGACTGGTTGATTTATCATCATCTCCAATTTTTATGTAATTGATTAGGCGGTTGGTCGATGTGGTGCTGAGGCCAGATGATTACACACATTCATTTGCTGCCTAATGCAATTTTTGCTTTAGTGTACTTATGTATTAGTTTTTATAATTACGATGTATCCCTGACGGTACTCAATAGCCTATTAGTTTAGGTCAAATAAGATATTAAATTTAAAGCTAAGTTTAAAAACAAACCAAATAATCCATATCACAAAATGAGAGCCCCAATTAATACTTTTAATTTCTAATAACTTTTAGAATTCCTAGTTCACTATCATTAAAAGAATTACAAACTAATACCAGCAAATATTTTAAATTAAAGATGGTTAGTACTTTTCAATACATTACTGTGTGTTTTCTTCAATATCTGGACATAAGTTTTAATAACTTAAAATATAGAAATGAAAGTAATCCATAAGTATACTCCAAATTAAATTTTTCCTTCCGCGATACTTTCAACTCTTAAGTGTCCAAGTTAAATAAATTTGAAGTAATATTTCTATACTTTATTTTCTTTTTTTAAAAGATATTTGTATTTAACAGTTTTAAAAATAAAACATCTTGTCTTCCAAATGCAGATAAACAATTTTTCTCAGAGAAAATAGCTTTCGTTCGAACATTTGAAATGATTTTCCGGAATAGTTTTTTCAGCAACAGCTTTCAAAGGAAGGGAATATCTGAAAGTGTGGTTGTTCTTTAGAAGAAAATCTCTTTTCAAGCGCTCTGTTGAAAGCATTTACGGTCGCATGAAATATTGAAAAGAACTCTTTTATCAGGACGGTATTTACTTTTAGGCGGGAGACATACGAGAGACCTTTATTACACTATAAATTGTACCTCTTTCTAAAACAACATTGAAAACTTCTGGAAGTGGTATTTATTTATTATGCAAATAGTTGGGTGAATAGAGTTTTGTATTAACATGTTGAGTTATGAATGGAGATCATTGTTTTCTCAACTATTTCTTGACCTAAATAATCCCAATTTCGATAGTTATTCTGTAAAGCTTGGGCGAGGAGAAATAAGCCTTATCATATTCTTTTTGGAATTTTTATTTTCTTATATAAGACATGTTTGCATTAGAGGGATGGAACTAATGAATGAGAAAGCTGGAATGCCAGATCTTAATCTGCCATTAGATAGTTACAAAAATGGCATATTATTATTTTTTTAGTATCAATACGATTCTTATTTATGCAAGTAATGTGAATTCCCATTTGAACATAGGATAAAGATGCCAGCTGCTTGTAGACTGAAGCGAAAACTTGAATGAAGATCTACTGCTAAAAAAGTACTTTTATTATTTAATAAAGTTCTTAATATTGTCAATGTATTGTACCATTTGATTTAAAGCAATTTCTACTGTATTGGATTTTGCTGACAATGGAATTTCTGCAAGTGACGTAGTAGATATCTCGATCCTGTTTAGTTGTTGAAAGTGTTTGTATACGTTCGCAGCTGTTCTTTCCCTTCTATTTCGAGTAAGTCAAGCCCGTCAAATATCAATTCTCTGAAATGACTCAGTCCATATTCGTTGAAAAAGATTCTTTCACAAGAAATTTAAATTCTTTCACTATATATTTCTTACTTAACGCAAAGGCAGACACGAAGCCATGTAAAACATAAACAAACTGGTTATGCATCGAAGGTGCCAGGTGCACAAAACAGAAATATATCATAATTAGAATAAAATATGTTAACAAATATTAAATATCTGTTAAGTAATAGAGGTAGAGGAAAAGTATTATATTTTTACAAATTCGATGTGCGATACGGTGTTGTATTTACTATGTGCTAATTAACATTATAACTTAGGTGGAAAGACTTTAACGAGGCCATCTTGCTTATAAGGGAACAGCTAGGGATGGAGGCATAGGTCACGAGTCTGTGCATCAGTGATCGTCTTCCTCTTGAGTTGCAAGTATCCAATTGAACCAATTGTAAATTCCCTTTTAAAACTTCTATTATTGACCAATCATGACTTTACTAGCAAGACTTTGCATGACTTTACCTGCTAGATTTTACTGGAATGCATCTTAACTCCAGACTAACAATTAAAATGACCATTTTTTCCTTAAATAGTTTCGAAAATGTAACGATATGTTTTACTGTTGTTTTCATACTTCAATTTCTAATAAAAAAATATAATAACTCTTCATTCTAATCTCTTTTAATTACTGAAAATGATCAATATTTTATCTTCGTTTTATTTCTTTTAGCTGTGGATCACCAATATTAAAGTACATAACCTTATTAACAATCATATAATTTCTGCAAAAAAAAAAAAACAGAACAGAATTTCATCAAATTTTATTTCAGAAAAAAAAACGTTTCATTTAAAATATAATAAACATTTCTTTTCAGTTATTAACATGTGCCCTATTTATTACGCACAGAAACTAAAAAGAAAATAATCTTAAATATTTTTCCCAAATTAAACACTTAAAAAATTCTTTCGCTAACAGCTGTTCGAGCAATGTAAAACTTTTTTTTTATGTACATTAATATTTTATTTTGATATTATTCTTCGCTTTTGTAATTTATTCCGTCATATCTAAGGAAAAAGTAATTAAATCAGTCAATAACTTCATCACCTGCGCAACTAACGCAAAGCTGATTGCCGTTTCGCTAATTATTCATTTTTTGGCGGGGTTTAATTAATGAATAAGTTCCTGACGTCACTCGTGACGTCAATGTAAATTTTTACTTTCTTTTTTCCTCTCAATTACCTTTTCGTTGAAGGAAATAATTGACGATCCGGAGAGCGTATTCATTCTAGAAAGAAATCGTAACGCTTGCTCACAGTAAATAGTAAATGGAGTGGAAATAAAAAAAAAGTAACTCAGATTATTGGTTTGTGAACCGTGACTATGAACTTAATTGATTGTAATATGTTATCAATTAATTGAAGGTATTATTAATTTCTTTCGCTAGTCATTCATCAAAATGTAGCCTAAAAAATTACATCTACTGCGTTTTCTTGTTACAAAAATAGTTTTATATTATGTATTTTAACTCATGCGCCTATGTTTCAGTAATTAGAAAATGTTAGTGTTTACTTTGTATTTTACCTACTATTTACTTTAACCTTTCATCGGGGGATGTGGGAACACAACAGTTGTCGCATTTGTTGTTTGGGCCCAGTGAGGGGGGGTGGCTTGTCACACTTTCAACAAAAGTGAGAATGGGGGAAGAAATTTTCTCCGCAATAAGGAGGGAAGATAAAGTTAGAGTGGGATGTATTTTATTGTTTTAGTCACTTCGGGATGTCTCACCTTTTTTTAAGGTAAGGGAAGAAAAGTTTCTTATTATTTCCTTTTAAGCATATATCCAAAGTTAGAGCACTCCTATGTTCATTTTGCCTTTTTTTTTAGGATTGAAATGATAATATGTTAAAGTTACTTTCTGAAGATTTAACTTTTTTATTTTAGTTTTAATTTAATGAATAGCATTTTCATTTATACGTAAAAAATATTAAATTGTTGAAAAACATTCCTCTAAGTAAATTATTTTAATTTGAAACAAACATCAAAGTTGAGTATTTCACGTAAAGAAAAAATAAATAAATATTAATTTTCAGACTTATTTTCTGTTCTTTTTATAATATTATTATTAAATAAATCTATTTATCATCGATAATAAATTCATTGATTATATATATATATATATATATATATATATATATATATATATATATATATATATATATATATATATATATATATATATATATATATATATATATATATATATATATACTCTATAACAAAAAAATCGACGCACCAAGAAGGAGTTATCGATTGAAACGAAAATTTGAGGATAGAAAGACAATGTACAGAATAGTACATTTCGATCCAATTGTCGAACGAGGTCATCAACATTCCGTGTCAGATTCAATCGCCTTCCCATCATATCCCAGGCATGCTCGATGGGAGAGAGATCTGGTGATCTGGCAGGCCAAGGAAGAGTTTGACAAGCTTGCAGACAGTTCAAAACAACACGTGCCGTATGCGGTCTGGCATTGCCTGCTGAAACACCAGCACAGGGTGCTGCAAAAGGAACGGTAGCAAATCAGGTCTTAGGATGTCGTCGATGTACCGCTGTGCAATAAGTGTACCTCTAATGACGACCAAAGGAGTCCGGCTGTCAAAGGAAATGGCACCCCAGACCATAATGCCTTGTTGAGGGCCGGTGTGGCGTGCAATAGTGAAGGCAAGATCCCCCCTCTGCCCTGTTCGTCTCCAAACACGTCTTCGATGATCGTCAGGACACAGTTGGAAGCGGGATTCGTCGCCAATGACTATACGTCCCCAATCGGCAGCACTCCAGCCTGATCGAGCGTCGATTTTTTTGTCAGAAAAATTTTTGCTGCTGATATGTACAGAATAAAATTGTGTATAATAATTAATCATTAAATAAATAAATAACTTTGATTACATCCAGGCATATTACAATCATGCTTAAACTTGGTATTAGGTTAATATTTGCTTTCCTTCTTTACAGTATTAGCAGTTAAAAAGAATTTTTGGTAACACTTCAATGTCCTGGGATTCATAAGCCAGGAAAATGACAGCCAGGATAATGACAAATTAACCATTTTATAGCATATAACTTTAATTTAATATTTTGGTCGAAGACGTTTATATTCTGCAGAAAACAACAGTATTCCTTAAAATAACTCATATAAATCTATGTAGTTTTTGCTAATTATGATTTCAAGAAGCCAGGAAAATGACAGCATAAAAGCCTACTAACTTTGAAAAATTTTTTGAAATTGATTTTGAGATAGAAAATTGCTTCTTTATTCATGCAGCAAGACATGTTCAGATAGAAGGGTATCTAATCATTCTATTAACATAAGATATTGATTCCTGACGCTATCTATTTTGGTTAAAAATCACTAAATAAAAGTAGACAGGAAAATGACAGATTTTCGTGGGACAAACAAATTATTGACAGAAAAAATTATTTTAAACGAAATTTTAGTAAACAGTACCCTCTGCGTATATTCCAGAAATGCTTACATAGGATAAGATAAAGAAAATTAGATTTTGAAAAATGTATGGAAAGTTTTGAAGCTAGTTATTATAGGAAATATTGTTTGGGACATGACAGGAAAATGACATTTTAATATTCAATAAAATTTTTTAATTATACAAAACAGTCAATGCTAGTGCAAGGTCATTTTAAAATGCTAACAGCAATGTTATATATTAATTTTTACAAAAAAAAAGTTCTTTTAGTATTATAGTATTAGATCTTGGAGCAAGGGACAGTGAATTGCATGTTTCGTGAGAATCACCCATTTATGTGTGTGAGTGTGAATAATATGTCATTGTTACTAAGCAACTGTAACAGTCTTCATAGTGTAGGCTATATAAACATAAGAATTACAGTCGCATATTTTTAATTATGAAATTCATAATATTAATGTATTTCTATGCTTTCGTAATTGATACAATAAATATTATTGTTATTTTTTTTTCTCCATGTAAGACAGTGATTATTTCGCGACTATTTTAGTGTTTTTTTTTTCTTCTCATGTACTTAAAGTTAACTCTAAGTTACAGTTTTTATAAATTCTAATAGTATCTCATTGGTTTATTTAGTAATTTTTCTAGGTTAGTTATTTAATAATCTATCCTCTCTATCCTAATCCTATCCTAATAACTCTAAATGAATAGGTTATGAGATAATAAAGTAAAAATAATAAGTGAATTGCATATAATATATCAAGAGACAGAATGTTTGTATTTAAAAAATGTAAAATTGATGATTTCTATTATCAATTCTATGCAGTTTCATTAAGTTCTTTTTGTGAAATTTGTTGAAGTAGGAAAAAGACGTGACCATTTGAATCTAAATGGTTTTTATAAATCATTTTCGACTGACGCAATGATGCGAATCATTTTGAAAGTCGACGAAAGTAAAATTTGGAAATCAGAACACATGTTAGTTTCTAACTTCTAATAGTTTAAAGGAAGAGGGGGACAAGATAGTGACAAGTTAGTAAATTTAGAAACTGACAGAAGGAATAAAAAAATTTTATAAGAAAAACCAAACAAACTGAGTTTGAACTATATTGTGATATTTGGAAAATAAAATAAAATTAAAAATGTGATTTTAAAATTTAATTTTCATCTGACTAACAAAGTTTTTGGAGCTATTTTATGTTGTAGAGAATAGAATACTCTCATTTATTATTTTTTTCTGGAAAGTTATGAAATATTTAATTTAAGTTATTTTATTTTTTGCTTAATAAAAGTTTTTTTTAAGCTCAAAGATAAGTCTTCAGTTATGCTTACTTGGAAATTTAAAATTATTTCAACATTTGTCACAACTTTCCTTTCTAAAATTAAATTGTGATAAACGTTTAAAGGCAACGTTAGGTAATCATGTCTTTTTACTGTTAGGTAAAATTAAAAAAAAAAAGTCGTAAAAAAGCATTTTTTCTTGTAAGTTCATTTTCTCAAAATCCTTCACTTAGTCACGTGAATTAGATTTGTAATGAATGAGGAAGAGATAATGGAGAAAAACCATTATGTGAGACTTTCAGCGGATGTCACCTGAAGGACATTCTAATCCCTACGGACACTACCCGTAAGTTAACTTAGCGGGAATAATGTCCATTTTAATCCCTTGTTGTGTCGTATTTTTGTAAGTTTGAGAAATAGAGTTTGACATTCTTGAATTTATTTTTAATTATAACTCTACAAATCTGCTTCGTTAAAATCGAGGCAAATAGCATTTTTAACGATGGTAACTTTCTAAAGCATGTGACTAATTTTTAAAGAAAATTAAAATTTCAAACACCTGAAAAAACTTAATGTAAGGATTTCCTTTAAAACATTTCTCAATATAATGGTAAAAACTGCAAGGTTGATTTCTAGAATGAAGAAAAATTTTGAACCAACAGGAAATCAATAAATTTTCTGAATATTGGTAAAATATTCATAATAATTCTTTGTTTAATTAAAAAGTAATAAAATGCACATGGGGGAGGGGCATCTTCGGCAGAAGAATTTGTGCCCGGTTGGCGACTGGCAGACCATTTTAATCCCCGTTGATTATATTTAGTAACCTTGTGGTTGGTGGCTACAGCTAATTCTGCCCCACACTCATGTATATGGACTATATAATAAAAATATAAATACGTTCTTTCAAAAATTTGAAAAAACTACTGACATGTGACGTAGCGCAATGAATAAAGGGTTTACTAACACTTATTCCAAAAATATTAAAAAATAACAAACATAAAAATCTGTTTGCTAACTTCTACGTTTTTTACCAATCACTAATCTTTAAGTAAAATGCAGATTAAGTATATCTCTTTCCATAGAATTCACGATCTACGCTTGCACTGTTAATAATTTCTTGGAAAAATTGGTTAAATGATTATTTATTGAATTTTTATTTTACCATATTCAAGCAAAACACTTCTATAACAATAAATAAAATGGTATGTCAACTGTGAGAAAGACATTTTAATAACTGCTCTCACCCATTACGGTTAAGCAACCAGAATTTTATCACAGCAACTTGACTCACCTAATGAAGACACTTAGTTCCTTGCAGCTGGGCAAATATAATAGACTAGAGGGATAATCTATAAATATCATGACCTACAGAACGGGGGTTCGAGTCCCAGCTTTGACACCACAATACTTCTTCCATTTCCTTTAAAACATGAAGCGTTTCCGGTGTCTAGCACTCTCCAGTTTCTGACCCTTTACTAATAGAATACAAGACTCTTAACTCTTATTTACGCGTAGATGTCAGCATCATAAAGCTGCTTCACACAAAAAAGTCAGGTATTTCCCATCTCTTACTGTAGGCGAATCCAGTAACTAAACTAATTAAACCACTTTCCACTATTCATTTGATAAGCCACAACTTAACCGCAACTTAGCTTCAATGTCCTATTAAGTTTCTTTTTCACATATTGGAATCCATGCCAGCTGTAAATGGTTAAAAAAATGCACAGTTTTGTAATCATGGCTTTGAAACCACAATAGTTTCACAATAGGGTTTCAAAATCGTGAGAATAAAAAATGTTCTTTACCGTAAGCTTTACGGTTAATTGACTAGACAGACAGCTACCAAGTATTTTAACGTAATTTTTGAATGAAAATCAGTGTATTAATATGCTGCCTGTCTGAAACTTTTAAACAAAACTTACTACACAGGAATAGGTAAAATAATTTTTTTATGCCTGCAATTGAAGAGGTTCAGATAAAATGCTGTGAAAACGACGAACTATAAATGAGACTTAATTTTAAAAAAATATCTTTATCAAATATCCTTAAAAATACTTATAAATAATTGAAAATTATATGGTAAATATCATTTTGAACTCGTGATGTATATCTTAAACAATAATTCGAACATTTTACTGCATACTGGTGCATAAGTGGACTTAAAAACTTGTTTGCTTCTGAAGAATATTAAAAATACATTATCTAAGGACGAAAAAGAAGCAGCCCAACCCTCACTTAAAACGGTATTCTGTTTTAAACGCTATTTACGATTTTTATATAATGCCAAAATAATTTTAAGAGATATGACAAAACATCAATTACCAATTTTCATTTTCCATCAATTACCAATTTTCAAGTCCTTAAATGAGTATTTTGACATTGACAACAACTATCTTGCAGATTCAAAAGAGGTCAGCTTAAATATTCTCTCAAATTTAGGCTTGCGTAAGGCGTGTCTACTATCAATCAATCAATAAGTCATCGACAGCTGCCTACTCATGGAATATCTGATAATAAATTATATTTCTCCAATATCCAACTTTTTTCCATTCTTGACAAATCATGAAAGCTTGTTTTATTCATATCGATACAAGATGTTCTAAATTTGAAAAATGATTTTAAACTTGTATAGCAAAAAAAAAAAACTATTTAGGTTGTAAAAAATATTTCTGTAAATTCATATAATTATATATACTTTCTTTCAAAGTTTTTGTATTTAAAGCAAAAATTTTCGACAATTTGTAGTCGATAGTAAATCTAAAATTCAAAGAAAAAATAAATGACAAATCACCTTACAATTTTCCGAAATGAGAACGCCGGCAAAAATGAGATGGTTGGCCAAAGAGTGTTGGGGTTATTTTCCACAATTTCGAATGATGGTGGAAAAAATTGCACACCAACCGCCTTTTATTCCAAGACAAATTGGTACTTATCGATCCGAAGCTGGTTTGAGGCTACTTCCAGGAACAGAACCAGATGAAAAATGGGACATTTTGTGATGTGGATTAGAATTATTTTTCTTTGATTTACGTACTAAACCATTCCGATGTTCCATTGATATAAAGTTATTGTATGCTATAGACATCGTGAGATAATGGGATACCTGCAAGTGACGTCATGTGGGTATCTTGATCCTGTTTAGTTGTTGAAATGTGGCATTTGTTTACGTTAGTAACTGGTTTTTGTGTTCTATTTCGAGTAAACCAAGCCCACCAATATATCAATTCTCTTCAGTGACCCATTCGATATTCTTTCACAAGGATTCTTTCCCAAATATTTCTTTCACTATACATTTTTACTTAACGCTAATACAAGCACGAAGCCATATGGAACATCGAACTAATTATGCATCGGCGTTGCCAGGAGCACAAAACAAAAATAAATCTTACAATAAAATACATATGCAAACAATAAATCTAAGTTAAGTAAACGATGTAGATGAGAAAGAATTCTACTTCAGTAAACTTGGTGTGCGATACGGCACAGTATTTAATTAATTTGACGTTAATTCAATACAGTGACATATCGCCATTTTTTTATCACGCCATTTTGCTTAATAAACGATCAGCTGGCGCTGACGTCATAGGTTACGTGTATGGACATCAGTGATCTTCTTCTTCTTCTTGAAGTGCAAGTACGCAATTGATAGGGGTTTGAAATATATATTAAAAGAAATATTTTCATACAAAAAGATGTATTATATTTAAGATAGGGAAAAAACTTGTTTTGCAAACCCGGAGTCAATATTTAATAAATGAAATTTTGTTCCGAAAATTTCTGAATATGTGGCTTAAATGTTATGATTTCAAATTATGCTCTTAGCAAAAAAAAATAAGTAAGTATTTTATGTGGAAGTGAAAAAAAATAAAAAACTTGTTTAAGTTACGCTCTTAAATACTTTTTTAATCATTATTTTATAAATATTTTTCAGTCTTAAATTTTTTTTAATCATTTATTTGTTTGTCTTTTAACTCCAACTGTTTATTATAATTAATAATAAGAAATTGTATAATATATTTCAGGAAGGATAAATGATCTCTATGTTGAAGTGAGTAATTTAAGTGCAAATTTGTGCTATCAGAAGTTTCACTTTCATTTATTTACAAACGCAAAATGAATCTTAGAATGGTTTGAGTATGTCGAGATAAACCCAATGAATTATGCATGCAAAGATAAAATTGCCACCTTGTCTTTTCCAATGGGAAAGTAGAGAATGATACCTATTAATTTCTCCTTAGAACAGTGCTCACTGTTTCATTTCAGCTGAATTAAAACTTTTACTTACGCTTTGCTTATAAGCATTTCAAGTAATAGCTCTTAGCATTTCTTAGTTGCTTTAAAATTATTTAATACTTTGTGCTAATTATAAACTGTGATAAATTTATAAATTTAATAATTATGTTTCACTGTTGTTTTAATTATGCTGGGGATTGAATTATCACGATTCGTACTTTTTGACTTAAAAAAAATTGACTTATTTTTAATTTTAATCTGAAGTAAATTTAATGATGTATCAGAAATGTTTTTAAGCATCTTAGAACACTTTATTTTCCTTTTGAAGTCTAGAAATTGTGCTGAATTCGAAGCATTTGAGATGTTTCCCATAAAATATTTAATTTTAGTCACGCACTTTAATAACTGATACAAAGACAAAGGAAGAGAAATCAACACAATAAGTGATTAAACTCTATTTCTCGGGTATGCTACAAAGATGATAGAGTTATATTCTCTAGACTCGAAGACTGGAGTTCAAATACTGATGGAAGATAGTTGTAGTAAAGAGGGTAAGAATGGTATATTTGTTTATAAGTGTACAAGATGAGTTTTGTGAAGTGGTAACACTTTTTTTTAATTATTTCCTGATCTTTTCAACCTATTTATTAATAGATTAAAAGGAACTTTAATGGCTACAAAATAAATGGTAGTGAAAGTTTTAGTTTTTAAGTGTGTGTTTTTACATGTTGAACCAAATTTGTACATTTTAAATGTTTCGAATATTATAAGGTTTTCAGTTTTTCGCTATTAGTTGCCCTACGTATAGTGTAGTTACATTTTATTATTTGCTAGTTGATCAAGTATGAAATTTGATTGTTGTTCATAGCTTTGTTTGTTGATAGCTTATGAACATAAACTATTTTATTCATCAAAGTCTCGACATTTTTGCCTTATAAACGGCAGGCTATTCAGGCGAATGTAATGAAAGACAGATGAATGAAAGTGAAATTCTGGAGATCATTTTAGAATTCAGTGAAATTCTGGAAGATGATTTTAGAATTAAATTGTTTTCTCATTAAAAAGTTGTCAAAAATTAGAAAGATGTTGTAGTTTGTCTAGACTAAATCTAATGAATAAAGAATACGATGAAGTGCCTATTTCAGCAAATTACGATAAGACTGGAGACAATTTATTGACTAATACACGTTATTTCTTACAGTTTTTGCATCCCTTTTCCAGTTAGTTACTTTATATTTTTATTATGATCGATGAGTTAGGTTTCGTAAAATTACAACAGATCAAACTTGCACAAGATTACCCAAACACTCACCATCAGCGTCTTTTAGTGAATGATTACTCTTTGGAGTGAGTTTTGGTGATTCCTCTTTGTTCAATCAACACTAAAGCCAAACTAACACGAGAACCAAATGCACTATTAATGTTTCACTTGGTAAGCGATGTTCTTGTTCTATCTAAGAACTTATTTTTCATAATAGTGCACATTTTCGACCTTTACTTTTTCCGCAAAATAATATATAAAAAAAGCTTTTAGTATTTTTTTAGAACTTACGGGGATTTTTTGAAGCAGTTGATGCATGTGGCTTTTCAAAATAACTAAAATATAAGGACAATGTCAAGCAATATAATGCTAAAATTGATATATTCAAAATACATATTTCATCCTTGAAGACCTAATATTATCACATTAAAGATATCCAAAAACTACTTCCTGTTTATGTTACACGAATGCAAGACAAAAAAAAAATCATTTTAATATTATGTTCCAGGTTAGTTTTAAATTTATATTTTAAAAAAAAATACCAGGCTCCTCTCACCAGTATATATATATATATATATATATATATATATATATATATATATATATATATATATATATATATATATATATATATATATATATATATATATATATATATATATATATATATATATATATATATATATATATATATATATATATATATATATATATATATATATATATATATATATATATATATATATATATATATATATATATATATATATATATATATATATATATATATATATATATATATATATATATGTAATATAGAATTTCTCATACGAGTCATTCTATATTAACTGGCAAGCTTAAAACATATGTTTCTTATCAAGTTTAAGATGTAGAAGTCGGTCTCTCACAAAGAGCCATAAAAAGTCAAGATGAACCAGATAAAAGAGTATTTTCTGAAGTTAATGGGCAATAATTCGTTGATGAAGATAGTCCCCGAAAGTTCCCACCGTTAGAGTGGCGAGATACTTTTAGCGAATCAAAAATTTTAAATTTTATAAATTGAATGACGTTTCATTGAGATAAGAAGATACTTGCAACCACGCCCTCTCAGAATCTCACTTTAAAAGCTCAGGACTGGCAAAATTGCGTGTCTTTTCCATCTTTTCAATGGCTAGATAAAGCTGGACCAAATCCAAACAATCTCTGCAAAGGGGAAAACCTGATGTAAATATCCCACGCATAATGTTTGCAATACTCCATCTAACGAAATAAAATGCCTTTTTAACAGAAGCCGCCTAAGTCTCTTCAATTATCCAGCCTTTAAAGACATATATATATATATATATATATACAGCATAGTCTTGATACATCAAAGTTGTATTGAAACTAAAAAAATTTCGAGACAACAAGCTCAAAACTAAGTACGTTCTAAAAAATATACATTAAAAAGTGGAGTCATGAAACATAAGAATAACTACTATTAAATATATATGTAATGATAGTTGACTAGAATTATGAATTCAACAATGATAATTTTATTTTTAAAAGTAAGACAAAAATAATTATGCATTAAATAGGAACGAGTTAGTGTTAGTGTACAATAATTTTACATAGTAATTTTTCCGAAAAAATTCACTTTCTATTTCGTGAAAAATTTGACGTAACAGGGATTGGAGAAGAAACTTTTTGACAAAGGAATTCAAATTAACATTAGCTGGATATATAATGCCAAAGGGAAATATAGATTTTTGACGTAACGACAATACAAGGTTTTCGATATATATATATATATATATATATATATATATATATATATATATATATATATATATATATATATATATATATATATATATATATATATATATATATATATATATATATATATATATATATATATATATATATATATATATGATCGCAAAACAGCATCTTGTAGTATCGGCGAAGTGTTAAAGCTAGCAATAAAGTTAACAATAAAAAATTTTTCCTTTGCATTTGTACAAAATAAAAGTTTTACTAGTTGTCTGAAATCAAAGTTCTCAAAACCTTTAAATCAGTTGCCATTGATGTAAGCATAGAAATAAAAGTGCTTTTGTTAGAAAAGGAAGTAAACTAGAGAAGAAAAAAGAGATTTTCTTTCCATACTTGCAACTTTCTTTTCGAATACACTAAATTTCATTTCTTTTATTTTTGCTACTTTTTTTCATCTTTTCAGAGGGAGAAAGTTTTTTCTTCTGTCTTTATCAGCGATGGATCCTGTTCCGGTGAAATTGTGCATGCGTTAAATCTGCGTTCAAAAAAATAGAATGTATCTAAATCTCAAGGTATGTATCCCTGAACATTTGCTTCTCTTTTCGGCTTTTCGATATTTATAGATCTAAACTGGCAGAAAATACGCTGCATTTCGAAGGCTATGCGTGGTTTTGCAGCTCTGAATAAAGTGTTCAAACTCCTAGAAAAACTATATTGTAAGGTTATTTTTCGAAATTCATTTTTTATCAGTGGATTCTATGGATTCAAAACAATTTAATATATGTGATTACGATCGATTTTGCTGTAGAAGAGCTGTTATAAATTATAATTTATGTAGGATTTCGGATCAATATGCATATTTTTTGTATTTACATTTGGTAATAAAATGTTTCAAGTATAGATACATATTTACAGTTTGAAATTATATTAAATTCATATGGGCAAAAGACAATAACATCAGGCAATAAGTAAATTTTCAAAATTAGTTGCTCATACTTATAAAATTGATTAACGTATTTAGTCTCATTGTTGTTTAATTAAGATCGATAGTAGCAACAAATGATAAAATAACTCGCTTAACAGTTTTACTTTTAAAAGAATTTCAAGTGGATGAGAACTTCTATGTAAGATGTTTGAAGCAAAAAGAGAAAAAAAAAAGATTTAGCGAAAATTGCTTTCGAGTGACTCTTGAAGCAAAGTGCGATATACTCTCAATTACAGTTAAGCTCTGTATTTCAGAATTGGCTTGCCATGAATAGGCATGCATTGCAGTCGAGATAGTAAACGCAATAAAAGTACAGTTATTTTTAAAAGAAAAACTATGAACTAAAATAAAACAGTATACTTTAGTTGCAATAAAAAGGAAAGAATATAAAGAAACTGAACATTAAAAATACTTTATAAATTTACAAGCATTTTTGATTAGATCTAAATTCTCGGAGAGGCGTAGTTGCGAAACTATGTTATCAGAAGTTTTTATTTTCCATAAAAGGAAAAGTGTTAATTTATTATTTTTTTCTCATTTTAACTACATTTTGGTCATAAATTGTAAAACGCACAGAGAAAAGATTCTGGTAAATTTACCATAAAAATAGATATTTATTGTAAAAATAAAAGTAATTAAATGTTAATGAAAATAAAATATACGATATTTAAAACAGTCATTTGGAAATGTTTCCTTTCATGTGGTAACGGTTCAAGATAATAGTTTTTTAAAATTCTAGTTCTTAGTTTCACGCATTCAGTAAAGAATACAAAACTGAAAAGTAAATTTAACCTCATAAATGTTCTAAGACGGTTCTCCCCAACCTTCTTATCTCCTCGGATCAGTCAACGTTTGATAATTTTGACACGACCATCTGAGGGAGGGACGGATTTTTCTATATTGTAGATGATTTTGGCTCAATAATTTCAATTAAATTTTATTTAAACATGCCTTCAAACGAAAATACAGTTACATTCGTGATATCGGGGCAGTTTTAGGGGTCGTCTCTCTGCGTCTCCGTTAAGGTCTCGTCCATTACCAGTGAGCTAGGTTGTCGGCAAATCCGAATGAATTTCACCACAGTAAATAAAATGGAAATAAATTAATAATTTAATTCCCTGGGCTGTCTTTTGATTTAAGGACCAGGACCAGTCCTTGGCCAAGAGTTTGAGTACCACTGCTCCAGGGTACCATGCTAAAACCAATGACTATAAATGCTAAAACTACTAACTAAAAATTCTAAAACTGCTAACAAAAAAGGATAAAACTAAAATACCATGCTACTTTTATCATATTAATTTTATCACATGATACAAAATTCCATCATATTAATTTTATCACAAAATCAATGTTGCACGTTTCCCAATTATCATTACCAAAGCGTATCGGTAAAAAGTTCTGAGCTTTTTGGTGCTCCCATACAGCAGAAAAAGAGAAGAAAAAAACTGTGCATTTTAGCATATTCTGTAAGTTTTGACCTTAACTTTTTCTCAGTATACTTTACATGATGAGAGTTTGATTAAAAAAATTCCTTGTACGTGCATTTTTCCACGTAAAGTTCTTTCAAATACCATCATATCTGGTATGATAACAACAGTATGTGTGAAAGTACTGACTACAGATGTACAGGGGGTGGACAAAAGTAATGGAAGCACTTCTATACCGATACAATTTTTATATTTCTTAAGACACTTTCTCTTAAATAACTTAAGAGACTTTCTTAGTCTTAAGAGACTTAAGAGAGAGTCTTAAGAGACTTTCACTTAAATAATCAATTTATAACTTCAGAAGTGGTAAGATCGTGCGATTTCTCTTACTTATTTATAAAGTTTAAACATTTTTTTTTAAGTTTGAGAGACGGACAATAAATTACAAACGGAAAATAGGATTTTTGAACACCCTATGCAAAAAAATGTAGCAATAAATTTGCAACTTGCGGCATTTATTTAGAATATTGTATGGAATAACTGCACAAAATTTTGTCGGCCTAGCGTAATATATTTACGGAGATATGGACATTTTTATAGAAAAAAATCTAACGTTTTGTTTAAAAAATTTTTTTGTCATACCTTTAAAAATATTCAGCAAAATTAGACAAAATTTTTAGAGCAATCTAAAATTAGTTGCAAAATATTATTGCTTTAAAATTTGAAAAAAATAAATGTGTTTTAAACTGCGCAAGATATAAGTAAGTAAAGTAATTCTTTTATACTGCTCATGCGCGGGAAACATTTGAAATTATATTTCTCTTAATTTTGTAGAGAATAATATTTGGCAACTAATAAGAATAAGTCCGATTTGAATATATTAAAAATTTAAAAAAATTCAAGCAATTTTCTACGTAGTTTTTGTACTTTTCAAAAGAATCTCAAAATGATAAGGGATTCTCTAAGAATATTATTTTGTATCATAAGACAAAATTAAATAACAAAAGATAATACCTTACAATAAAAGTTCCTACATCGAAATATGATTGTATAAGGAAAGAAAACAGGCGAAATGAAAGATACTTTTATGGGTATGATCCCCAATAATTCGGGTATCATTTTTAATTATTTTTGTTTAATAGTACAAAATGAAATTTGTGGAAAATCTCTTACCATTTGAGATTTCTCTTAAAAAAAGACGAAAACTACCTAGAAAATTGCTTAAAACGTTTTAAATTTTTAAGTTATTCAAATTGGAAATTTTTTATTAGTTGTCAAATATGATTTTCTACAAAATTAAGAAAAAAATATTTTTTAAATTTTTCCCGCACATGCGCAGTATAGATATACTTTAATTGCTCATAACTTGCGTAGTTCAATCAAATCAAACTTCAAAGCAATAGTTTTGAAATAAATTTTAAATTGCTCCAAAAATTTTTTGTCTAATTTTATTGAATGTTTACTTAAGTTATAACAAAACGACTAAGTAGTAGCAAAGGCAAAGAAAATATTGTTTTTTTATGAAAATGTCAATTTGTTCATAAATATTTAAGCTAGGCTTACGAAATTTTGTGTTAATAATCAAAATATTTGTCATAAGTTACAAGTTTATCTACAATTTTTGGCATAGGGTGTTCAACAACACTATTTTCCGTTTGTAATTTATAGTCATAAAGGAAATCCTTACATTAAGTTTTTTCAGGTGTTTGAAATTTTAATTTTCTTTAAAAATTAGTCACATGCTTTAGAAAGTTACCATCGTTAAAAATGCTATTTGCCTCGATTTTAACGAAGCAGATTTGTAGAGTTATAATTAAAAATAAATTCAAGAATGTCAAACTCTATTTCTCAAACTTACAAAAATACGACACAACAAGGGATTAAAATGGACATTATTCCCGCAAAGTTAACTTACGGGTAGTGTCCGTAGGGATTAGAATGTCCTTCAGGTGACATCCGCTGAAAGTCTCACATAATGGTTTTTCTCCATTATCTCTTCCTCATTCATTACAAATCTAATTCACGTGACTAAGTGAAGGATTTTGAGAAAATGAACTTACAAGAAAAAATGCTTTTTTACGACTTTTTTTTTTAATTTTACCTAACAGTAAAAAGACATGATTACCTAACGTTGCCTTTAAACGTTTATCACAATTTAATTTTAGAAAGGAAAGTTGTGACAAATGTTGAAATAATTTTAAATTTCCAAGTAAGCATAACTGAAGACTTATCTTTGAGCTTAAAAAAAACTTTTATTAAGCAAAAAATAAAATAACTTAAATTAAATATTTCATAACTTTCCAGAAAAAAATAATAAATGAGAGTATTCTATTCTCTACAACATAAAATAGCTCCAAAAAACTTTGTTAGTCAGATGAAAATTAAATTTTAAAATCACATTTTTAATTTTATTTTATTTTCCAAATATCACAATATAGTTCAAACTCAGTTTGTTTGGTTTTTCTTATAAAATTTTTTTATTCCTTCTGTCAGTTTCTAAATTTACTAACTTGTCACTATCTTGTCCCCCTCTTCCTTTAAACTATTAGAAGTTAGAAACTAACATGTGTTCTGATTTCCAAATTTTACTTTCGTCGACTTTCAAAATGATTCGCATCATTGCGTCAGTCGAAAATGATTTATAAAAACCATTTAGATTCAAATGGTCACGTCTTTTTCCTACTTCAACAAATTTCACAAAAAGAACTTAATGAAACTGCATAGAATTGATAATAGAAATCATCAATTTTACATTTTTTAAATACAAACATTCTGTCTCTTGATATATTATATGCAATTCACTTATTATTTTTACTTTATTATCTCATAACCTATTCATTTAGAGTTATTAGGATAGGATTAGGATAGAGAGGATAGATTATTAAATAACTAACCTAGAAAAATTACTAAATAAACCAATGAGATACTATTAGAATTTATAAAAACTGTAACTTAGAGTTAACTTTAAGTACATGAGAAGAAAAAAAAAACACTAAAATAGTCGCGAAATAATCACTGTCTTACATGGAGAAAAAAAAATAACAATAATATTTATTGTATCAATTACGAAAGCATAGAAATACATTAATATTATGAATTTCATAATTAAAAATATGCGACTGTAATTCTTATGTTTATATAGCCTACACTATGAAGACTGTTACAGTTGCTTAGTAACAATGACATATTATTCACACTCACACACATAAATGGGTGATTCTCACGAAACATGCAATTCACTGTCCCTTGCTCCAAGATCTAATACTATAATACTAAAAGAACTTTTTTTTTGTAAAAATTAATATATAACATTGCTGTTAGCATTTTAAAATGACCTTGCACTAGCATTGACTGTTTTGTATAATTAAAAAATTTTATTGAATATTAAAATGTCATTTTAACCTTTGGATGAACGAACTTTATAATTGCGTGCAAATTTTTTCTCAATTCGCTTAAATAGTTCTCAAAATATGGCGAAATACGGAAAAAGTAAAATTAACATTAAGGTGTCCAAACTTTGGAACACTTTCCTGACCAAAACCATTGAGGTTATATTTCCAAAACTGCGTCTACACCCTATATTTTGGGTGTCAGAAATTTGAATACGGTGAAAAAAGGCATGTTTTTTCAGAGAAAGTGCATTTTTGTCTCGGATTTCGTAACGTAAAACATCGTCGGCACCAATAACTTAGCATACTCGAAAGTACCTCCTCCAACAATTAGGATTGAGTCTGTAAACGTAAAGATCCAATAATGAAATCAAAAGTTATTCAAAGTGGTCCGTTTTATTTTTGGTGTGCTGAACATAAATACATTTAAAATATCTTTTGATTAAAACATTTTTCAAACATTTATATGCTTCATTTTTGGTACTACAATTAATAAAAAGATTAAAGAATAACTTGTAAATATTTTTAGTACACAAAATAATAGTCAGGCTAAACAAACCAATGAAGTAATAAATTATTTACTGCAGTTTCAAATTAATAAGATTTAAATAAAAATTATCTGAAATATCTCTTGGTTTGAATTACAAAAGAAGAAATGACTTCTTTCTTGATAAAATAATTCTTTATTTAAGAATTAAAATAAAAAAATGTATCTCTTTGTAGTTTTATTTCCTTTAAATTGTTCCCCTACCTGGAATAGAAATATATTAAAGATTCTGTCTCAAATTACGGAATACTCCATTTTTTATTTAAAAAAAAACCCAGCTAAATATAGGCCTACAGCGACTTTCGAAATAATGAGTTCTGTGGGAGCAAATAGAAGTTTAATTTAAAAATAATGCTCTTATTTTTAAGTGAACGGAAAGGAGGTCGTAGTGGAACTCAGCCAAAATGATTAGTTTTAAATTAGGATCATTTATTCGTCAGTTAAACTTCAAAACACTATTTAATTCGAAAAAAGAAATCTAACTTTTTTTTTGTAAGGAATGAGAGAAAACGTTCATAAATGCAGGATGAAAATTAAACTCCCAACTATTAAAATATTACGTAAGATTTCAAAATGACCTTATCTATATTATGTTTAAAATCCAGATAAAAAATGGAGAGATTAAAATTTGTTTTATATGATATTTAATTACTATTCCAAACATATGCAATATTATGGCGTTCGAAAAAAATATTCAAACTTAAGTATTGTTAATTTAAATCATAATGCCCATATATGGCATAACTTTTTTAAACGTGGCCGGGATAGCCTAGATGGTAAGACGTTGGCCCCGTGTCCAAGAGGTCGTGAGTTCTATCACCGCAGGCCGTACTAAATTAGAGATTGATTAAATTCTAAGAGAGGTTAAGGTGCTGAATTGGAGATTGGTCGTTGTCTGGTTAAGGGTCAAAATTACGATCTATTTATGAATAAATGGATAAATGAATGGGTCCACCCAATAAATGGGGCTGTGACGAGTGTGTGTGACTAAATTCGCATCCTTAGCCATAGATGGCGCCACTGAAATGAAAGAATAATGCGCTATCTGCCTTAAACATGATTGGTTTCACCACGCAGACTTGCTGGTTGGCAAGTGGTATTAGAACCAACAGCTTAACACTGCTATATTTACTCACCGCAATATTTATATCACATTTTAGCTATCAAAAGCAGTATAAAATGATTAGTTGTTCAAAATCCACAAATGCAGTGGATTTTTTTCACGATTTTTTTAGTTAAAAGTTTGCTCATATAAGAAAAACTCCTAAATGATTTAAAACGAAATGTTTCAATCTACTACCAAAATATAGAATTTATTTTTAAATATTAATAAAAGCACTTGTCTAAACAAGTTTATGGAAGTTGGATGCTTTATTTATCAGGCTGCAGAGTTAAAGGCACATTTTCTCGACATTATTTTTAAAACACAAGAATGACCACCTAATTCACCAGACTTGAGTTTAATAGATTTTCCTTTCGGTAATTTTTGGGTTTAGTACAATGAGAAAAAAGACAAGTCAAAACTGCCCGAATATGGTTTTATCTATGGATCAAAATCTCGGCAATTTTTACCGAAGTGCTTTGACAATAATTTTGATAAAAAAATGGTTTGTAATAAGTGATAAAATTTATCAAATGCGGTGATATTTGGTAATTTTGTCTCTTAGCATAGCATAAAAATAATTTATTAGGTTAAATTTACTTTTGCATTTTGTATATTTTACTTAATGTATGGTTATAAGAATTGTAATTTTGAAAACAATAATTTTTGTGAACTGTTATCATATGAACGGAAAAATTACCAAATGAATGGTTTAAGTACCGCATATTTTGGTTTTATTAACAGAATTATGTTTTTATGAACAAGAAAATGTATGGTTCAAAGTACAGCTTCGTGAAATCACTGTACAAAGTAAAGTAATTTCACAAAAATTCCTTTCTTCTGTTTTCCCCCGAAGAATTATTCAATTAGAATTTTGTTCAAGCAGTGAGGGTAAATAACAGCAATTTCCAAACGATTGACTTACAGCTTACAGTAGAAAATTTTGTGACAAGTGTTCAGATCTGTATTACAGCCGAAGTTTGTCACTTACTAAATTGATCGTAAATATAACTAGTAATTACCTTTCCATTTTCCCTTCGAAGTTTGGATGTGACATTTTAATAGAATTTTATAGGGCAGTATTTGTCTTCAAGTTGTCACCGTATAAACATAATAATTTTAAAAATTCAATGAATTAATTTGTAGCTTATTTCTGTCAGTGAAGACGTAATTTCACAAATTTACTCATTTACTTAATTTATTAATATACGAAATCTTTTTAAATTTTAATTCAGTATTAGTCATGTCTTTGATTTTAAAATTTTCTCTCTTAGGTAACGTATCACTGTTTCTTGTTAGCTGATTGAAATTATTACGAGTTTAACGTAGTCCAGATTGAAAAAAAAAATGCCTTTCATAGTTCCATGAAAAGAACGGAATCTATTTGTTTCCGAAATAAATTGTTCCAATTATTTCACAGTTCATTCTTCTTTTAACACTTCCTCCGATATTGGCAATAGTATTCGAAAAAGCAGATAATTGTTAAAAGTGCGTAGGGTACATGTCGGACATCAACACTTTTTGTTATTATTTTTTATCCATTTATTTTTATGTACATATAATTTATGGTTATAAAGTATTTTTCTGACATTTTATGAAGTAGAGGCAGAAAATATTTATCATAGTTCTGCCTTATATTTCTGATTAGCTAGTAAATTGTGAACGTTTATGGATCGTTTTGGTATATGGATCGTGAAGAGATCATGATTTCAAGTTTTGAATTTAATCTCAGTGCTTTTGAAGAGAAAAGTAACAAGACTTATTTAATTATCATTATTTTTTTCACTTCATTTTTGAAAACGTGAGCCCTTGAGCCAATGTAATTTATTATTTTAATATATTTATCACATAAAATGTAAAACTGGTGGTTTTTTATGTACATTTGCTGATTAAATACAAAAAATACGTTTCATTTTTACAAAATTCTAACTCCACTCAGAGAAATATGAAAATAAAACAAATGAAAGAAAACAAAAAAGAAAGTAAATAAAAATAAATAAATAACTATGTTAAGAAAGTTTTTATTATTTTTATTTTATAACCTCTTTATTAGCTCAAAGGCAAGAAGACTACTCTAAATTATCTTGCTCAAACGTGTTTCGTTTCCAATAACTACACATGAAATTTCCGAGTTATGCTGAATTTAAATAAAATAAAATTGTATAGATTATATTAAGTGCTTCTGAAAGTTACATGAATGAAATAAGAAGATCTGTTTTTTTCGATGGAAAAACAGTGTGGGAGCACTTTTATAACAAAAATGTGACTCGTTTATGGATAACCACGGATTAAGAAGGGTATCTATAGATTCAGTAAAATTTATCTTTGCTTTGTCTTTGGAGAGTGAATGCTCTCTCTAATTTTATTCTTCTTTTAAGATCCTTTATTTTAAAAGTACAGCCCAACAAAAGAATCTTAATTAGTTAGGTTTTGCATTTAAACTTTCTTAAACTTGTGCGGACATTCGAAGCTCTTTTGTTACTTCTTTTCGTGTTAAAATCGATAAAAGTAATAAGTGAGTGAATAGCATTAAATTTAATTGCAACAATGAGTCTTCAATTTTCTTTTGGGTTTGATTCATTGACTGAAATTTTGAGATTTTGATCGTTTATGAATAAAGCATATGATTATTTTATGTGGGACTTGATCGCCTGGTTGATAGGGCATTGGATCCATATCCAAGAGGTCGTGAGTTCGATCCCCACCGGTTGAAGATTTCTCGTGTAGTAAATGGGGATTGGTGCACGCTAAATATTTCGGGTTACAAAGTCCTCAATATATTCCCATAACAAATCATTCCACAAGGGGTACTGAATGGGAGATTGAACTTTCTCTGGTTCAAATCAGAATTACAATCTGTGGATGAATGAATAGATGTATGAATGGGTTCGCCCTATAAATGTGACTGTGTGTGTGGCTAAAGTCGCATTCTTGGCCATAGATGGCGCCACTGAAAAACAAGAAACGCACCCTCTGCCCTAAATTTACTTGATTTCACCAAGCAGACTTGCTGGTATTGGCAAGTGGCATTAGAAACTACTACAACAATGATTTTGTGTTAAAATCTTTCGGCTTAAAATCATTTTTTATATACAAGAAATCAATTGGGCGTCTAAATACATTTTGTTTTTGCTTTTTAACATTTCTTCAGAGGGGGTGTAGTCAAAATTGAAGAGAGAATATAACCAACAGGATTCCAGCAAGGATTTCATATTTACTGGAATCCTGTTGGTAATGTGTTTATATATCAGGCATAAACAAGCTGAAATGCACCAAATTCGTATATGTATGACCAATAATGTATTCAAATTTTGAATCGATTTTTTTTGTCCAAATTATATAGTTATATCTGTTTCAACTTACAATCGGGGTGAAAACAACCTACAGCTTGTGCTCAAAGTAATGCAGTTTCGTATAGGATTATAATGCATAATCAGATTAATGTTCCAAATAATGATTCTTCTAATTTGCATTCAAAATGCCATAGTTTCCCATCGTTTCATCAAAATTTGAAATGATTGACTGAATTTACGGGACACAGCCTCAAAGACTGCTGATTCATCAAAACTTCGAATTTTATTTTTTATCATGCAATATTTTAAGAAGTTTAAACTTGCTACCAAGTCTTGTAAAACCATTTACCATATTCTGAAATCGCGGACACTCTATTGAAACAGTTTCTCTAAATATATAACGCATTAAAAATTGATCAAATATATAATGCAAAGATCAATTTTCGTAAAAAAAATCAAGTGATTTTTGGGCGAAAAATAACTAAAAATAAGAAAACACAAAGCCAACGTAATTACCACGTAAAATGGTGCAAGATTTAAGTCATTAGCAGACATCTTAAAAAGATGAAAAATTCTTTGATTTTATCAGCTTGTAATTTATGGTTATTGTTATGACTACACCAAATGGATGAATTAAAAATACGCTTTAGAGATGGCAGGGAAAGATAAGGGGAACATATGTCATTAGTTTGGCTTCATCTTTAGAAATTAAGATATGAAATGCCGCCAAACGTGAGAACCATTTAAGAAAAGTTTGGTAGGAGATATCTTAAACGCTTAAGGTTAAAAATTAGATTAAATTAAACTTTGCGTATCTGATAAACAGTTTTAAAACTTTTTAAAGACAGATATGAGTTTTGAAACTTGGTGTTTTAAAAACTTTGCTAAAAATTGATAGTTTAACGATGGTATTTTCGATTCTAAGCAGTTTTTGTTAAACAGGGCAGTAAAAGGCATAGTAATAGCATGCATATCTCCCTTATTTTGTCTGCTATTAGTTTAAGTCAAATCTAGAAATTAAAACAAAGTTATGTTTAAGGAGAAATATTTTATAATCGTTCTAATTGCTTTTATTTTTTTTAAAATATTACCTAGATTATTTTTACTTAAGCAAAAAAAATCCTTTCGAGGTAATTAAGATTTTTTATTGTATTTTCTATTAAATATTTCACGATTGATATTTAAAATTGACTGGGTTCGCAAATTTTAATTTCTGGAAAAAAAAATAGTTGTAATTTCTTATAATTTTTCGTTTTTTAAGGTATGTGAATATCTTTGGAAGTAAGATTTTTTTTCTTTTATTATACTATTATAAATTTTTCATTCTAAAATTACGGTAAGGAAACCAACAGTATGTCCATCCAATTAACAGTACAGTTTACGTTAAGAAACATTCCTTAACCTAAACCGAGCTATATCAAGAGTTTGAAACCGTTAACAATTTGTATGGTTAAAAAAAACATGAAAACAAAACTACACGGTTTTGGAACCATTTACAACTAGCATGTTTTTATTTAAAAATCGTAAAAATGAAATTTAAGCGGGCTTTGGATTTAATATTGTTGTTAGGTTAGATGAGTTCAATTCTCTTTAGTCGTGCCCTACGTTGGCATGCATAAAATTCTGGTTGTTTAACCGTATTAGGTGAAAAAGACAATAACCGATTTTTCTCACTGGTAACAGTTTTAATACCATCTTTTTTATGGTTATTCGACTGTTTCTGGTTGAATATGGTAAAATAACAATTACATAAATTAGTATTTTACCATTTTTCGAGAAATTTCTATTATTGCATCAAACCAAATGTAATAATAAAGAGCTGAAGAAAGTTCTAAATAGAAATATAATACATTTAAAATTACTGAATACTTTTTGATTTATTGTGTGAATTTTTACAAGGGTAAATGTAATTTTATGAATTTTGACTTAGATTATGGTTTCTAATTCACTAATTATTTATGTTACTTCTTGTTCCATTCGAGATAAACGAAAATTTATTTTAATAAATTCAATTTTAAAAAAAAAAATACATATATATACATCTCTTAAATATGTCAATATACTCATACCATGTCTACTGTATCCTAATGAAACAAAGTACTCATTTATTATTATGTTTTTATTTTAATTTTATTTTAACTGCTGTCGGTTATGACTGTTTTCTTCCTAAAGATGTCGTTGTGCATAATTCATTAAAAGCAAATAGTTTGTCGTAAACCACATAGAAATTTTAATGGACTCTTTTTTAATGTTTAAAAATTAATGCAACAGACAGTAAATGCTAATCATGAAATAGGAATAATTTAATGCTGAAAAAAAGTACTTTGAAACAGAAAAATAATTTTGAAATTTCCGAGGGGTTCTAGTTAGGCGTGAAAGAGTTATTATAACCTTTGAACATAATGAACTATTTGAAACATAATGGGAAACATTAAGAATCAATTAATGTAATTTCACTGTTAACTGCAAAATATTGGACTCATTTCTTAAAAAAAAACTTTTATGCTTGTTGAATATTTATGAATAAATTAAAATACTGTGAGGTATTTTTTTCTATTTTTTATTTTCAACGTATTTCATTTAATGACATCGAATTTAGTGTGCTGCTTTCCGATTTATTTTGAAAAGTATTCATGTTAAATTTTTCATTTCAGCAGTTTCGACTAAACATTTAGTTATTTCAGTTTATTTATTTTACATTTAATTTTATTTATGAATTTTAAATTGTACAGTTAACCAATGCGGTAATCACGAAAGGGTTTTGCAATTTTCAGCATGTTTAATATGGCAAATTATAAAATGGTATTGATATAAAAATAGTAATAAAATAGTGTCTTACATTTTTTATAATCAAAGTGTATGTTTTTATACATTAATGAAAATAAAGTTTCGTAAGTATACGTTTATTTATTTATTGCGTTAAGGCTTGAGAATTACAAGACATGCATGTCAGCTAAGATTTGTATCAGCTTTAAAGCTTTTCTGCTAATCATTATCTAGAGTTTGGGTACAATAGACCTCTAGTCGATGAACCTTGCACCTCAGAGCTTCTCTACTCCTAAGTCTAAGTCCTATATTAATAAAAATAAGGAAAATGTTTCTTTTTCTGCTGACTGGCAGCAAGAAGTTTTCTGCTGATTGATAAGTTTCTCAAATTATGATTCTGCGTTAAAAAAAAACTGGAGAAGAATTAAAATCTGATAAATGCACTGACTAAAATATATGAAATACATTAACGGTACTAAAAATGCCAATCTTTTTGAAAAATTTTGGTATTTTTTTGAGGTATTTTAAGTGTAACTGGAATTAGTGTTACAAGAAATTTGCATTCATGTTCCATGAACTTGAGTATTGCAAAAATTTTAGTGCCGCAAAAACTTTTAATAAAACATCAATAAAATTTACAATATCTTTTTTTTAGACATAGGCTAAGTAATTTACTTCATTCAAATGAAGAAATGCTCTTTTGAGAAAATAATAAATTAAGCCTTTATCAAATCTCCTCATTCAGTTTTCGGATTTTTGTATAAGTTTAATTTTTCAATAAAATAGTTGTGATTTATGAAATTCGGAAAACATTTAATCGATAGAGCAGTTCTATCTTCTTTGAATTTCTTATTGGATCGAAATTATATTTTAGTGCCTCATTCTTGCTTTCAATCGAAAGCCAAGTCAAACAAGATTTCTGAAAAGAAAGGAGAAAAAAAATTGTCGGATCTTGTCTTTATTTGTCATCTCATACATCAAACACACATCCAAGAAAGATTTTCCTTCTCAGACTTTCGGATTTTCTTTAGTTATGTTCATACATAAAATAAGATTGGAACAAAAGAGAAGAAAACTGTCTTGGCGAACGTTTACTTAACGGATGGTTGACATGAAATCTCTATTATTAATGATTACTGCACTTCGATAACGCGCTTCAATCGCTGGAGGGAGTGTTTAAAGTGTGGTACAGAAATTGGTATATGCATTGGAATCATAAATCATAGAAAACAGTTAAAGTGATTGGCCTGATTTCTGATTTGTTTGCGATGAGTAATGGAACAAGATATTGTTCTGAAGTTTGATGATTCTGTTTGCATTGCCTTAAATAATTTTCATTAATGTGTTGCTTAAAAGTAATTTTCAGTAGCGAAAACAAAAGTTGTATCACAAGTATAAATACTGTTTTAACGAAATGTACAGATGTATTGTTAGAATAAAATAAAGTTGTAAGTTCATAGGACTGTTACAGGTTGTACTTTCAGTTAAAAAGGTTGTTCGGTAACCCTCTTTCTATCTGATTCGACCCTTGTTCCAACATCTCCCTCTTTTTTAGTCACTCTTAAAACTGTCGATTGATTGTAGCCAAATTTTTTAGCAATAATTTATTAAGAATATTTTTTCTTTAGGTAAAGCAAGTGCTATACATTTTTTCCTGTGCATATTCTGTAAATAATATGATTTAAGAAAGAGCCGAATGACTGATTTTTTTTTTGCACTTTATACAGCAATTGGAAAGTACAATATTTCATAAACACTCCACAATGAAAACTTAAAATGATTTCATATCTTGATTTTCAGTAATTGTATTATGAGTTTAAAAAATGTGTTTTTGTCAAACTCACTGTTTATTATCTGTTTCTAAATTTAAATGTAATTGCAACTGACGCGCATTTCCTCCTCTGAATTTTTGTTTTACTTGCTATAATACATATTTTATTTTATATTCTTTCTCTTCATTTTGCAAACGCTATTTTATTTACAACCATACGCCTAACCTGCAAAGAAACACACCAGACTACGAAACGAAATTAGAATTCAATTATATAAATTTTAATATAATTTTAATATGGTTACGTAACAATGTCTTGCAATGTAAATTCTTAGAATTGTTATCATAAAAAGTAATGTTTTTTTCATGTCGAGAGTTAATTTGTAAGCAAGAAAAAGTTAAATGTGTTAGAAAATTTTGGATTCTCATTGCTGACTAAGTTGGAAGTTCAGGACCAACGGGAGGAAAAAGAAGTGCTTCCCCAAGCCCGTTCTCCGAGAGTATACGTACTAAAGAGTGTGTATACTTTTTGCGAATAGTACCGAATTCAGGTCACATCCGTGTGATATTGGGCCACTGTAATCAGGAAGGCTCGTTTCATGTATGATACAGTGAGCCGTGAAGGGAGAATCACGTGTTCACGTATATGTGAGTCACGAACATGTGATCACTTTCCCGAAAAGGCTTAAAAACATTAAAATCTTTTTGATGGTCAAATAAAGCTAGATATGGTTTTTAAATTCTTCTTTCTTTCTTAAGATATTTAAAACCATTCTGAAGTTTTTAATCCCGGCTTTGTCTAATATTTTCATTTATGCTTGTTTTGGTCATAATTATTTATATTCACTGAAGATTGAAGGGAACTTGACAGTGTCAATCAATTGTAACACAATATATGTGAAATATCGATATGTGTAAAAATTTTTAACATCATTATGAGCACAATTATCGATATGTGTCAAATTTGATAACATTTATGACAATAGTTTCACAAATCGAAGTTCACTATAATATAAATTTACGACTTCAGTTTTTTTTCCAAGTTGATTAATTAGCTTATCTTGAGTGGAAGTGACTTCCATTTGAAAACAACGATATTCCAATAGTCTTACAAATATCAATTCTAGATAAGCTTTTCATTTAATAATATTAATTAACACTATACTTAAGATTTCTTTTCGGAAAAAAATAGATTTATGTATGCAATATTACTCGTTTGAGCAATAAAAATAATTATAATAAATTTAGTTTAATGCAAAAAAAATATTAATAAACAAATCTTTGGTGGATTTTTTAAAAAATATCTTGACTTTCGGCAGCCGTTCGCTGTAAATAGATAAATTATAAACAGATTAATGAAAGATAAATGAAATTAAATTCATTTAAATTAACTAAAGAAAGAAAAATTAAATAAAATAAAATAAGAATTATTACATTAAATGAAAAAGCTTTTGTTTTTTTAAATTATATTAAAAATCTCTTTATTTTTTTAACTAACAAAATGTTATTGATTATAGCTGAAATTATATTATTTCATTTGGAACAAATTTTACAAACGATGCCCATGTCATTAAAACTTTTTTTACGAATAGAGTGTTACTTTTAGCAGCTGTTCAGTAACAGAAAGAATTCTGCAGATCCAATTCCAGGAGTAATCACATAAAGACATAACTGGATTCTGGTGATCAACTCAACTGAGCTTAAAGCCCCGAAGCGTCCTCGGAAAGGAAATGCAATATATTTCAATCGGTTCATTTGATCAGAAATTCTCTTTCACTTGATTTTCAATTTCCAACTCACGTTCTTCATTTCTTTTCTAAGAGAACTGTTTTCAAATAACTTATTCTCTCTCTTATAAGTTATAAAACTGCTCATAGTTCCATTATCATTTATGTAGTTCCGAAAATGGAATGATGTCAAAAATCTTCCTTTTACCGACCGTCTTTAACTTGTAGACAAACTGGGTAAACATCGACCAGAAACTGAAGGCACCACCGGGGAACGAACTCCAGTGCTTCTTAATGAGCCATCTAAACTTTATTTTCTTAAATATTAAAGTTCAGTTTGTTTGTTTTCTTTAAAAGTAATTTTGTATCAATTTTTAACTGGATTCATTAATGAGTTGGAAAAGAAAAACCGTGATAAATAATAAATTATATATGAATGCATTTAATTTAATATTCAATGTTTTATTGTTTACATGAAATTACAAAACACCATTTCTAATTTTTATTAATTTACATATTCATTTAATATTTGTGTAAGCAATCTTGTGTATAAAGATTTTTGATCATATACTACAAATTATGCTACGCTAATTAATGTAAATTTTTGTAATATTTATAAAATTTTACATTTATGTCTAAACCATTGAATAAAGCTGATAGAATTTAGGTACGCTTACAGTTCCTATTTACTACGATCAATAATCATCGTTGTATTAGGGGGACTGGAAAGTAATGTCGTTTCGGCGCCTTAGTCTTAAAAACCAATTCATTTTTTTCTATTCATTTTCGATCCGGCATTGAAAGGTTGTTTCTAACGAAGGTGAATGCATTACGGATTAAAAATAAAACTTTGAAACTGTTGTAAACTGAACAGCAAAAAATTTAAAAATATTTAGTTCTAGTACTCATCTCATATATGGGTGATTCTCACGAACTCTCACGAACTTTCGGCCAAAAAAGTTCTTCAAATTTAAAGTCTTCAAAATAATCTAAATTTTTTTGTTGTATACTTCTTTAGCTACACTTATTAATGTCTTATAGACAGCAGTGTAGTTTATTGACATTTGTTCGAGAAAAAAAAATGAAATAGAAATTCACCAAATCTTGAATGCCAGGAAAATGACATATTACCTTAGTAGTTTAAAAAACAGTCATTTTAAGTTAATAGTAAGTAATTCAACTTAAGCCTTTATGTTAGATGGACCATAAATAGCTTAAATTAATTCTTTTTAACGATTAGAAAGAAACAAAAAAAATTTTGTTGCTGATATGTGCAGAATAAAATTGTGTATAATAATCAATCGTTTAATAAATAAATAACTTTGATTACATCCAAGCATATTACAATCATACATAAACTTGGTATTAGGTTAATATTTGCTTTCCCCTTTACAGTATTAGCAGTTAAAAAGAATTTCTGGTAACACTTCAATGTCCTGGCATTCATAAGCCAGGAAAATGACAGCCAGGATAATGACAAATTTGCCATTTTATAGCATATAACTTTACTTTAATTTAATATTTTGGCGTTTACCGAAGACGTTTATATTCTGCAGAAAACAACAGTATTTCTTAACATAACTCAGATAAATCTATGTAGTTTTTGTTATTAATGATTTCAAGAAGCCAGGAAAATGACAGCATAAAAACCTACTCACCTTGAAAAATATTTTGAAATAGATTTTGAGCCAGAAAATCAGAAAATTGGTTCTTTATTCACGCAACAAGACATGTTCATATAGGAGGGTATCTCATATAGGAGGGTATAGGAGGGTATCAATCTTTTAACATAAGATATTGATTCCTGGCGCTATCTATTTTGGTTATAAATCACTAAATAAAAGTAGCCAGGAAAATGACAGATTTTCATGGGACAAATAAATTATTGACTGAAAAAATTATTTTAAACGAAGTTTTAGTAAACAATACCCTCTGCGTATATTCTAGAAATGCTTACATAGGATTAGATAAAAAAATTAGATTTTGAAAAATGTATGGGAAGTTTTGAAGCTAGTTATTATTGGAAATATTGCTTGGGACATGCCAGGAAAATGACATTTTGATATTCAATAAAAATTTTTAAGTATACAAAACAGTTAATGCTAGTGCAAAGTCATTTTAAAATGCTAACAGCAATGCTATTTATTAACTTTTTTTAAAAAAATGTTCTTTTAGTATTATAGTATTATGTCTTGGAGCAAGGGACAATGAATATCATGTTTCGTGAGAATCACCCATATATCCGAAATAAGGTCAATCACTAAACTGTTTTCATTGATGCATGATTTCATGAGTTTATGCTGTAGCTACATATGCTATAAATTATTTAAGAGTATAAATTATTTAAAATTAATACTTATATATTAATTATTTAAAAGTGTTATTTAATAAACAACTAAAATCCATTTTTGACTATTGTAAAATTAACTATTGAAAAACAATTTAAAATTATTATTTATAGCTATTTAAAATTGTTATAGCTTTTAAATTATTTGCCTCAATATACAATAATGCATTTAAAATGAATTTGAGATAAAAATGTCTACTCTTTTTTTTATTAAAAATTAAAAAGTCTTATGTGCAGATATATGAAGAAAAACAGAAGCAAATAATGATGAAAAACAATGAATATAAAATAATAAAAATATATTGCATAATAACTATCAAAATAACGTTATCTTTGTAAAAAAAATTATTGAACAGCTCATTTTATAAACCCATCTAACAAAAGAAAGCCATCTTACTCAAAAATAAATTATTTGATAAGAAGTTTCTTTAGTAAGTTTAATCAAAAAATGGAAATCTGATGTTTTGAAAAATGCATTTAGATATTTTCAAAATAAATGTTTAAGCCAGTAATTGAACTTTTAAATTTAGTAACGAATTATGGCAACAGCTGTTATTGTTTCTAGAAATTTGTACATGAAAAAAATTAGAATAACGCATTATAAATAGTTTGCCTTTTGAAATATGCAAATTAAATTACAATGAAACAATCGTTTAACATACATCATCTAGAATCATTGAAAAACGAACAAGATATATTGGCAAAATTCTTGAAGTCATTATTTAATAAATTATGGGTGGAATATTATTAAAAATGTAGAAGAGTTCGCTCATGTTCGCTTTGCACACCGAACCCCACGGTTACTACACAATAATTTCTGATAAACAGATAATTACAAAAAATTAATTATTTTTGAAATACAATATCAAAGAATATTTTAGATATTTGATTCCACACATTTTGTCTTCGATTCTATTAGAATAAATTTAAGGCATCATTTTGTTCAGTCATCTTTGAAAATTAGTCTGAATTTTTTCTATCTTTCTATTCTTGATTACTATAAAAACTGGTTAAATCTTTTTTCGTTAAACAGATTAATTTGCGAAATTTAATGATGCGAAGACTTCATTTCAATTAGAGTTTTGCAATTATTAGATCATTATTCATTACTGATTTTGTTGATTGAGCATATTTTTTTAATAAAGTGCATTTTAAAAGTAAATAAAATTTATTAACTGTATAACAATTGTAAAATGTATTACAAGTTATTCCTCCTCTTCCCAAAATAATCCGGATACCCATTGTCCAATTGTAAATTGGTTAACAACTTATTTACTTTCAACACAAAAGTATCCGGGAGCCTGCTAAACATTTGAGAAATGGTTAACATAATATTTATTTGTAGCCCAAAAGGATCCTGACACAAATTGCACAATTGCAAAATAGTCATCACGTTAATTACTTTTTGCACGCTATTATCCAGACTCCCATTGTACGGACACGGAGAGACTTGGGGTATGGATTAACATAATGTTGGTACCTATTTTAATTATCGGTTACGCTCACTTCTAAACTTTTCCCAAGAACATGCCTTCACTACTCGGGACTTTCAACACCATTGCAGGAATGTCGCGTAATTTTGACACTGGTCAGACGAAATGGATTGCGCCTGAGGCGGTACCCCTCTCCGGAACTTAGCGTAAACCTGTCGTGGACTTTCAGCCACGACAGATTTGACGAGCACCTTTCTGTATGTGCTGTGCACACAAAAAAACGGACCATCCTGAATACCTTTTGATCTAATGATCGGATTTACACGTTCTAAGACTTAATTTTAATGGCTCGAGGGGGTGACCTCAAATATGCTAATTATTAAGTGTAGACGATGTTTTAAGTTACGAAATCCGAGACAAAATCGCACTTTCTCTAAATAAACATATATTTTTTCGACTGATTAGGATTTCTGACCCCCAAAATATAGGGACAGCCACAATCTGGGAAATATGGTCCCAATAGTGTGGTCAGGAGAGCTGTCCAAAGCTTTGACCCCTTAATGTTAATTTTACTTTTTGCGTATTTCGCTATGTCTTGAAAACTTTCTAGCGAATTGATAATTTTTGAGCACTATTATAAGATTCGTTTGCCCAAATATAATTCTATGCGAAAAAATGGTCTTTATTAAACATTTATTACTTTTTATCATTTATTATTATTTTATTTAAGAATGGTCGAAAAAATTTAGAAATGCATGGTATACAATTTTTTCATTATTTTGAAGAATATAATTTTACATGGCAAAATACAAAATGTGAGCAGAATCGTTTGAATCTGAAATTTGATACTTTAAAATAGTGTAAAAAATTTTATACCTTATGATTCAAAATTGTTTCGACTGTATTTTAATAAAAAATAATAAACAGTTATTAAACTTTATTTAATGCGTGGAATTATTTTTGGAAAAACAACTTTTATAACGGTGTGCCGAAATTTTTCAATTAGCTCTAAAATTTCCCGAGATTAGGACTAAGTGCGCAAAAAATGAAATTAGCATTCAGGGATCCAAACATTGAACAGCTCTCCTAACCAAACTATGTTGAGCAGATTGTATCCAGATTGCAGCTGTATTTCAGGGGTCAAAAATTTAAATCCATTGAAAAAAAAGAGTATGTTTATTCAGAGAAAGTACGTTTTTGTGTCTGATTTTGTAACTTAAAATATCGTATGCATCATTTAATTAGCATATTTAAGGTCACCCCTCGAGACATTAAGATTAGGGCCTAGAATTTGAAAATCCTATCATTAGATCGAAAGTTATTCAGGGTGGTCCGTTTTTTTTGTTGCGCATTATACACGCCGGTTGTTTAGTCGGCTTCTTGGATCGAATTCACGACAAGTAGAATCAACAACACCTTTACCCACAGCGCTACATGTACATTCCTGGAGAGAACTTTATTCAATTTTTATAATCTAAACGTGGTGGCACAGGGGATGGAGCACTCGCCTTCCAATGAGGAAAACCAGGTTCAATTCCCAGCAATGGCTGGTCGAAACGAATTCTGCCCTCAACTCGCACCGACCACAGTTCTGACGTAAAATATCCTCAGTGGTAGACGGTTCATGGGTTAGAGAACCCTGGCTGTCAGGCTAAGCGTGAAAGGCTCTCGTGTTTTTCCTCTCCATATAACTTAAATGCGGATTAGTTCCACCTAAAATACTTCCACGGAGGCAAATTTTTTCCCAATATTTAACCCAGGAGTTCCATTGTCTTTGGATTTGGTTTAAAAATTGCAAGGCTGCGGAGTTGAACATAAGCTCAACTCAAAAAATTGTGACGACAGTTCAATGGCGACTATAAAATAAAATTTTTATAAGCGGTCATGGGTGTTAACTTCCTAGAATCGATCTTAGCTGAAATGAGGGCTAACAATGAGAATGATTGATTTGGCTCAGTGTGATGTGCTTATGGAGCAGTTATTCTGCTGTTATTGAAATGGACCTTCGCCGAATTATTGCCGCAGAGTTGAGTGAGCATGATTGTCCATATGTTCTAAGAACCCTGCTCTAACAGTAATAAACACCCTCTCCTCATGATGCTTTAAGTAGGGTATACTCTTGTCCAGAGAATGTACAGAGCCTCAAAATAAAAAATGGATCACCCTGAATAACTATTGATGTAAAGTATCGAATCTTCACATTATAGGACGCATTCTTAAATATACTAGGAGGCTCCGCCCCCTGCTCGCTAATGCTCGCCAACCCCCGAGAATCGCTACGCAATCCTATGTGGTTCACGCCGTGAACCATGGCTCGCTGCGCTCGCTCGCCAATGAACACAATGTTCTAGCACAAAGACATAGTATATTATCATCAAAGACATAGTATTGTACTTACGTAGAAGAATTCTATCAATGTTCCTATTGGCTTTTAAAAAAGCATATTAGCTATTTAGATTGTACATGGTGAAAAAATCAAAACATTAGCTAAATGAGGAACATAACATATTAGCAAAATAAATTATCTAATATTGCAGTTACTCACCTAAATTTAACTAAATGTGTATAATAAATTAGTTAATGCTAGAAATTCTGAAAGTTTTAGGAAGAAAATTTATTATTTAAAAATATAAACTTTAAACCCTAACTTTTCCTTGTGAGATAATAACCCTCAAAAAGTCTTTCATTTTCAAGAACACAAAAATTTGTTTTATCGCCAAATGAAATATTTTTTGGTGATCAGTATTATTGAAATCAATTTCTATATTAATTAACATTTGTGATAAAGTACATAACATTTTAGAACAAAATAAGGAGGTTTTACATACAATAAATTAAAATGCATGGCTGTTGGCATTACCCGAGAAATACCATGTGGAGGTCGCCATGCTGCATTTCTAATCGGGGAGTTTTGATTTTGACAGATATTATACTCTTCGACATCTACTGTTACATCTTGAACAGTTATTATTGCACTTGATCTCTGCAATCTACGTTTTCCATAACATTCCTCAACACTTTCTTGGGCTCTTCGAACACGTTTTCTTTCATTACGTTTAAAAGCCCTAGCAGCTTCACTAATATTCTACATTTTAAAGCGTGAAAATTCAATGCATAAATAAACGCGAAATATAAAAAAATTCGATGCATTCAATACAAACACGTAGACGTTTTTTAGACGTTTAGGTAGTTCCCAGTAGAAAAATATCAATTCAACAGCGGCATTTTAGAGCATTCTCACTTCAATTAATTAATTAATTCCTAATTGAGTTTAAATTAAATATTATCATGTTTTTAGGGCATGAATCTGAATTGAACAACCTGATAATGCTCACTCTGGTTATTGTTTCCGTTTTTAAAAGTGCTATATGTTGAGCCACCTCTTCTAGACTTGCCATGTGACATTTTCAGCAGCAATCATTGGTCGATTTTCTAACGTTGCCATTCGGGGAGTTGTAATGAGGCTTTTTTTTGGTGCCGTGTAAGAGAAATATATATATAGATTCTTAAATATATTAGATATGGTTCGTGGGTATAACTCCAAAAAATTTGTATTTTGAAATTTTGATTTCTCAGGAACTATTGTACCGATTTTGTTCTAATATTGTATTTTGTCATTTAAAATTAAGTTCTTCAAAATGATATAAAAATTGTATGTTTTTCAAATCAAAATTTTTTCGACTATTCTTAAATAAAATAATGAAAAATAATAAATATTTACTATAAGTTTATTTTTGCATGGAATTATCTTTTGATAATCGAAATTTAAATATCTGCGCAAAATTTTTTCAATTAGTTTAAAAAGTTCTCAAGAAATGGTTAAATACGCAAAAATTAATATTAACAAGGCATCCGAACTTTGAACCGCTCTCCTGACATTTGGATCCTATTGGGATCCTATTGCCCTGATTGTGGCCAACCCCCTACATTTTGGGGATCAAAAATCCGAATCCGTTGAACAAAAGTTTATTTATTCAGAGAAAGTAAATTTTATGCATTATTTCGTTTCTTAAAATATCGTCTGGATAATTAATTAGAATATTTAAAGTCAATCCCTCAAACCATTAAGATTGACTCCTAGACCGTGAAGATCCAAACATTAGGATTAAATGTTAATTAGGGTGCTCCGTTTATTAATTAATTTTTTTTTGCTCACTGTACGCTGTTTTAAATATGATTATTTCAAAATGTCGTGTAATAAGGTATTATAACTTGATTACTTTAAAAGAACATCGCTTTTTTATTTTAAGCCTTCAATTCAGAAAAATAACCTACAATAATATGTTGATTGTTTTTCCAACTATAATATAATTGAATTCTTTAAATACTGCATAGAATTGAAATCTTTAAAGGAAAAATATTTCCATTAGAAATTAAGAGGCCAAATTTGTTTGTATCCATTTCATTTGCAATTGATTTTGACAATTGTTATGACGAAAATATTAAAATTAATTTAATTTATGAAATATAAAATAACAACAATAGCCTTTTGCGATGCATTTAAAATAGACTAAAAGCAAAAATTAAAAATCGCTCAGCTAACCTAAAACTTATTAGTAACTTTTCAAAGCATGTTAGAGTAAAACTATTTGATTCACTTAGGTAAAACATTTCCCTGTTTTGCTCATGTAAACAAATTGAATTTACTGCACAACTGAAGTGGAAAAAAAAAGTTGGTTAAAACTATAAACTGCGTTTAACAGGTTTCTAAGTATTTGCTTCACGAACACTTCAGATTGATTTAAAACTTGGACGCGAATTTAAAGCAAATTTCATTTAATGAAGCTCAGTGCACTCGAAAAAATTTTTTCGGAATTAAAGTAACTTGGCTGTTATTATTCCTTTTCTTGTAAAACAAAAAAGTCGTTAAATACGATGAGATTCAGAATGTAATGTACAGTGTGTAAATTTAGGTTTCAGTCTTAATGGCTTAAGGGCGACCTCAAATATGCTAATTAATTAGTGCTGGGGAAATTTAAAGTTACGAAATCAGACACGAACATGTGATTTCGCTAAATAAAAATATTTCTTTTATTTCAACGGATATAGATTTCTAGCTCTCAAAATATGAGAGGTAGCTGCAATCTCTTCAGTAGTAAAATCGAACGTTTGGGCGCACTAATGGTACACTTTTACTTTTCGTCATACTTCAAGCGAATTAAAAAAATTTTACACACAATCATGAAATTCTTTCATCCAAAGATAATTTCACACAAAAAAATATTTTTTCGCAATTATTCTTATTTTATTTAATAATAGTAAAAAAAAAGAACTTCGAATCAGAGAGAGACGAATGTAAATTTGTAAACGAATTTTTACATTAACTTAAAGAAAATCATTTTATATGGCAAAATACAAAATCTGAACGAAAGCGGTCAAATAGTTCCTAAATTTTCAAATTAAAAAAAAAAAACATTCTAGTTTTAAATTTCGATTTCTATATCGATTGACCTCGATCAACAGCTTTATGCTAAATGATACTAAATAGAGCTAGTATTGGTTTTGATGTGGTAGATTTCTAAAAATGTGCTTTTCGTAATCTAACAACGTAAAGTAACGGAAGATTAAAATAATAATGAATTAAGAAATGGAAATTACGTCCCCTTAAATATTTCTATACCTTTCAGTTTTGTGCATGATCTCGTTAATTTAATTAATATCCTTTTATTAACTTTTTTTTTAATCTCGTACAAAAAAATAGTATTCAGCTAACCTTTAATGCCGTTATTTTATCTCGTTTTCATCTGATAAAAATTATAATTTTGGTTAAACCTGCAAGATAAATTTCATTTTTAAAATACTCAAACATATTTATTTATTACTAAGACTTCTCTTTTTACAAAACTTAGTTCTTTATGCGTTTATATTACGTTTTTCATTTATAAAAACAAAATGATTTAACACTGTTTAGAGTTTTCTTAATTTACGAAAGATTAAGTTAAATGGGTTATCTTTTCATTTCGTTGCAAAAGTTGAATGATTGATTCTCCTTAAAAATAGATCTGGATACGTGCCAGGATATCATTTCCGTTCGAACTTCTGGACATCATACATTAACGACTTCTTTTTCTCATATCTGGAAAGGTATCTTTTCTTTTCAACCGTCCCTCTTTTTTATCACCTTATCCTTTCCTATTTCATATATACATGCGAGGAGAGATTATTCCGTATCTTTCGTTCGTCTGTGGGGATGTCGGATGTGGACAGGACGTGACGTCCTTAAATCGACCACTAGAGATCCCGAGTCATTTTTTTTTACTCCTTTTTTAGGATGGCAGGAAAAATATATCTTTTATATTTTGGACTCGTTATAACCTTGTCGCCAAATGTCCCGTTGCAAGCTCCCTCCTTCTCTTAGAATGAAAGCTGTTATTTATTTATTGTTTAAATTTACGTAAATACAATTTTTCTTAAATAATGTAAGCTATCATATATTATTATAGATTTGAAAATTCGCATAAATTTAGATATCTATGAAAAGTAACAGGCATGTTTAGCATTTAATTGAATATTTTTATTTTATTTTATAGCCGTCGTTGAACAGTAGACCCGATTTTTGGGTTTACGACTACTAATGCCAAACTTCGTAGTCTTGTAATTTTGAACCCAATCCAGAAGACAGGGAAACTTCTGGATCAAGTATTGGGAGAACTTTGCCTTCGTGGAGTAACTAATCCGCATTTTAGTTACACGCAGAGGACTACAAGAACCTCCCAGGGTTAACCCATGATCCGTCTAACACGGAGGATATATCACGTCGGCAAAGTGGTTGGTGCAAGCCCGATGCGGAATTCGTACTGACCAGCAATCGCCGGGATTCGAACCCGGTTCACCTCATTGGAAGGCAAACGCTCTATCCCTTGCGCCATCGCGGCTCTAATTGAATATTTTTTTATAACCGTCGTTTAACAGCTGACCCAATTTCATGGGTTTACGACTACTAGTGTTCCACCGGATAGCCTTGTAAATTTGAACCCAATCCAGAAGACAAGGGAACTTCTGGATCGCGTACTGGGACAAATTTGCCTTCGTGGAGGATTTTTTGATGGAGCTAACCCACATTTGCGTTATGTGGAGAGGAAGAACATGAGAACCTCCCATGGTTAGCCTGACGACAAGGGGACTCTAACCCATGATCCGTCTGCCACTGAGGGTAATTTACGTCAGCCCTGTAGTCGGTGCAAGCCGGATGCGGAATTCATATCAACTGGAATTCAAATCCAGTTCACCTCATTGGAAGGCGAACACTCTATCCCCTGAGCCATCGTGACTCTTAATTGAATATTTGTTGTTTATAGTATATTTTAACTTATGCATGTTTAGTATGTCTTAACAGATGTACTGGAACTGATGTCAGATGAGATTACGTAGGGCCTGACTCAGATGACCTTATCCAAAGTAAAATAGTTTGCTGGTACCTGAAACGAAAAAATTGCAGGACTTGCAAATTTGCAGTAAAATGTTCGAGAATTCATGAGGAATTATCAGGAAAGTTATCAGAAAAGTTAAAAAATTCCAAACTCCAATAAGAAAATGGTATAGCGCGGCTTTCAGGAGAACTTCTCCAGACAACAGTCTCGTGTCATGGCTGGTACCATGGTTACGAGGAAAAGTCACTTCGAATAAGAGTGTGGGGTGAATAGTTTTGTCTTAATTTTGGCATTGGTCAGCGTGAGTGGACCAATAGACACTTCCATTCCTTCATTGTCCCTGTCATTAAAAATGTGCTCTCGCTTGTTACCTTAGCAGCAGACAGCTTCAGACTTTCAGTGTGGAAGTGTTCTCCTCAAAGCCGCACAACAGTTAATTTTCAGTGGACTGGACTTCCAAAGGGGCGTGGCAGGAGTGACTTCAGGAGTATGAGGACAGGACTCATCATTATCGTGTAAGAGGTCCAAACAGATGAATCAATTCATAATTAGTAGACGAAGGGAAAAAATTAAATGGTAAAATGAAAAGGAATCAACAACATTACTGAGATAAAACTTTATATATTTAATTTTTATTTTGATAAGTATACTTTCTATTGAATAAACTTCCTGCTGTTTCACCCATTTTTCAACGATTTTCATTAACCGTTTTCTCTATCCAATTCATCTTGTGATTAATGTTCGCAAAAATCAATTTACTTTCATTTGGTTTGCATAGTTTTCCAAATCGGTACTTGTCCCCAGCGGCATTGTAGCTTGCGGATCCCATTAAACGCCATTTGTCTCTAAGAAAACAAACAAGAGGACCACCACTATCTCCCTAAAAAAGAGAAAGAATTTAAAATAAATCTATAATATACTAAAAAACATTCAAAATAAAGAAGTGAGGCTTCCTAGATATTTAATAATTATAGTAGGTTTCAGATTATGCTAACAGGGGAAGTACACATCTGCAAAATTCCTAGCAGCCATTTCTGCACCTGGGATAAAGTATGACTTATTAAAGTTCCAGTTTATTTACGTTTAAAGTAATAAAACTCTCCAGTTTCTGTTGAAAAGAGGTTGAAGTTCTCTTCCAGACCGACACGCTTGGATTTTTTCTCTAAATTTCTGTTCTTAGAAGATTGACAACTCTTTAGTATGTTGTATTCAATTTATAAATTAATATTTCTTGATTTAAATAATATTTAAAAAATTAATTTTTAAAAGAAAATATTAACAAATTCATAAATTTTCATTAATCTTTAATTTAAGTACATTAAATAGTTTTTTTAAGAAAGAGTTACTTTTTTTAAATATAACTATTAGTTTTTTTACTATGCAATAATTTAATTAAGTTTAATTAGAAAATGTGAACAAAGTGTATGATTATGTGTATTATTATGATTTTAGTTACGCAATAAATAGTTACTTTCAATTTATTCCTCATTTTTATCTTTTCATAAAGTGAAATAGTACTCTTTTTTTACATTTTCATAATTAAATTTAATAAGATTTTAACAAAACAAAAAAAAATCAGTTTATCTGGAAAAAGAAAAAAAAAAGAAAAAAAGAAAATAAAATTTAACATTTATAATTTTTTGTTATTAAAAATCTGAATTCATAGAACATTAAAATTTAGAAAAAAGCTTATAAATTTAATAAAACCATAGAGGTGAAATGCAAATACAGCGCGCACATCATGATAAGTTTTGTGCGAATGAATTCTATACAAATGAAATTTTTGCATCTTCTTCTTTCTCTTAAAACACCATATAAATCCCTGTTATATCATTAATTCACTCTAAAATTCAAATTTTTACTTTTAAAACTATCTTGCAAAAAAAATATATACTGAAATAAGAACACAGTTTATTAACGAATCCACAGGAACTGTAAAGTTTCGCTATTTTACGAGTAAAAGAACGGATATTTTAAATAAGTATTTTTGCCCTAGGTGCAAAAATGATGGCTAATGTTTACCCTTTTCAGGGTTTTCAACCACACTACATTATTGAAACAGAATTTTGTTTTAACTAAAATCTTTCAAATGTCCCTTCTCTTATAAGTAATTTGGACTGGGAAAACTTAGGATAATCTAAATATGGGACTTAAACGTTAGCGGATGACTGACTAATTTCAAAATTTAAGATCTCAGACAGAACTGTAACATACCGCTTGTTTCATTCATCATCTATCACACTGTTTCTAAAATTTTCCCTTTCGAAATTAGTCAGTTATCCACTGGACACCCTGTAACACTATTTTTTAATCTATTTCTCACAATAAACTTGGAAAATCTAGATTTTATATATATATATATATATATATATATATATATATATATATATATATATATATATATATATATATATATATATATATATATATATATATATATATTACTTATTGAATGTTGATATAATCTCACATCATCTAACTTTTGACAAACACTTGGACACTTGTTTTGGATTCTATTTTTGATCTTTTCGTGGAGAAGACAGCATGCATTCTGTACAAATGCCTATATGACTGTCCCGCCCCAAATAGGCAAACGATCAAAATAGGAATGGGACGTAGTTTTGACTCCGGACAAACCACCATACGTCCAAATTCCTACTCCACAACCTGTCAGAATACTTTCAGCCAATCAAAACTGGCGTAAATTTGACAAGACCTTTTTCAATCTTGAGATATCAGAAGACTACTTTCAGGCCTCAGTTTTCTAACAACGTGTAAATTTGGGGTAAGGGCTAGAAAACAAGGTTAACGTTATGGTTAACGTAAGTAAAAACCTAGTCTTGTTATTCGGAGAAACAACATTTTCTGATTAACATGGATCCCAAGATCCTTAGGAGTGAGAGTGATTTTCCATCATTTAGAAGTACATTTTTAATTATATTGTAATATCATAGGCGCTAAATAAGTATTCTTGGACAAATACGCATACTTTCAGATATCAGCCGTCGTGCCATCCATTCAGCTCACAAATATTTCTTCTAATTCCTATATTACATTCTTGGTATTTATCATGGTTTAGTGGTTGTACTTAGCTGTATTACCTTCAACACACATGGACGTTTACATCTGCCTCAGAATTGTCATTACCCGCTTTTATGCATTGAAATTTACATTCAATTTTAATCTTCCCACTGAAAACCGGTAATGATGGTTTATTTATAAATTAAAACAAAGAGTGATTACAAACTGCTTAAAAAATAAATAATTTGATATTTAATTAATGAAAAAAAATCAGAACTAATCATACCAAACATGCATCACTGCTGGGTTTTTCAACGCAAATCTGTGTATTTTCATGATGTGGACATTGCTCCGTGTCTTGGATGAATTGTATTGATTGTTTCAGTTCCTTAGAATATTCGGTAGCTGTAGAAATAAAACACAAAAAAAGCATTTGAACTTACTTGATAAATCAAAAGTGAAAATTATATGTAGTAATTAAAATATTTTATCACAACTATCCAAAACAGAATAACACTAGGTTTAAAAATAAGAATTTTTCAATCATTTTTTAATGACTGGGCTTACTTATGTTAGCTAGACCCAAGTGTTCAAGTATTTGAGGAATTTGGTAGTTTTTTTTTAAAAAATAAGTTAATACATACAATTTTACATGACCACTTATATTTAATCTGTTTGTTAACAGATTAAATGTATTTTTCTCGTTATACATTTTACATCATTGAGTTGCATGCATACATATGTGCATACAAGACAATGGATTTGAAACCTTAAATTATTAATGTTTTCGAAGGTCTTTTGCCCGAAAAATAGACCGCATTGGTGAGATTATCAATTCTACAAAATTTCTGGAGGGCATTTATGGAAGAATAAATTGCTATCGTTATTGGTTTCTCAGCATTTTCTAAATATTTTTAATATGTTGATATCTGGATTCCGTGGTGGCCAAAAAAGAGGTTGGAAGTCATATCAAAGTTCATTGAATTAATTTTGTACAGTTTTGGTACGGTGTAGACTAGCATTGTCATCCATTAAGTATCCGGCTTATTCGAAGCAAAAATTTTACATTCAGGGAGAAATTTGTTTGCCATTATGTTCAGTTGTTGCACGGCTTTGTGTTGACCCTTCAGAAACCCCGAGACTACATTCCTATACCAGCAGAACATGTTTCGATAAAAACTGACGTTTGTACAATGCCAACAAGACAAGAGAAAACTTCCCAAGTTTCTAACTCATTGGCCAGTATTCGCAGCTTTCTGCAATCATCTACTTTTATGTATATAAGAATAGATCCCTTTATAGGGATAATTCTGCTTTTACTTACTTGGGGAAGTTTCGCCCCATCCAGTTGAATAGCACTTCCATCCAGACATTACTCCAAACCCCCACAGGCATGCAGGTTGAACTCCATCGGTAAAATTAACTGGAGCATTCAACTTTATCAGGGCAATGTCATTCCTGTAATTTGCAATCTTCAGCTAAGAAAGACATCAGGCATTTAAATTTTGAGCTAATATAATTTTAAATGGGAAAAAAAACCATGTATTCTATTGAAATATATTTTACATACAATTATAATAAATTAAATATTCAAAAGAAGGCTTTATTTTTCAGCTGTACTCTGTAGCGTAGCTTATACTACAATTATTCAATTCCAACTGACTACTATATAAGGCATGTTAACTCGTTTCTGAGGTAATTTTAGATCGATGACTGTTGACATTGTCTGCAGTTTAGCCACGCATTAGTGATCCGAACGTGATCTGAACATGGCTACCTCGACAGAAATGGCCACTTCGATGTGAACACGCTTTTTTGAAGGATGAAACATAGTGGCCAGTTGACTTGCTATTTGTGACTGCAACATTGTCCTCCTCGGACTGTTGCTTCACAGTCTCTATCGTAAACAACGGGGGTCACGCACTCGACTGCTAATAATGACATAGGATAGACCACATACACAATCGTGATCTTAATACAGCTGTCATGACAAGCTCTCAAAGTCCGGTGATCTTAAGGCAGCTTCCCGTCGTCTCACGAAACAGCAATGAAACAACTAGTGATATCCATTCATCGAACTCTATCCCATGTAAAATTATGATGGGGACGTATTGTAGCTTAGCTACCACTACAAGTATTCAAATCAAATTTAATAGTATATAAGACATGTTAACTCGATTTTCATCAGGGGTGCCTTTAAGTAAATGATGGTTGCATTGTTGATAGTCCAGACCCACAACTCTCAACAAGACTGCTAAGAAAGATGGCATTTTTCAATTTGATATAAAGGTATAATATTGTTTTAATACCAGTTTATGTGGCTCAGAGCTCGAGTTCTGTTGGAAAAAAATATCGTAAATATATTTTTTAATTTCGTAGTTCATCAATGGAATCATCATATCATCAATGGAATCATCAATCAATCATATCATTATAGGAAACACTTTTTCTTCATAAAAAGTGTTGTAAAAATTTAGCACTCAAAAATTAATGAAAAATATGACTTTTCGTTCTGATATCATTTGAATCATTTTCATTTGATTGAAGAAAAAAAAAATCAAATTTTTGCATTTTATAACTGAAAAAATATTTTTCACTCTGATATATCAGAAAAAGACTAAAAAACAATCTAAATAAATAATATGTGAAACATTTGCATGTGTTTTACAAATCAACAGACAGCTCGTATGGTTTTTTTTTTCTGTGTTCAACTAATCGAAAATAATGTGTGTAAAGTAATGCCTGTAAGTAAGTCAATGTTTCAGTTGAAGGTGTTTACAATAAATACGTAGGATTTTATGCCGATTTGAAACTGAGGAAAATTAAAATCAAGCTGAAATTTTTGGCTTTCCAACTTTTGCATCACTTGATAAGTTTATATGAATTCCTGCCGAAAACTCCCTTAATTCAACGAATCTAATAAACAAAAACTTACTTCTTCTCCATCCAAACCAGGATAGGCTATTATGGGATAAGGAATAATTCTTTCAGCCACGCGATTTACTTCGTATTCTGATTTGACAAATTGGTAATGACTGCCAAGGACAACTCTTACGTCATTAGGATGCTTGATACTGAAATAATAAAATAATAATAAAAATACTGAGATACAATCATGCAATTTAATTCAAGGGAGTCTAACGATAAACTTACTGATTTCAAAACTAAAATTCTTTGGAACAAAGGGTGATAAAGAAATCAAATAAACCGTATATCTTAAGTGAAAGCTGCAGAATCGTTGCTCATTAATTGGGAATTAGGTGGATAACCTGGTAGGCAGAGTGCTGCACTCACGTTCATGTGAACGGGAGTTCGAATCCAGCCGGCCAAAGACTCTCCGTGTAGTAAATGGTGACTGGTGCATGTTAAATCTGTCGGGTCAAAAAATCCTCCATGTTCAAATAGCAAATTATACCTCTGAGGGTACGGAATTGGAGATTGATAGTTCTTCGGTTCAGGTCAAACTTACGATCTGTGGATGAATGAATGGATGTATGAATGGGTTCGCAGTATAAACGGGTGTTGCAAGATTCGAATTTTTAGCCATGGATGGCGCCACTAGAAAACAAGAACAATCGCATGCCTTCTTCCTTAATGGCTGATAACAACAACAGCTGCCATTGATGACTAGAGTGATTAGTTCTAGCGTTATAGAGTAAAAGAAGGTTGTGATTACCAGGTTAGGAGGTTCAAACCAGGATTTTATTGAACAACGCATGCTTCTGGTACTGGAATATCTTGGGTTATATTACTGTTCTGCGGCATTTGTATTCGTTTCAAGAACTGAGTTGGCAAATTTTGTCACTGAATTCCAAAATTTTTCGTCTAAAATTTTTAATACTTTCACAATAAACATACCATTTGACTAATTCTAGAGATTTGTTTCCTTCCTTGCCGTTTCTTTCTGAGATTTTTAATTTTTGAAATTAGATTTTAATTTTCGAAATAAGATTTTAATTTTTGAAATCTAATCACCCTATAAATATAGTTATAGACATAGAGAAAAATAAGTTTGCTTCTGGATTGTAGTCATTTGTAAATTTTTTTACAGTTGCTACTTAGATAGACAATTCTAAACCATTAAACAAAGGTAATAATACTTTTTTGAACCCTTTTTAAACTATTATAAACGTTACAAGAAGATGAAAAAAAATAATATGCAAATGGTTAAAATAGTTAATACTTTATGTATATATGTTACCGTGAATGATCGAAACAAAAGAATGTCGACTTTAAATAATAAAATGCAAATGTTGTGTATTTAAGTAGAAGAAAAATAGCAATTGGGGGCGACAGGAAAATACTTTTTTAATCTTCGCATGCTATATTACCTTTCTCCAATGGCATCCTTGAATTTTGCCCAATAGTCCAATAGTTATAGAGGTAAATATTATTACCAGTGGTTTTCTGAAGTCAGTCAAATTCTATGGTCCGAAATTTGTAAAGTATCCCACTATCTAATTTCGTCAGTCCGAAGTTACTTTCATTGAAAATATTTAATGATTGTTTTGACCACCATTATTTGACCAACAATGCTCAATCAAGCAATGTTTTTTTTAAATGTATATGCTTTATTTTTTATGGTCTATATGCAGGGTTTCATCCCAATTAGAAATAAAAGTGTTTTTTTTAAATTATATGATAAGGAAGCACTTTATTGTAGAAAACATTGGATGTAAATTCACGTGACAGGGCATAAATACTTGGTCTCAGAATTCATGGGTTCATTTCAGATAGCACTGTAAGTTCTATCAACAGTGCAAGTCCTTTCAACCTTTTTTTCGTTGTGTTTTAATGCATGTAACAACTTAAGAACTGGTGCATGCTACAACTTATCTACAAGAGAAATTAAATATTAAAAAAACAATTTTAAATTTCTAAGCAAGTTTGAGGCGTAATAAAATCTTACGGGGGCAAACGTTCTCCGCTCCAAACTAAGTATTGGAAGAGAAAACTTTTATGCAACTGTATTTTAAACTTTAGTGCATTTTAAATTCATTAAATGATTTTTTTCCTCTTAATCATCGACTTATAACAGTAAAAAATGTGACACCCTAGCATAAATTCACCAAAATAAATTATTCAGAATCATAAATGCAAGTTATAAAAGCTTTTTTCCTAATGAATCATAATTTCTAAGTAGGAAGTATATTTCAAACGCTTTCAATTTTTAAACATTTCGACAATTTTAGAGTCACTATATTGCGAAAAAAACCATTCATGGAAAATTTTGTCTCAACAGTATTGATATTACAGAATTTCAAATTTAGAGAAAAAAATTTGAAATTTAGAGTTTCAATAAATCTAGATTAAACTATGAAGTTTTTATCTTCGCAAGATTGCTTTCTGATTGCATCCTCTTGAGTAATTCTTTCATAATTTGTTTGCATTTTGACAATTCGAAACATTTTTTCAGCATTTTAAACTTTATACTTTTCTCCTTGTTTACCAGAACTGAGTTTTTCTGTACTTAAAATTTTAAATTACTTTTATAGGTAGCGCGCTTTAACCCCCGACTCATCCTCGTAGGAGGCAGGAATACTACTGACCCGAAGTGAGTGCTCGTTTAGAAAAAAGAGTAGGACACTTAGAAGGGAAGCCTTGCTCTCAATTAAATGGGAACACTGGCAGTAGATGGAAAGATCAGTGATTTGGTCCCCAGGGGAAACCCTGTGAGTGTGGCTCACGGAAAACAATTTTTTTTTATTACCGTCGTTGAACTGCTGACCCAATTTTCGGGTTTACGACTACTAATGTTCAACTCCGTATCCTTGTTATTTTGAACCCAATCTATAAGTCAAGGAAACTCCTGGATCAAGCATTGGGAGAAATTTGCCTTCGTGGAGGACTTTTTGATGGAACTAATCCTCATTTGCATTACATGCAGAGGAAGATCACGAGAACCTCCCACAGTTAGAATGGCGGCAAAGGGACTCTAACCCATGATCCGTCTACCACTGAGGATATTTCATGTCAGCACTGTGGTTGGTGCAAGTCGGGTGTGGAATTCGTATCACCCAGCGATTACTGAGATTCGAACCCAGTTCACTTCATTGGAAAGCGAGCGCTCTATCCCCTGAGCCATCGCAAATATAAAAAAATAACAGCAAATAAATGACGGAAATAAGTTTAAATTAGAAGGTCATAAATTAGTTGGTAACTAAAGTTACTTATAAGCTAAATATGGGGAATCTAGGTTTGTTTCCATTGACCCGTACATATGTAGGTAAAAGAAAATTTAGTATGAAGGATTTCTTCCGTAATATAGCGTTTACTTAAGTGTCCGTCTCAATTAAAGTAATAACATACTTACCTCGTGAAACAATGAGCTGCACTAATGACCCACTGTGGACTAATCAGTGTACCACCACAAAAATGGCCGTTCGGCTCAATCTCTGAGTACTGCAAAGATACCTGCCATGGCCAACTGTTTGGAACAGCCCCCACTGATGTGTTGTTATCTACGTATAGGTTTTTGGGTTTAATAGGAGTATTTCCACAGTTATCATCAGATAACTTTGCAACAGGGAAATCTGCGAACAAAAGAACACTTTATTAACGCTTTCCAATAGCTTTCATTGACCGAATATTTGTAGAGACATTACTTTTCGATTGCGAATCACGAGAGCTAGTTTTTCATTAAATTTTGAAAAACCATAAGAAAGACAAATATAAATTACAGAAAATGAAACAAACACTTTTTTCCCCTCACAATTGTTGAGATTATTCAGACAATTCCCTCCTCTCTAAATAAATTATTTTAACGAGAGCTTAAAGTAAAAATGTATATTCTCTCATTTCTGAAATTTTTAGAGAACTTATCATACTTTTTATCTTTCTATATTTGAAAGTTGATATCAAAATTTTCAGAGATAATTCGATAGCTGTTGGCAGACTGATTTCAAATTTAAAAACGAAGTGCGACAGGAAAGGCCATTTTTTACATTTTTTAAAGTACGTAATTTTGCATGGCAAAATACAAAATTTCAGAGAAATCGGTTGAAATTTTCCTTAGAAATCGCATTTTAAAAAAGTCATATATTTAAAGTTTGATTTCACAAATTTTGCATTTTGCCATATAAAATTACGCACCATATAATTTTTGCCATTAACCGACCGTTTGCTGCATAAAATTTTACAATTAAAAAATCTTTTGCCTATTATTAAATAAAATAATAAAAAATAATGAATATTTACAAAAATTTATTTTTTGTATGGAGTTCTTTTTGGATAAACAATTTTTATAATTGTGATCAAAAATTTTTAATTCACTTAGAGAATTCTATCGTGATAGGGTGAAATAAGCTAAAAGTAAAATTGGCATTATGGGGTCCAAATTTTAGATCGCTCTCCAGACCAAACTATGAGAACCATATTTCCCAGATTGCAGCTACTTACAAAATGGTATTTTCAGAAACATTAATCCATTCGAAAAAAGATAGGTTAATTTAGAAAAAGTGCATTTTTAAGTCTTATTTCCTAGCTTAAAATATCGTCTGCACTAGTTAATTACCATATTTGAGGGCATCCCTTTGAACCCTATTCAAGATGGTCCGCTTTTTTCAACTGTACAAATTTTTGAGAATTTTCATTGATTTATGATTTTTGATTTTTGAGGAAATTTGAACTTCAGATCTGATCTAGCTCAATTTGATAGCTTTCATAGCAATCGTTTTAATGAATAAAGTTAATCAAAATGTTATGATGGAAATTTTGATTTATCAGTGTGCTTGAAAATTACTCCCACTGAAATATCACATTTTCTTTTACTTCTTAATATTTTAATAAAAATCGACGTGATTATTTATATGTTTCAGTCTTTCATATTCAATTGTGTTTGCGAATAAATTGTTTTATAATAACTTTTTTTCCATGCATTAAATGTTTATCTACGACAATTGTTTTTAAACATTCAACATTTGCCCTACCCTCTATTTCTAACATATTAGTTTATTTTTCAAAGCCTAAAAATATGATTATTATTTGAATCGGAAAATTTCAAGCTTTTCCAGGCAGTTGGGGAGCATGGGCGGAAAACGGGTATTTAATACAACTATCTGCTAACTGATTTAAATTATGGAAGTGTAATACGAGAGTGTACTTGTAATGTCTTCGAATCATCATTAAGGATAGGTCTAAAATCCATTCCCAATAGCTAATTAGCTCTATCTCTTGTAAGCTTGTACCATTAGCTCTAGTAAGACATCATTTATATATTAAAAAAAATTGTTTTCACTGCTAGTTAAAAAAGAGCGTGTCGAAATAACTGATTCGAAATAACATTTTCGATCTAAATCTGTAACAGCTATTGATATGAATTAATAATAATTGTAGTAAGGCAACTTTTATATTCTTTGATTCCTAAGGCAACTTACCACAGTTTTCTTCATCGGTACCATCCCCACAATTGTCGATACCATCGCATTTTCTTGAATTTTTGTAGCAATTTCGATTCCTGCAAACAGTTTCTCTTCTTCTGCATAGCTCTGAAAAATATTTTTATTTTTGATAATTGCTCTTTCAGGTAATACTAAAAATTGAGGAACCAAAACATATGAAAAGCAAATATAAAGAAGAAAATATAAAAGTATTGAAACGAATCAACAAAAACTATTCTCATCAAAAATCAACAAATCTCTGATGTTCCTTAAATTGTTTATTTTTAATTTATCTCGTTACATGTTTTTTTTTTAAATTAATGCTTTTGTTAGCCAGATATTTTTTAGATATTTTCAGATTTTATATTAAGCTACATAGGGTTGATTCTTAATATATAAGTATTGATATTTTCTAAGAATAAAACACAGATTATTTGCAAGAATTTCTACCATGAACCAATACATTACATTTTTAAAGTATCTCAGTTTGAGAGATTTTAAATTTTGATTTGTGCGTGTCTCATATACTAAGACTTGATGTTAATATATTGAAAAAAGAGGAGGAAACTGCTTTTGAATTATGTGGGGGGGGGGGGGGGTAGTCCTAATTCACTAAAAACGACATCATTTTGACCTATTTGTATTAAACATACTAATTTTGGGAAGCTTTCTTTAAACATTTTGCAGGGGAACAACATTAGTCAAAACTCTTCAAATTATGTAATACTCATCTTGAGTATTTGTTCTTAATGTATATCCGTATTTTGCAGCATATTTTTCAGAATTAAATTAGTGTAACAGATGTTTGATTTCAACCGAAGTGTGGACATACATATCTTTCGAAGTTTCGCTGGTTATCTGGCCTCGCGGGACGTTCAAAACGTTACGTCGCATTTAACGTTCCGTTTTATTAAGCTCTGTATTTCGAAGCTCTGTCGTCAAGAAAAATAAAAAAGCTATGTGCCTTAGACTTGAAGAAAAGAGATTATTTTAAACGATAGATAATCTTGCCATGAAGCGTTATCAGGTCTTTAGAATATTCAAATAACTTAAATAATTTAAAAGCTATTAAACTCTTTTTAGAAATTGCGAACTGAGATTTTACTTATTTAAAATGATGTAATGAACGTAAAAATACCTTACTGCTATTTTTTTTCACTATTATTAAATAAAATAATAAAAATTAATAAATATTTACAAAAATTTATTTTTTGCATGGAATTATCTTTGGATAATTCTATGCAAATTTTATAATTGTGTGGACATTTTTTTCTTTTTGCTCAAACAAATCTCGAGACATGGTGAATACGAGATATGGTGCAGAAAAATTAATTTTAAGGAGTCCAAACTTTGGATTATTTTCCTGACCAAGCTATTGAGACTATATTTCCCAGATTGTGGCTACCTCCTATATTTCGGGGGTCAGAATTTCGAATCCGTCGAAAAAAGATGTGTTTATTCACAAAGAGAGAGAGAGAGTACTTTTTGTGCTTGATTTCGTAACTTGAAATATCGTCTGCACTAATTAATTAGCATATCTGAGGTCACCCCTCCAACCATTAGGACTGAACCCTCGAAGGTGAAGCTTTGAACATTATATTCATGGTGGTCCATTTTGTTGGATCACTTTAATGTGTCAAGTTTGCTCTAAGCTTGAATTTCTTTGATTATAAAAAACTGAATTTATAAATTACGTGTTTAGAACTATAAGTAAACTCAATGAGAAATGATCAAATGGACAAGCGCATAACGGAAAAAAATATCTCCCCATTATTGGTTTTTTTTACCCTACGCTATAACCCCATTTATGCTTTGCTGGTTTAATTTTTCTAAATATTTTTTTTGGATTTACTAAAGTAATCAGCTGATGACCACACAAGTCATAGGAGGTAAAATAGCTTCCCATCAACTTTATAAAACTAATAAATTGGGTGGGAAGTATAATTATCTCTGTCTTATAAAGGGATAAATAGTTATAAGAAGATGATAATAAACTATTTTATTTTATGTAAAAAAAGAAACTTGTTTATTTATTTATAATTGGCATAAAATTGTATTTGAATGCCATTCTAGGTCTTAAGCTGATAGGGATCTCACTTAATAGTTTAAGACATTTTCAAATTTAGGAGTATTTACTTTAAAGATTAATGAAGTGTTGTAAACGTTAGGTTTGCAGTTGAACTCAGTGTCAAAACTATGTAGTTATACACACTAAATAGCATTTGCACTCTATGTAAGTATGCTATCGTTGTATAAATATATTTTTAAAATATGTAATATTTATATTAAAATTCTGAAACATGAAGAAAGACATGGTACATTCAAGTGTCCTGCAATCTAAGCCTAGTAGTAAAAATTGAATATTCGAACATTTGTTCTTCATAAAAAAAGAATAGAGTACGTCTCTAAGAATCCATGTAATTCCTGTTATGGAAAGGTGATGTTGCATGAACCATTCATAAAAAATAGCATCGAAATCATCACTGGAAAGGGATTCATCCGAATTTGAAAAAAAGTTGGACATGAAGTGTCATAACAAACCGAAAAAATGCACCAAAAGTGCAGAAAAGTATTCAGTGCTGAAGAATGCTTACAGGAAAGTTTAATCAACGAAAGTTAAGACAAAGTTGTGTAGTTAAAGATAAATTGTGTAATGAACTAAATTAGTTTCATTTTAAATTTAATACATTGTGTATATATGTTACCTAAACTGACCGAAATCAAGAGAATGTCGACTTTCACCGGTGAATGTCAACAATCACAAAGTCGCTTTGGTGAATGTCCGAAATAGTTGTTACATCCAATTTGATATTAGTTTATTCGTTGATTTTATTATATTTATTCGATATTTCAATATCGACTGTGGTGAGATTAGGAGAATACAGGTTAAATGTATACTGGGAAATTGCATTTAACCTTAAAAAAAACATTGATGCAGGGCATACCGGTCAAATGTATACCAGGCTCTTGCACTTAACAAAACCTAGTACATATTTCGGACATTTACTGAAGTGACTACGTGATTGCCAACATTTCCCGTTGGAAGGCAACAACCACCAACTTCGGTCCTTCGCAGTAACATATGTATTTTTGTTTCAAAGTAGAAAATACTGAAGTGAAAATGGTTGCCTTGATAAATAAGTGCAAGTCAGTTGTCTTAATTTCTGGTGTTTATGTACCTCCAATTTATTTTTACAATGTACATGTGTTTCATTATTCGCTCGTCTTACCCATTCCTGGAGATGCTTCATACTGGATAACAAATCCTCTTCCATCCGAAGTCTTCGTTTGAAAAAGGACTTGTATTTCATTTTCATGAGAAAGAACCGGACGAGGAATATCATAACCACAAAACACTCCCAAATTACCATCTTGTCCACTAAAGATGAGTCTATCTTTCTTACAAAGCTTTGAAGGTTTTATATCGAAGCCAGTAAATGTTATTTTTATCCTCTGCAAAAATCAAAAACATGTCACCTATTTATGGTGGATAATTTAAAGTTTACAATTAATAAGGTTGATATTTAATTATATAATTATAATGATTTTAGAAAATTAAAATTTATTTAAAAAAAGAGAGAAATACATTTGCTCTAATTGGATTTGAATATGGTAAAAATATGGAGTAAAAAAGATGTTTTTAGTAAATTTATTAATAATAACATACTATTCAAACAATGACGTCACAAAATTTGCACTTTGTCTGATACCACGTGCTTTTCTTTTATTTATATCAATTCTTTTAATCGTGTTTTGAAATAATTGCTTATTTAAAACAAACTGTAATGGAATTCGAGATCGCAAGGCACTATAGGGGGAGTTGTTCTATGAGACGAATACCTGCGATTTCTATATGAACAGTATATTTCTATATGATGAATATATCAATTTAGAGGTCCCAAGTTCCAAGGCCCAGATCAAAACAATCATCAAGTCCAACAACCTAAATAGATGGAAAACAGAATGGCAGAGCTCCGAGAGAGGTCGACAAACCTATATTTTTTTTAAAGACCCTTCCACCAAACGACTACAGGCCAACTTTTACCTAAACCAATTACTTACTGGACACGGGGTGTTTGGAGAATACCAAAATAGACTTTTCAATAAAAACCCAAATTGTACCTACTGTGGGGACAATCAGACAATCGAACACTTGATCTTGAACTGCCCACACTTCCAGACACTCCGTGGAAACCATTTTGCAGGACAAAATTTGCACCAATGCTTTGCTAAGTTGGTCTGTAGAAACATAGTTAAACAAATTATAAAGGTAACATTGGAGGACACGCTGAACCACATTTAACTATGCTCGGAGCCTGCGAACACTATTGCTGGTGTCTTGTGTATCAATCTAATTTCATTTTAAACTTCTCTACGTTTTAACTTGTATTGTTTTTATAAATTTTTAATTTAACAAGCATTGCTTTTATCAACTTTTAACTGATTGTTTTGATTCTTAACTTGTTCTGCCTTTTAACCTCTTTATCGATTTTTAACTTCTATATTTTATCACTGTTTTGCATGTTCCTGCAAAGTTTTAACATTTATAGGTTTTTGGGTGATTTTGTGTTATTTTTTTATTTTTTTATTTTTTTTTTTAAACTTTTTACTACTTTATTATTTTATTTGGCTTTAACTTGTTTTATTGAATTGTACTGAACATTATTTTAGATATTCAGATTTTTATATTCACTGTTGATGTAACTTTTAGAGATTTATGTATTTTTAAGGTATCATTTGTGTATTTATCAACTCTCGTATGCCCTAAAATAGGGCGGGGCGAGATAAGAATAAACTATATGAACAGTCATTCAGTTACTCTGGAGACGTCCTTAATGTAGCGTGTGGCATTGTAATTTTCCTTCTTTATTGTGGCTTATTAAATTTAGAAAAGAAAATTTTTCGATATTCGTTCTTATGCAAACGAAAACAAAATGGTATCTCTTTTTTCAGAGAAGGAACATCCAAAACACATCGGAAAAATATTTGCAAATAAACAGGAAAAAAAATACGTATCTTCCTATTAGATTTAAAACCTAATGCCTGAGAAATAGTTTTACTAAATTTAATGATAACTATAACATGAAAGGCCTATTTAAACTTTACATTCCATAGTTTTAAGAATCATATTACTTCAAACATTAAAATAAGCAAAAAGTATTCATAAGCTTCATAATTTTATTTATTTAATTTTGTAAAAAAGGTTTTTTGACAAAAATTTTATCAAAAAATTTTAAGTTTCAATAAAAATCATTATTTAGAAACGAAAAATGAAGAATGTTTACGAAGCAAAAAAAAAAAAAAAACAATTCCGAAAATTCATCACATTAAAATAAAAAACTTTTTTTTATTCATAATCAGACGTAGAGAACCATTCTATAGAAAATTATCATCAAATTATCCTGGGTATCATCTTTTGGATTCCCTGTTGCCTTGCTGTTTGCTGATTTTTGACGCCATTTTTAGTGCTACGAAAATGCGTCTTTGGGATTTGCAAAAAACAGAACAAGATGCAATTTTATGTTTTAAATAGCGAAATATTTTATCAAAATATTTTATAGCGAAATTTATAGCGAATATTTTAGAAATTTATAGCGAAATTTATATAGAATATTTTATTGCGAAATATTTTATCAAAAAACGAAAATGTACCAATTCCCATGGCATGAAACTTTATCTTGGTAAACGTACGTTTTGGAAATGTTAGTTCAGTTGGAATCTTATTTATTAGAGTTCGTATGGCGACAGCATCAGGTGAAAGAAAATAGAGATTGTTTTGAATCTATGTTAAACTCTATATCGGCCCATTCTCCACCAAAATTCGATTGACTATACTTAGATTTCAAATTAAGTGTTTTGAATTTTAAAAGTGTTTTGATCTTAAATAAACTGTTTTATTTTATGATTTGCAGCAAAAAATTTAGGGGTAGATTGGCGGCACTTGAAAACTGACAAATCTCTAGCTGCGGTGGCGTTAATGCGTAAGTAACGAATTTTTTTTCCATACTTTTCTAAATCATATTACTTCAAACATTAGAATATGCAAGCAATATACATAAACACATAACGTTATACCAGTTAATTTTCAAAAAGTATTTTGACAACAGTTTTTATCGAAAAATTATAAACTAAAAAGCGTAAAATAAAGAATTCTTTGGATAAAATAGTGATTTAAGAAATTCTTCATATTGAAATAAAAAACTTTCATATTGTTTCTTTTCTTATTCTTATAGTTCTTAATCAGACGTAAAAAACCATTCTACTGAGAACTATCATCAAATAAGAAAAAACATTATTTACAAGCAAATTTTTTATTATAAAAATCATAGCACTCACCTGCCTTATAAATCCGGAGAATTCCAATTGAAATGTTCTTTGTTTGAAAATTTTATTTTCAAATAATATATACATAGATTATCCCTTCATTACTTTGAGATAACATACCACACAGCAAAATTTTATAATTGTAAGATCTCGATATGAATTTTAATATGTAGCTTAAAAACAGAATAGCTGAATTCTAGCTGAAATTATTCTTTCAAAACTAAAAAATTCCTACCAAGTAAACGATAAAAATTTATTAATAATCAGCACAAATGATACTATTTCAAGTAATTCGGATGATTCTTTATTGTAATTTTCCGAGTTATATAGATACAGAAATATATACTATTCTATAAAGAAGAAGAATATTCTATAACTATTACAGTTCTGTACTTTCTGAATTCACATTTATTCATTAGAATGAAGAAAGCAATGTTGACTTCACTTTAATTTGTAATGAATTAAAGACAGAAAAAATGTATTTTACTGTAATACACACATCTGTAACATTATGCGATCCCGAAATCGGAAGTTATCAGTTGCAAGTTTGTTGGTAATGGAAGTTAAAAATTATTGAGGAATTTTTCTTCAAAAATTTGGCGTGTTTTGTTTCCGAAAGATTTACCAATGTTCTGGAGAGTTTTTTTCAAGTTCTTCGGCCCTTTGGTAAGGGAAATTTTGCTTCTTATTTGCTGCTTAAAAAATGGGGTCTGACTCTGCCAATGATTCTGATGGAACTAAATGAAAACTTAATAAATAAATGCCTGATATTTTCAGGCTCCCGCTAGAGGACGTACTTAAGCTTTGCGATCGCGAATGGAAGAAAAAAAGTATTTATGTATTCAAAAGCAAAAATTGACGCGTTGAATACCATGTGGGTCACCGGAGACCGGCACTAAGTTTGTTCGTAGCACCCCGGGGGTCACCGGTGACCTCAGTGAACTAAATGTGTCACGAATGATTACAAAAATTTACTGTTCTTTTGTAAATAATATTTCATCAAAATATGCAGCGCATAGTAGAAAATCATTTTGGTCAGACGGACAAGCCGTGTAAAATTAGCATGGCATTCAACGTGTTGATGGGAAAGTGGTACTAATTCGTTTAGGAGAAACATTAAAAATTGGCACCAATGAGGCTGAATTACTCCAATTATGCTTAATTAATTAAGGTAATGTATGCATATTGAAATAAAAGAAATAAGCAATATACTAGAAAACAAAAGAAATGGAGTAAGGGTATTTATTTATCTAGAACAGTAAGAAATCGTCATACTATCATTGACGACAATGATGCTTAATTAAAGTGGGTAATATGTATTAATTGAAATAAAAAAAAGTAACTTCTGACCTCAAAAGCAAAAATAAGTAGAAAACATACTTATTCGCGTTTTGGGCAATCGTAAAAAATTCTGCATATCATTATCGACACTAAAGCTCAATTAATATTGATATTGTGTATTAATTAAAGTAAAATAAAATAAGCTATGTGCTCAAGAGCCAAACTCATGGAAGAAAGATTATTGGGAAATTTGTTCAAGAAAACCGTAAAAAATTCCCTTTCACAGAAGATGCTTAATTCATATGTGGGTCATTTTCACGAAAACAGGCATTTTTCAGTTCATAAAATCCCAAAAAAGGAAAGTGAATAAAAAGATCTGAAACTTTTTATATTAATAGAAATATGTAATGGCATTATAGAGAAAGTATATATCCTATAAATTATACTTAATATTTAAATAAATTAATTAATTTCACTCTTTAAAAAGTGAGGGAATGATATTTTATTTTAATACATGTTTTTCTCTAAGTTACAGCTATCTCAAGTTTGAAAATGATAACATACTAAGTATATCAAATATTCATTATAATTTAGTCTTATATATTTAATAGTTTTTACAGGTTTGGGAAATAAAATTGGCTGGCACGATTGAACACAAAAAAATTTAATAACATACTCATCTTGAATCATGCCCTCACTTCAGCGTCATTCCCTCACTTTATACACTAGTGAGGGAATGACAAATTTAATAAAATTTTAAAATAACAGTTAGGCGTAATTAATTTCTGAAATCAATCACATACAATTATATTCCTACAAGAAAGCAACATATAATTATCCACTTTCTCGATGAAGTTGTATTTTATTTTACTCTAAAAAAGGACATGAGGGAATGACAAATGTAAGAAATTTTACCTGGTTTGATTCATTCAAATTTATTCCACAGCAAAGCTTCTTTAAGTTGAAGATGGAAACATACTGCAATTTTGTTCTATGATGCCAGTTGTTAACTGCTAAAGTTTTTATTAAAATATTTTTATTCTAAGAAGATTGCAAGTGATAAGAACATTGTTGTGAGGGAATGATGCGAAACACCAGGGACAAAGTAAAATAGTGCTGTGTTAGTATTTTTATCAGAAATTAAATTTAAAATTGATTTTCTGAATTCTATATTTCAATAGTCTGAAATAAAAAACACGAATTTGTAATTTTTTTATTTTTATTTCAGAAACAATTTTTTCTTTTTTTAAATCAACAGTGGGGACAAGTGAGGGAATGACATATTGGTATATTCTAATTACCTAAATTAAATAAAAAACAAAAATTTATAATTTTATTTTTATTCTTTTGTTAGCCTGCATTCTGAAGGACACTTTCCCTGAAATTTTCTCTTTCGTAAGTTGTAAAACAGACATAAAATATACTGGGGGCATGAAAATGACTGTTTCTGTGAGAATGACCCATGTATCACAGACAGTAGTAATATGTACTACTGGTATTATGGTAATTGGCGAATTGGTTCTGATAAGAATTCTACAACGGGCTTTCCGCAGCTTCAGAAAATATTTTTTTCCAGTAAGAATTAGAAATAATTTTTTTTCCCACTACTGCTTATAAATATTTTAACGGCGAATTAAAAGTCAGGTAGAGAAATGGTCAGGCTCCAAAATCCTTATGAAGTTCCAATGTATATATTTTTTTAAAAGTTCGGCTTTAGTTGGCTGCCACTGACAAATATGTATAAACTCTAATGTTGAAGGGTTATGTAATAAGTAGGGGAGTGTCGGGTACTCCCGCCCAGCGGGTACCCCCGCCCACTGTCAATTTCATATGTATAGAATATTTTTTCAAGTCAATGGGCCATCAGACATTAATTGTTATGTTAAAAAAATATTATTTTTAAAGTTTCAAGTATTTATGCAGCTGGTAACATGGTAAGCAATAGTTTTGAAAATATGTTGAATACAGTAGTCATGAAATTAAGAAAAATTGGTTGAATGTTTCGATTAAACTTCATTTTAATACTAAGAAAATAATTTTTTCTATACATACAGCATTAAAGTATGTAGTCTTAAGTTTGATTTGCACGAAGAAAGAAGTTAATATGTGAAAAATTGTTCGAGTAATTACAAATTTATAAAAAAATTGGATTTCGGGTAGCCCGATCACATGAATGTCGGGTATCACCGCCCAATTTTATTTCGTCGATAAATGCACGGTTGCAAAGATTATTATTTTATTGCCTCTAATTTGAATGTTATATGAATTTTTAACAACAAATATTGTTGTTATTAAATGATAGAATTCACTAAAAGTATATAAATATGTAATAAATAAAATACTTTTGTGATAAAAATGATAAATGAGGTTCATCTATTGTCAATACATTGATCATTTTCATTTACACCTGAAAAAACAGTAAAAAAAAAACATATTTTTTGTAACTGAGCGGGGCTACCCGACGCATTTGGAAAAGAGCTGAAAAACATGTTTTTTTAAATTTCTATTTTTTAAGTTAAACTATTCTTTTTTTGGTTTATTATTTTTGCATTATTTAATTAGATGATAAAACAATAGAAACATACAAAAATATTGATTATTACTCAATATTATACAGAAATATAAGCAATACTCCTTAAGTGGGCGGGGCTACCCGACTCTCCCCTACCAAGTATACTTATATAGGTATAAAGTATTATATTGATATATTTGGTGATTTTTAAAACTGCATCAAACAGTTTTAATACTTATAATTTGGAATTAAGTGTTTAATTTAAGGGGAATTTTAACTATCATGAATCCGCCGAGAGCACTAACATCATGCCAAAAACGCATTCTATCTTTATTCAATGGTATGAATAACAAACAACGAGCTTTGCTTACTTCAAAAACAGAAAGCCATCGAAGATAACAACATGTAACATTAAATTAAAAAAATTAAATTACTAGCCATGTTAATTGAAAAACTTAGTGGAAGAAACAGGTTAGTGACATTTTTAGAACTAAAAAAAAAGTAGCATCTGAACTATTTTATTACCAATTTATTAGAAAGTGGGACGAATATTTCTTTGTTTTTATTTATTTACCACGACCTAATTTGAGACAAAAATCATGTAGGCATACTGAAAACTGATGTTATTAGTTATGTTAAAATTTAAGTGAAACCAAAAACAGTTCTGTTACATTAAACATACCCGTATTTATATTCAACCACTTTTTTTTTTAATCTCATTAATTCTGATTCATTAATTCCCCTAAAAATATGACTTATCTGGTTCTTCCGTGTCGGTATATGATTTTCAGTTTGATTTCATGATTTCGTAGTGTTTCTCAATACTGATTTATTGATTTTTTTTTATTTATTTTTAAATATTCCTGTGCGAAGAACGGTTATTCAGTTAGTAGTAAATAAAACATTTTAAAGCAAAAAATAAAATTTTCAAAAACAATTTAGCTTAATAGAGTTGTATGAAGAACTAAAAGACGGCATAACCAAGTAAAAGAGTATTTGCGTTCAAAAGTTAACACCAATCTTTGCATTTATTTGATATATTTTATTGGTAATTAAAACCAATCAGTTGCCAACTAGTTATAATAAACTTAAGTCACTCTAGACGAAAAAACTATTAGCTTTTTATTAAAAACTTTATATTAAAAAAATTTATCATTAATTTACTATTAAATACTAGTAAAAAATTATTTAACTAAATAAAACTATTGAAAGCACTATTATAAACTTCATTTTCATAATATTGAAACCCAGAAGTACAGACATAACTAATGCTCAAATATGCAATTTATGTACGTTTGGAAGGCCTATCCATTGTTGGCAGTCAACCTCTTATCTTCTATATATCAGTTGACCATGCATTGTCGGCTAGCGTTTTTGAGTTTTCACCCATACCAACTTAAACAACTATGATTCATGAGAACAAATTTTAATATCGCAATGCATTATCAAGTCAAAAACATATCGCGATAATTTTCCTATTAATCGATAAATTTCACAGCGGTTTCAATACTTTTGTTATCCAACTAAAATATAGCAACATTCACAAAAACATCATATTCAATAATTATCGCTTTGCATGACATTCAGGATATTGCCATATTCAATGCAATGTCTATTATCGGTAGTCGGTGACCTGTACATATCAGAACCTGGCGTTGCTCTACTTATTGGCGAACTTGGCTTCATACTACCAATAACCCATTAAGTGCTGAAATTGTTTTTTTTATGAAGTTTATGATATTTTCATTTCAAGGAAAGTAATATAAAGTTTGAAAATTTAAAATTCGTGATCAAAAAAGCTGTGAACAATGAATTACTCTAAATAATTATTAATATTAATTGGTATTAAAGCGTTTTAGTACTAAGAATTTAATATGTTTAAAAGCATTAAAATTGAAATGCCATTAAGATGAATGAGAATAAGTACATTCATATTATCCAAATAATCAAACATTTCAAAAATATTACTGTTGAGAAAATCATTTAAGAATTTTACATGAGGATTTGAGTAAGCTTTTTGACAGTTAATCAAAATATGCAATCAAAAATTTTCTATCACCCTTCAATTCTCTATACTAAAGTGTACTACTAATTTTACTTGTTATTTTGAATAAGTTGGATTATATAACTGACGGTTAAATATGATATTTCTTCAATTTTTGACAGCTCATGTTAGCCGGCACATTAATTTCTAGTACGCTTTACTTCTGCACTTGAACTGTGATTTCAGCGAGCTTTAAAGGGATTTAATTTTTCTCTGAAGTATTCGCCTGCTTCCATTTTTTAAATATTTAGTAAAAATTCTGTTTCCGGGACAACGCAAGATTTAATCTATAGCAATAGTTTTCCTCAATGAAATTTCGTATTTCTGGTACTGTTCCCGAACAACATAACGCTGGAAAGTTGTGATTGTTTACAAACCACCCCTTGAAAATTTGCTGAAACTGCTTGAAAACTGCTGAAAAAAGCACGATGCAAATCGAACACTCGTTCTCGAGTTATTAGCTAACATCTAAACAGGCTTTAACTTTAATATAATAGAGAAGAGTTAAATTTAAAAGTTTTGATATAGAAGCTCAATATTTTAAGTCATTAAAATTTTTAGTGGTTAAATTTTGAAAAGTCTTTAAAAATTTTTTAGAATGCATAGCATAATATTTTTTAGAAGCTTACTTTGTATGTTATAAAAAATAAATATGCTAATGAAAAATCTTCTGCAATACATTACAATTAGTATAACAGCCAGCACAAGAAAACATAATCACATTCATTTAAGAACACTTTCAAAAATTATCATACATTCGCATTAAACTCTTTTATACATGCATAAGTAAAAACAAATTATAGTTTAATGATTTTCCTTTGGATGTCTACTTACCTAACTATATGGAGCTTGTATTTATAAAAACAAATAAAAACAAATTAGTGCTTAATGATTTTCCTTTGAATGTCTACTTACGTAACTCAACGGAGCTTGTATTTATAAAAACAAATTATCACTTTATGATTTTCCTTTGAATGTCTGTTTGCGTAACCATATGGAACTTGTATTTATAAAAAAAAAAATTTTTGCTCATTGATTTTTCCCTTGAATGTCTACTTACGTTATCCTATGGAGCTTGTATACATAAAACTAAATTATCACTTTATGATTTTCTCTTGAATGTCTACTTACATAATCCGATGGAGCTTGTATATATAAAAACAAATTATCATTTTATGATTTTCTTTTAGATGTCTACTTATGTAGCCCTATGGAGCTTGTATTTATAAAAGTAAATAATAACAAGTTATCGCTTTATGATTATAATTTGAATGTCTACTTACGTAACCAAATGGAGCTTGTATTTTATACGAACAAGAAAGATCTTTCATATAAGAACCTTTATCATAATTTGGACTTCTTATTTCGCCTGGTTTTGTAGCGTCAATCTTGAGTTCCTTATCACAATTGTTAGCTACAGCTTCAAAGAACAAAACAAAATATTGACTTAAATTTTAATTAAATTGCATAAATACTGACTATAGGGGGAAAATGAAAGAAAAAGTTTCTTTATCTTTTAACCCTTATAAACTAAGTGAATTTAATTTTATAAATCAATCTCAATCCTAAATATATTTCAATACAAAAATGATAACTCATTTGATTTGTAAAACTATTTTTGACGTAATGGCGGGAGGGGATTTTTCAAAATTTTACTTACTGTAAGGAATTGGGCAGAAGCTATGCCTATAAAAAACTGAATTTGTAAATTCTGTGTAATTAAATACAAATATATTCAATGAGAAAGGATCATATGAACAAACGCCCAACATAAAATAGCCTCCTATTGTCAGCTTTTCCTTTAGGCCTCGCTCTATAATCTATTGTTACTGAAATTTAAGAAGAAAAAAAACTTCGTTTTTAACTTTTACTAAACTTCTTTCAAAAATGACTACTACTTTAAACTACTTTTAAAAAACTTCTTCTATTTCCCGAAGTTTTCAGCAGACGGATGCATAGGGGAGAAAATAACTGCCCATCAAAAGTCAAAAATTAATAAATTTTGGTGATAAGCAAAGCATTTTGAAGGGTTAAAATATGACAAGATATTACTTTGAGTAATAATAATTTTCCTTTTAATTTTTTGTAACTATAATCTTTTCTTGGGGGGAGATTATTTTAACTGTAACTTTCTGTTTGTAGATCTCATAAGTTGACGTGTTTTTCTCAGGGAACTTTTGACTCATGTGTTTTTAGATACAATTGTATTTCTCTGGATTTTCCTTTTTATTTTAATCAATGAATTTTTGAAGTATTGTGGTTCTATTCTTATTTTGTCTTCCATTATGGGGGCCTAGGGGTACAGGTAGTTTTTGGTTGAACCGCTGACTACAGAAAGGCTTCAGTGTGAAGTACTGTCCCCTGGAAAAGTATTGTTTTTGCTGACATTTTTGAAATTTTGTTTGGTTTTTATTTAAGTTCTACCATATTTATTTAAACTGTTTAATATGACACAATAATAATAGTAATAATAGCAGAAAATATGTTTAAATCATACTATGCATATTTTTTTTTGGAATGTTAGCAACTTATGTATCAAAAGACTGCATGTAAAGATATTTCTAAAGTATTTAATTGTAAGGAAGAAGAAAATGAGCGTGTTTAAGGTGTACTTTTGCAAAAACAAATCACATATAACCTAATTTTACTACTTGAGATTTTGAACCTAATGATTCATAGAATCTTTAAATATTAAGGATTTGACACTCAATATTTTTCCCTTCCTTCTGTTTTTTCTGACTACACCAATATTCCTGGAAATTATGATACGAAAAATCATCTTCCAGTATGCTTATTCTTAGGAATATTTCTGTGTCGTTTTTTTTTCTTCCTCAATATCCACCCGTATATTAAACTTTGTCATTCGGGTACAAGAATTGCAGGCTTGGATGGTCACTCTCTCAGGAACATCATAGACGGTGGGCCAACATTGTTTCCACAGTAAGAAGGACTAAAAGTACAGATAAGAGAATGAATACCTTATCCTGTATTCCAGCCCGGAACCTTTCAGACTTGAGGTCTTCTCCCTGACCACCCCACAGTCCGGTCAACGTAAGTAGGTAGATTGCTCCTAAGAAAAATTTCTTGGTTCTACATGGGAAGTATGCAAAACTTTAACTGGTCAAACTGTTTTTGTTTATTAACTCTTGCTGTCAATAAATCATACAACTCCGTTGTGAGACCCCAAACTGGCAAAAAAGTATTGAATTTAAAAATTGCACTACACTTCTATCAGATACAACAATTGTGGAGTATGAGAGAATTTAGAACGTGTCAATAAATTTTGGAGGAATTTCTAACCAATATTAAATATTTCTTTAACAGAAATTAAATGTATAGGTATAGTGTGAGTTATTTTTTGCAATTTTAGTTGTGAGGAGTGACTAGGAAGGGGGGGTTAGCGTAAAAATTTAAGAAAAAATTACTGTGCAAACAAAGTTTAAAAAAATTTGATTACAGGTTTATTTTGAATTTCAAAATATTAAATTCTAATTAATTTAACTCAAGAGATCATCATTTTCATCGCTGAAACCTTGCGATAAATTAGCATAATCAAAAGTCACTCATTATCGGATAATGTTTTTAAAATAATTTACGAAAACACTTAGCAAAAATTAATTTATGGTCATCTGTTTACTTTTGTGATATTCAAAACAATAAAAAGGGATATATTACCTTTTCCACACCAAAAAGCTGCTTTATATCAATAAATTCCTGACAAACGTATGGCTTATCATCAAAATGTACCACGTGGTATGCGTAAGAAAAATGCTATATAGTGGTGTCATCTACGGTAAAAAAAAGTAAATTATAATCTAGCCTATTCATTTTTACTAGTACGGATCTCAAACGGGCTTTAGAAATAAAATGCCCGTGTGATTGCCGATGTGAATGCCCGTTCCGAGATACAAGGTGCCCGTGTTAGACACGGAGATGTGCAAATTTGCCGGTAAACATTCGCCCGTGTCAGACACGGGAAAATGCGTTAAAGGGTTAAAGTTTAACGAATAAGTATTACGATTATTTAAAACAACTGTATCGATAAATCACTTACCTTTTATTTGATCTAGCATAGATCCCTCTATCCATTTTTCAGTGTCGTCACTAATAGACCCAATCGAACGATATAGCGACGGTTCAGTTTCAGCGTAATAAGTACAAATTGTTAATAATATCGTCAATATCAAGAAATACTGCTCCATAGCGTAAACTTAAGAACCGTGACTTTCAAGTTATACTTCAAAAAAAATGCTTACATATAATTAGGATGCGAAGTATTTAATCTTATCAGAGAAGGAAATATTTCCGGCTATGCCAGCAAATTAATTTAACTAGCTGTTTTAATAGCCTTGACCACGTTTTTAAATTTAAAAAAAATAACCTTTTTATGCTTTTATAGAGAAATATCTTTAAAGACACTATATACAAGATATAAAGATACTGATAGAAGTTCAAAAACACACCAGATTACTAATGTATACTGAAATTAAATAACCTACAATTTCTATAAAAGGATATAGCAGAAAAATATTTTTCTAAGAATAAACAAGCACTTAAACAACCAAAATTGCATTTTGTTAAAACCAGCAAAATAATATGCGTAGATATTTTTAAATAAATGTTATTAACTTTCATTCCTTTTAAGTTTAATAAATATTTTCAAATCAATAAATGTATAGAAGTACGAGCTCTCATCTAATTTACATAAGAAAAGTGAATTTGACTTAAATATGTTAGTATAACAAAAGAACCTTTTTTTATTGCATACATTAAATATTTAACTTATTAAAGATAAAGCACTTATTGAGTAGGAAAATAATCTGTTTCGTGAAAATGACTATAGATTGTGATGTATATCACTGTTTACTAAGAATTCCCAACGAAGCCTGTTCTTTATCAGTGTTTTCATTTCGAAAAAAATTATTATGATAGTTTCAGTGTTTTCATTTCAAGAAAAATTCTTGAATGAAGATTTATCAACGATTCTAATTATAAATAACGTTTAAAATGATACATTTAAAGTATCAACTCTTTTGTTTAAAGCTTTAATGTCAAAAATATTTTGATACACAATACCACTTTTTTTTATGCACATCTAATAGATAGTACACGATTTAAGTTTATGATAAGATGATCAATTTAAGTTGAAAACCTGTCCAACAATGATCAGAAATGAATAATAAACAAAAATTGTTTAGTTTACTGAAAATTTAATTTAAATCGAGAGTTTTGCCTACGTAGTTTAAACGTGTTTATCTCTTCTATTTTTATTTCATGTTTCTGATTTAATTACAAGAAAAAATTTCTATGATTGAGAATTGTATGGTTTATTAATATAAATTAATATCTGTATAATTTAGCTGTTTATTTAAAATAAATTTTTTTATCAAATTAGAATTAAAAAATTAGCAATTTTTACTACACATACATTACATCCTTTACTGAGGTTTAAATAGAACTGTGAGTAAACTGATCAAGATGACATTCGCAGTAAAATACACAATCTTTCCCCTTTCACAATAAATTGCTTTTATTATTCGAAATAGTTAGAATGTCTAAACCTTTGGACTTTGGCAACACGTTTCTCAAATTAGTCAAGCTAAAAGTTATTAGAAAAAAATAATATTTGTTTCATATTGACAAGCATGTTGTAGATTAAGGTGGATTATAAAACAGATATTTAAAAAATTTTTTTTAAGGTATAAACTTTAAAATTTGAAAGAAACGGCGAAAAATGGTAAAAAAATCTTAAAATATAAATGTTATTAATTTTCTCTAGCGCCATTTATGCCCTATATATATATATATATATATATATATATATATATATATATATATATATATATATATATATATATATATATATATATATATATACAGTGAACTCTCACTTATGCACCGGTGTAAGGGGCCAACAGAAAAAGGCGTATAAGTGAAAGAGGCGCATAAGTGAAAATCTTCAAAATTCTAAAACGCAACGTAAAATGCAATGACAATATGAATAAATATGTTTCTAAACATAAAATTTGAATATTTATACTGTTTTGGTAATTACTATATTTATACAAAGAAAAAATTTAACATACCTAGAGACAATTTATTTTCTTGCAAAATAATCTTAATACATGTTAGCATTTGTTTTTGCCGTCGTATTTCAAAAACAGCTTTTTCCAGTTCATATAAATGGGATACGGGAGTTTCAGAAGCAAAATTAAATTATAAATAGTCAAGAATAGTGTCTAAAGCTTCTATCGTAATACTGCTATGTGATTTGGAGGAACTTTATCGTCCTCCTCAGTATCATCCCCCACGTTTTCATCGTCCACAAGTATAAGTTAGATATAAATGAATAGCTCTTCACAAAAAATTTGAGTTTCATGGGAGGGGGTGAAACATCACATGATAAATTTCTAAGAAAAGTACTTGACATCATAATATGCTGCACAATAAGTTGTTACTATTATTGTCACTCACGGACCACCTCTGTTTATTTACTCATGATGTCCATCTGACTGCAAGTAAGTGATCGCGGTCTCTTTGATATTCCAGGTGTCTTTTTTTTTCTCTAGAAAACAGCATGGGAGTAAAACTAACCTCTGGACAAGAGGAATGGTCATTTTCTTAAAGATGAATGGGCTTTTATTGTTGTTGGTGTAACAGATAAAACACCCTATTCAAAATTGTAGAAAGAATATCTTTCCAGAAACAGCAAAAATGAAAAGGTCACAGGGGAAAGAAAATTCAATAGGTTGTAACAACATATTTCTTTTTATGTGTAACAAGGATTGCTTATTTGCTTCATTTTTAATTTAAAATCTTTTTTTTAATAAAAAAAAAGAAAAAAATATTTAAAGGCTAAAAAAATTAGAATGTTAGCCTAAAATTTCGGCGCATAATTGAAAAATTTATTTTTAGAGCGACGCATAAACGAAGGATGTATATCATTATTTTCCTACCTAATGTACTGGGACCTATCAAAATTGTCGTATAAATGAAAAAGGTGCATAAAGGAGGTGGTGCATAAGTGAGAGTTCACTGTATATATATATATATATATATATATATATATATATATATATATATATATATATAGATATTATATATATATATATATATATATATATATATATATATATATATATATATATATATATATATATATATATATATATATATATATATATATATATATATATATATATATATATATATATATATATATATATATATATATATATATATATATATATATAAACACAAATTAACATGTAAACATGAATAAAATAAATAGAGAAACAAGAATGGTAAAAGCAAATAGTCGTTATCAAGACACATCTATTGCTATAAATGCGATATTTCTGAATAAAGAATAATTATCCTAAGATAAAAATTATTCTTTATATGTGTCGATATCGCAAAAAACCTTATGTTGTAAAAAATCATGAAATAAAAGAAAAATGTAAAAAGAAATCAAACTTACCGGCGTGAATTAAAACGCGGTTTAGGTTTAAAAGTACAATAATAAAACAGTTAACAAAAATCGCGAAGATGTAAAATATTGGAAGTTGTGCTTATAGCTTGAATCGAATAAAATAAAATTAAAAAAATATATTTGATCGAAGAAGAAGAAAAAAAATTTTTTAGGAAAATATTAGTGCTGCCATCTATGAGAAACAATTAGTAAAAATGTAATAAAATTGAAATAATAATAAAAATGTTAAATGGATTGATTAAATTAGCAGTCTAAAAAAAAAAATCATTTATAGGGAAATTAATTTAAAAGTCAGTCTGTCAGGATAGAAAGCCGTTTATAGACTTATCCTTCATTAATAAATCCTTACATATTATACATATATATATATATATATATATATATATATATATATATATATATATATATATATATATATATATATATATATATATATATATATATATATATATATGTAGGTTTCAATACCATAGTGTAACAACTGCGAACATTGCGTCATCCACCATCTTGTAATATTAAGGTGACAAGGGACTTTCAAAGAAGCAAAAATTTGTCAAAAAATCGATATTTTACATTTTATATTTTTGAAATTTAGGCATTTAACTGAACATTTAAAAAAAAAAATTTCTGGAATAAGAGCAAAATTGATGAAGTTATGGCCATTTCAGTTTTGACCACGCCCCTTTTTTTACCTTTTTTTGTCTGCAGGTAACTGTTAAAATTAGTTTAGTTTAAAATTAATTTAAAATTAGATTAATATTTTGTTAATTTTTTTTAAAAAATTTAAAGTATATAATTATTAAACTAGTTCATTAGACAATATTTATAGGTATTTATATTAAAAACAAGAAATATTTGTTCAGATGTAAAATTTGCAATGAAAAAGTACTAAAAGTCATTTTTCTCAAAATGTCTATTTTGAGAAATTTACAATTTTCAAACTGTTCCAGCGTAATGAATTTTCATTCTATTGACCTGAGAATTTAATGCTATATATTTATGAATATTATTAACATTTTGTTGGAAAAGTTTTTTGAATTAAGTGAATAGTATTTTTTTTATACATGATATTTTATAGAGGTATCATGATTTTTTCCTAAAAATGTAGGTTTTTTACTGTTTTTTTAATGTTACTTGTTTCTATAATAAAAAATAAAAAAAGTACTTCCAACAATTTTTTCAATATTACCTAATATGTAATATTTTAAAAGAATTTTGTCATTTTGACAAAATTTCAGACGCGAGGAGTAATATAAAAAAAACATAAAAAATTGAAAAATTTAAATTTTTTAATTTCTTAAATTTTGAAATATTTTTTTGAAATTTTGTATAGAAGTTGTTTTTAGCAATATAAATGTATCCTGAAAATTTCAAGCAAATCCCTTTATAATTTCAAAAAAAAAATTTGAAAGCCCTTTGTCGCCTTAAAGGAAGTTGCATCATCCTTTTGACATTGAGAGGCGCCAGCCTGACCAGAAGGGGAAGTCCCGAAGGGAAACTCCCGAATTTATAATTAACTCTTACTTTATACCATAGAACAATCTAATTCTTAGTCACATGCATTCCGGAGACCACTGCGAGAAGGCAGCTCTCACGAGACATGTCAATAATGCTAACTGCTATATCCTTCTACGTATCTTTTTATTTCTATTAAATTGTTATGTTTGTTAAATTATCGTCATCATTTACTCCTATGCTGCACTATCTCCCACAAATAATGGGGGCTCGGCCGGGATTTGAACATCGAGCTGTAACTATTTCCGAACTCTGAAACTGTTCACCGAAATTCTACGCTCGTGGAGGAGCGATTTATCAAAGTGCAGCAAAAGCAGCTGGAATCCACGAATTTTCTGGAGTCATACTGATCGAGAGGGGAGAAGTGCAGCAAAAAATCAGCAACTGGAGAAAAGCAGCAGCAGAGACCTGAACTTTCCTAAATCAGCAATAACCGGATCTGTCTCGAAGGACAGAATTGATCCAGAAACTTCTGTCGCGAAGGACAGAATTGATCCAGAAACTTCTGTCGAGAAGGGCAGAATTGATCCAGAAACTTTCCGAAATTATTGGAATATCCTGTGCAAATCAGCAGGGCAGTCAACTTTTCCGTGGAAGTGCAGTGTGAAATCCTTGGATACGAAAGGGATACGAATCTGGTTTGAATCAACGAATCGAGAAACATTGGATTACCATTGGACACTGAGAGTCTCTTCAATCAAGGTAGGAAATTTTCAATTTTAAAAATGTATAAAAATTCAAAGAAAGAAGACCTAGTAAAAGTATTAGAGGAAATAGGAGGCATCGCAGACAGCAGCGATAATATCGTTAAATTAAAAGAAAAAATTGAATGTTCCGAAATATTTAGGAATGATTCTGAATTTGTCAAAAATTTGATAGCTAACGCCGTAGAAGAAAGAGTACAGGCAGCAGACAGGGAACTTAAACAAAGCGAAATTCAAGTTGAGTTAGAAAAACTAAAATTAGAAAGACTCGAGAAAGAAATGCTTTTATTAGAGGCGAAAAACAAAGCATTTGAAATTGACCCTCCCAAAACAATAAATGATACACCCGCAACAAACATTGAGAATCTAATTCATAGCATTAAAACTCTATCTCTTCCAGTTCCATCGAAACCTGAAAACTTTAATCAATTTTTTTCATCGTTGGAAAGAGCTTTTACTACGAAAAACGTAAATGAGGGGCTTAAAGCCGAAATCTTAATTAACATGCTAGGTGAAAAAGCAAACAGCATCTTGTTATACATTGAAGATGAGGATTTAAAAAACTATGAAAAATTAAAAGCTTTAATACTGCGCGATTTTCAACAAACTCCCCAAGAATGTTTGAATAACTTTAAAAATGCCTCAAAATTTAAAGAAGAAACATTTATTCAATTTGCTACTCGCTTAAATTCACATTTTGAGTATTATTGCAAACTACGCAAAGTTGAAACATTTAAATCATTATGTAACTTAATCATATCCGATAAAATAATTGAGACATTAAATAAAGAGATGGTCAGTCATATTTTAATCCGTCAGGGAGAAAATTGGTTTAATCCTGTCGAGTTAGCTCGAGAATTAGACATTTACACTACGTCTAAAAATATGCCTTACAGAGAAGTTTCCAATACCCATAAATATGGGCAGAACACTTTTTTTCGAAGCGAGAAAAATTATTTCAGAGAAAAACATCCGGATCGTTTTTCTCAAACGATAAATAAACAAAGTAGAGCGGAGAAACGATGCTATATATGCGGAGAGATCAAACATTTAGCAAGGGAATGCGAAAAGAGTTTGAAAAAAACATATGATTCCACAAGCGATAAATCAGAAAGAAAAAATACCCCTCCTAGTGATAACTTAAGTAATCAAAGATTTAGTGTAAATTCCTGCAAACCATCTGGAGAAAATAATTTTAAACACGAGTTACAGTATGCTGAGATTTATTTGAATGGAAATCACCCGGTGAAAGCTATAATTGATTCAGGAGCTCAAATATCGGTGATTAATTCAAATAAAATAAAAATAAAAGATTTTTCTCAATCTAATATAATGCTGACGTCATGTTTCGGGGATGAACGGAAAGCGAAACTTATACAGATCCATATGTCTTTATATCCCAATGAGTCAGGGTTGAAGGTCAGCGCCGCTGTTTCGGATGAACTTAAAGTAGATGCAATAATAAATTCAACGATTTACGAGCAATTAATAAAACTAGGTCAGCTTTCTTCAAGTGTAAATACTCAAACCAAAACCTCTAAGAGTGAAGATTTTTATGAATGTTCTTGTTTCAATATTAATGATTCTTGCTCTTGTGAATGTTTTTTATTTAATATCAACAATGTGTATAGTAATGATGAACTTGATTTATCACATGTTAATGATCCTTGTATTAGAAAAGAACTGTCCGCGTTGATTAATAATTACAAACCAAACAAAATTAAAGACACTAAGTTAACAATGAAAATTATTTTAAAAGATGAAATCCCAGTATGTCAAAGAGCTAGACGTTTATCTTTTTCTGAGAAACAAAAGGTAAATGATCAGATATCAGAATGGTTAAAAACAGACATAATTAGAGAGAGTTGCTCTGATTATTGCTCCCCAATAGTTCTTTGCAAAAAGAAAGATAATAGCCTAAGATTATGTATAGATTACCGGAAATTAAATTCAAAAACAATTAAAGATAGATACCCCTTACCTCTAATTGAAGATGTGTTAGACCAATTACAGGGTTCTAAAATTTGTAACAAAATTGATCTTCGAAATGGGTTTTTCCATATTGATGTGGACGAGGACAGTAAAAAGTACACATCATTTGTGACACCTGATGGGCAGTATGAGTTTAATAAAGTGCCATTTGGGTTGTGTAATAGCCCTAATACATTCCAGAGGTACATCAATTATGTGTTCCGTGATCTTCTTAGAGAAGGTGTTGTCGTCATTTTTATGGATGATATTTTTATTCCCGCAGAGAGTGAAATTGACGCACTGAACAGGTTAACACGAGTATTACAAACTGCATCCGAATATGGACTAGAACTTAACTTAAAGAAATGCCAATTTTTGATGTCTAAAATTAACTTTTTGGGTTATATTATTGAGAACGGTACCATTAAACCATCTTCCGAAAAAACACTAGCTGTTCAAAATTTTCCTGTACCTAAGTCTACTAAACAGGTGCAGAGTTTTCTTGGTTTAACCGGATATTTTAGGAAATTTATTCTCAACTATGCTTTAATTGCTAAACCATTAAGTGATTTACTTCGGGATAACAGTGTATTTTATTTTGGCCCAGAACAACAAACAGCATTTCAAACTTTAAAACAAAAACTTTCTGAAAATCCAGTTCTACACATTTTTAAACAAGGAGCAAAGCTTGAATTGCATACCGATGCAAGTAAATTCGGGTATGGTGCTATTCTTTTTCAGCAATCTGATGATAACAAATTACACCCAATACACTATATGAGTAAAAAAACGACTCCTCAAGAGGAGAATTATTCAAGTTATGAACTTGAAGTGTTGGCTATAATTGAGGCTTTGAAAAAATTTCGAAATTATTTGGTGGGAAATAAATTTAAACTAGTAACAGACTGTTCAGCTTTCCAAAAGACTATGAGTAAACAACAATTAACTCCTAAAATTGCTAGATGGGCATTATTTTTGGAAGATTTTGATTATGAAATTGTACACCGCCCAGGTAAACAAATGAAACATGTTGATTGTTTAAGTAGATATCCAATTATGCATATTACTTGTGACGAACTAACCTCTAAAATTGTTACTAACCAGGAAAATGATGAATATATTAACTCTATTAAGCAACTTTTGGAAAATAAATCAATTGACGATTTTGTGGTAAAAAATAATGTTTTATATAAACTTGAGAATGATAATTATTTACTAGTGGTTCCACAACAAATGCAAACTGACATTATCAAATCTACACATGCTAATGGTCATTTTGGTATAACTAAAACTCTTGATGTACTTAAACAAAACTATTACTTTCCAGATATGAAGAAATGTGTTGAAAATGTTGTAAATAATTGTGTAGAGTGTATATTAGTAAATAGGAAGGCAGGAAAAAGAGAAGGGTTTTTGAACCCGATTCCTAAAAATAATATTCCCTTAGATACTTACCATATCGATTTCATTGGTCCCATGCCATCAACTAATAAGAACTATAAACATATTTTCACCGTGGTAGATGCTTTTACCAAGTTTGTTTGGTTCTACCCAACCAAATCTACGTCAAGTCAAGAGGCAATAGATGAGTTAAAAGCTCAACAGATAACTTTTGGGAATCCTTCACGAATAATTACTGACAGAGGTACTGCGTTTACTTCAACAGATTTTGAGACTTATTGCCAAGATGAAGGTATCGAACATGTGAAAATAACAACAGGCATTCCTCGTGGTAATGGACAAGTGGAAATAATGCATAAGATCCTCATACCGATACTGGCAAAACTATCAATAAAAGATCCTACTAAGTGGTACAAATTTGTTCCAACAGTACAGCGTACCATTAATTCTACAGTTTCTCGGAGCACTCAGATGACACCGTTCCAGCTTTTAACCGGAGTGAAAATGAAAACAAAAGAGGACTTACAAATTCTACAAATGCTGGAGAAAGAACACATGGAATCATTTATCCAAGATAGAGAGAACATTCGAGAAGAAGCCAAAAAGAATATTTTGAAGATCCAAGAAGAGAACCGCAGGCAGTACAATAAAAGAAGAAAGAAAGCCAACGAATATCAAGAAGGAGATTTAGTTGCAATCCAGAGAACTCAGTTTGGATCTGGTCTCAAATTAAGACCCAAGTTCTTCGGTCCATACCAAATCACAAAAGTGAAGAAGAATGATAGATATGATGTGCTAAAAGTCGGGAATCACGATGGACCGAACAATACTTCATCTTCAGCTGACCACATGAAACCGTGGCCAGTTAATTAAAAAATTGCTTTTTATATTTTTATACTTTGCTTTCTCGTTTTTTTCTTTTTTATTTCAGGTAACTGTGTCTGGTAGCTATTCTGATGAAAATGAGGACATTTTGTTGTCAGGATCGCCGATTGATTGTAGGTTTCAATACCATAGTGTAACAACTGCGAACATTGCGTCATCCACCATCTTGTAATATTAAAGGAAGTTGCATCATCCTTTTGACATTGAGAGGCGCCAGCCTGACCAGAAGGGGAAGTCCCGAAGGGAAACTCCCGAATTTATAATTAACTCTTACTTTATACCATAGAACAATCTAATTCTTAGTCACATGCATTCCGGAGACCACTGCGAGAAGGCAGCTCTCACGAGACATGTCAATAATGCTAACTGCTATATCCTTCTACGTATCTTTTTATTTCTATTAAATTGTTATGTTTGTTAAATTATCGTCATCATTTACTCCTATGCTGCACTATCTCCCACATATATATATATATATATATATATATATATATATATATATATATATATATATATATATATATCACAGCCAATTTTACAATTTTTGGAATACACGTGCCTTGTTCGAGTTTTATGCAATAATAATTTATTACAAGAACAACTTTCCACGAGAAGGTGGCTTCAGTTGAAATCTACCTTGACATACCCATATTACCAAATACAGGAGTTAAAGATTGGTAGATAATTCGACGTGTTCTTTTTGAGAATAGTGCAATTACAATACTAT